>NW_021703776.1:69285092-69681115 GCF_005190385.1 Monodon monoceros | reverse complement strand
AATGGACTTGAGGATATGGGGAGGGGGAAGGGTAAGCTGTGACAAAGCGAGAGAGTGGCATGGACATATATACACTACCAAACGTAAAATAGATAGCTAGTGGGAAGCAGCTGCATAGCACAGAGAGATCAGCTCGGTGCTTTGTGACCACCTAGAGGGGTGGGATAGGGAGGGTGGGAGGGAGGGAGACGCAAGAGGGAAGAGATATGGGAACATATGTATATGTATAACTGATTCACTTTGTTATAAAGCAGAAACTAACACACTATTGTAAAGCAATTATACTCCAATAAAGATGTAAAAAAAAAAAAAGGTGTAGTACTGGTAAAGGTGGTAAAACCGTTGTGTCGGAAAATGACAACTTTTTAAATATAAGCAATTTAATCACTGGTAAATTGTTAACTATGCATATGCATCACTTGGATTAAAATCAAACTTACTTTATACAGTTACAATTACTGATTTGCACATCTCTATTTGGGAGGTATTTCAACCACAAACTCTATGGAGTATTACCCGCATATGTTAAAGTTTTCTATATCATCCACAGAAAGCAAATCAACAAATACCCAGATGGCAAAGTATTAGGCAATATGTTTAGTAATGTCATGTTGTTGCAATTTTCTCCTTATACCTGTGAAAGTTCCACAAAGTAGAGCCAGCCTATTTTTAGATATGATAACTTTGCCTGAAAATGTAATCACTTTAGAAGACTTCTCAGTTGCCTTCTGGGACTTTTAACTACGCCTATTATTACAGTTAAAAACAAAACAAAACAAAGAAACAAAAAAACCAAAGAAGCTAGTGTGAAAGAAAGAAGGTAATGTTTAAAGATATATTACTCCTCAGACCTCCAAGAATTCCTCAAAGCCTACGTTCTTAAACATATTTTATGATCTCTCTGATCTCTGATCTCACTGTTTTCTTAGTATAAATGGGCAAAGCCCTCTGCTAGGACCTAGGCTTAGAATCAGTGACATTAAAGCTTAGTTCAGTTACTTTATGGTCAAGAAATACACTCCAGACATCACACTGTTTTGAAAAGATCTCATTAAAAAATATTAAGGCATTATAAATAATTTTTAAATGATAGAACAAAGATGTTCTTTTTGTTTCAGAGAGCCCTTATGGGCTAATTTCTGTTAAATTAATAAAACAAAGAGGCCATTAGACTGAGGTAGCTCTAATGCCATGGTGACCTATGTAAGGAAACCAAAATCTAAGCCTGTAAATGCCTCAAGGTTACAAAATTGAAACCTAAGGACAACCAATCATGAACATCCAACTAGACTTTAAGCTAGAGCCAATCAATGATTTCCTTACTTTCCTTTCATCTTTTTTCTATAAAAGTCTCTCTCTGAGCTCCTGTGGGGTGCAGTGCTCCTCACCACTTCCAGTTTGGCACTGCCCTGTTCGAATCAATTTTTGCTGAAATAAACTCTTACATTTTTAATATGCCTCCACTTATCTTTCAACATTTCCAATGGATTTGTAAGGTCAATTTTAATTGGAAAATTAAATAGTTTGAAAAATAGTTCTTTTGAAACTTTGAAAAAGTAATTGCATTAAATATATCAATCCATACAAAAAGGAAGGTTAGCTCAAAAACTGTGTTCAATAGCTGATGTTATTGTCCTATTACAGTTCAGAAGAAGGCTTGACATCATATTTTTGTGTCACTATTCCAGTAATAGAGCTACTTGCTCCTAAAAATATTTTTTGGTTTCCTTACTCATAAAACAATATTTTTTTTCCTTCTTGCAGATAAGAAAAACAGCTAACCCAATGAAAAACAATCCAGAATACTGTGTAAAGAGAAGTAAGATAAGGCACAGGTTGATTCAGAAGGATTATTCCCAGAACAACATTGCAAGCAATTTATTGAACTGCCTTATTGGGTGGATGTGTTATTTGGGAGCAGCAAAACACAGAGTAGATAATTCAAGAATGTGATTGGGCTTGTCAACTGAAAAAAAACAAACAAGGTAAGGTGAGTTTTATTCAGTGTCTTACTGAGGACTATAGCCCAGGAGACAGATGCTCTGAGGAACTGTTCCGAAGAGGTAAGGGGAGAGGCCAGTATATAAGTGATTTTGACTAAGAAGTGCCTGCAATCCAGCATACATCTCAGTAGGTTATTGCTAGTCATAAACAACAGATATTTCAGTTAATGATTTTAGTGCTTTTGTAAGTATGGAAAAATGCAATAATCCGTGTTCATAAACAATTTTTTTCCCCTGAAATACAACTCTCTAAGGGCCTATATTGTCTGTTTTTCCTAAAGCACAGAGTGCCTCATCCTGTTCTTCATCCTGAATTTCTTTCAGGATGTACTGTAGGTCAGCAACTGCAATGGCTGATGACTTAATCCTTGCACAACACGATGGTGCGCAACATTTTTTCATAGGCTTAAAATTTTTGTCATCTTGACAACTGGCTCAAACACTCCCCTTAGAAATATGTTTTACCTGGCTATTTAGTAGCTTCTCTGAAGTATGTTCAAATGTTTGATTTTAATAAGAGCCCCTGCAGAGTACATATGGGTTGTCATTTTCTGGGGTATTGTGTTAACTTCACAATTTCATAACGGGATATGACTGTATTTCAGAAGATGTCAGATTAATTTATCTTTTGTTTTTCTGGTCATTTAGAATTTTTGTTGCTTATATGAAAGACACCAATGGCTATAGCCAACTTGGCTATACTTTATCCCATAGGATGGCAATAAATTCTACCAGTTGTACCTCAAACACTAAAATATCTTTTTGTCTCAGAGACTAGAATCTCATGTTAGAAGAGAGTGATTCTAACATGCCTGTTCTATTTTAACCCATGTATCCTTGAACATAATTTAAATTAGACACTCTCAGAATCTCACTGATGGAAGGGGAATTAAAGACCACCTAGTGGAATTCCTATCCCAAACTGAAATCTCCTCAAAGAGTCCAAGGGAACAAAGTGGGACAGCAGACCTCCCATGGAATGCCCCTCCTAGGAAGGGATATTCATTCATCAACTCCTCAATTCACTCATTTACTTGTTAAGTAATCAGTCTTAGATTGTCCAAGTCTATTACCTCTTTGGAATTTAAATTTAAAAGAGTTATTAAAAGTGATCTTTATTTCACAGGAGATTCTGTTCACAGACCATCTTAGATGATGGGATTATGATATTGTATGTTTTAAGGGCAAATACAAATTAAAAATAAGAGGCTTAATTTTCCCTGTTAAAACTTAGGAAAGATACGTCCCTTTCCCATTTCTTAGAGCATTTTCTTTTGTAAACTTGCAATTGTAAATTCTTTCTCTGCCCCTTTGAGATGTATGTAAATCATTTTGAAAGCCACTTGCTAGTTTTACAACCCAGAAATATCTTTCTCAGTGGCCTGGGATCCTTCCCTTTGGAATATAAACATCCAGGGAGACAGTGCCCCTATCTCCCAGTTTCTGTGGGAGGTAGGAGCTTAACTCCAGTTGCAAAACTATCTCTTGTCATAAAGATATGAGAAATTTGTTTTTCCTTTGTATAAACCTAACTACCAGGTGAGTTTAGGATAAACTGAGTGTGATAAATGGTGCTGTCAAGTTCTCTTACTTGAGGACTTGCTATTGTTTATCTTGCAAACATGTATATAATGGGTCATATCTGCTAGGCTATAAAAAAGGATGAGATTTCTTTCTGTCTTTCTGCCTTTCTGTCTTAGCAGATTGCCTGTGATGTGCGTGACATACTGGTTTAATGCTTATTCAAAAATAAAATTGTTTTCTTTCTCATCTACCTTGGTGGAGAGGTTTTCTGGGTTGGGAAGATTTTGCTTTTAACTATATTTCTCAAACGATATTTAAATGCTTTCCAAGAAGAGCTGTTAATATGAGTCACTTGAGGGACTTAATAAACAAATTCCTTCCATAGATCTGCTGAGTTAGAATTTCTCAGGGTCTAAGAATTTGTGTTTAAAAATAAATGCTCCCTGGTGATCCTGATGGATGGGCATTGGGATACTGGACTAATTTGATTATTTGTATTGACCTATAAAAACATCTACTAAGTTCATGCATGTGAGACATTTCATGTCCAACAGAAAGATAAATTACTCAAGTTCAGGGGCTCTACCTTATTTGAAATTTGACTTTTATATACAATGAGGCCATAACGGTACTTGGTATATAATGGTGACTCAGTGAATCCTGTTTTGTTTGTTGGCATTTTGACAATGTCAAGGTGAAAAAAATTCTATAACCTCTCTCAGAAATCCATTTTAATTTCTCTCTTTTTTATCCATCCTTAGCTACTTACCCTCAATTCCTGATACTCCCTTTAAAGTCCCATCATCCATTGTTAGTATACTATCAATATTTAGCATACTACATTATAAACTAAGTTTTCAAAACTTACATCCTACCCCGAGTTGTTATTATTTATGTCTATTAAGTTTGTTCATATTTAATTACCGTAAGAAAGCAAAGCAAAACAAAACATTTGGATAATTTTTCTTAATTTTCTAGTACTTGTGAAAAGTGATAGTGCTATAAAGTATTTTCAGTTATGATGTCTTTTATTTTAAAAAATTTTCTCATTTGTTAATGTAATACCGTAATTTATAGGATTCATAGATACTATATTCTATGGATGGGTACATTTATTTTGCATAGTAACTTGTGTTAGGGACGTAAGTAAGAAAGAAGTAGTTTATTTACTTAAATATTTAAACTAATTAAAAATTTGAACTGCCAAATAACTATGTCAATATTCAAGTTTATTTCTAGGTTTTTCTCACTCACTTTATTACAATTCTTATTATGATAATTTCCCAAACTAATGTATATGTTTATACCTGGGTTAATTATTAACAATATGTATTTATTATTCTGCCCCAATTCTTTTTTAAACAATGGGCAACTGAGTCTTATAAGGAGGACTGAAGTGTCACAACCATTTATTGATTGGAAATAAACTACATTATGTAATTTTTGGCGGTTTCTCTCAAAGATTTCCTGGGTCAGCTCATCAGAATTACTCATTGTTGAAGTATCGCCTCAGGGTTTAGTTCTTGGACTCTATTTTATTAATAGTTATTTAAAACTTAGGTTCATTTGGAGGAAATTCTAATTATCCAAATTTTTGCTGATATGTGTATGTATGTATGTGTTTTTTATAAACTGTGCTTGCTTATGTAACTTCTAAAAGAACCTTCAAATACAATATTACCAAGTTGAATATTATCTACTTAATTAACAGGGCCTGACAGACTGGGAGGTTATCAGGAGATAATCACAGCCCTCGGGTGCTGTGAGGCACTGGGTGCAGCCAAGTGCCTCTAATTCCCCAAGGGTGTGATTAGCTCATGATAACAATGCTCCCTTGAGTTGTTTTATTGCTTTTATAAAAAGCCTTTATTGTGGAGAACATGTTTATTTTCATCCAGGAGGAGGATGGACAGTTTAGACTGCTGAGTGAATAGCAGTTACTTCTAACTTCTGGTACATGCCATGACAAATCTGCTCATTTAGAATACTTCCCAGCCAATCTGGATGTTTTGACTACCTCAGTACTTCTGCAATAAAGCCCAACTTCCATATAATACAGCTGTAAAATTGTGTTTTCAAGTTAATGGTGTGCATTCTCTAAAATTAGAAAGTGAATCATGTTGTAGAACGGCTGCATGTGAAAAACTGACCAATGATTCAGTGCAGAACAATATTCTGTGTACACAAATGGTCTCAAACCATGATTAAAGACATCAGCTGATTTGGGAAATACAAATGAATACAGGTGAAAATGTGACAGACAACAGAAAGCTTTACTTCCCTTTGATGCCTCTGTTTCCTCCCCATAAATCCAACCCCAGTGGTTTTCGAGGTCAAGAAGAATAAAATTGAAACATTTGAAACATTTCATTAAGACCTGGAAAGTCTGGTTGACTTGAAAAAAAAAAAAAAAAAAAAACAAATGCAACGGTAAGAGTTGTGACTTGAGTTTATTCAGTGTCTTATTGAAGACTATAGTCCGGGAGACAAAGCCTCTCACATAGCTCTGGGAAACTGTTCATAGAGGTAACAGGGGAGGTGAGTATATATGTGATTTTTGGTGAAGGGTATGGGTAATCAATTACACATCTCAGCTGCGGATTCCTGCTAGTCATGAGGAACGGATATCTTACTTAATGGTTTTAGTGCTTTTCTAAGTACTGGAAGATGCAAGAATTTGGGTTCATAACGTTTTCTCCTGAAAATATCTATCTGAAGGTCTGTTCTGCCAGTTTTCACAGAGCACAGAGTGCCTCATTCCTGATCTGATTTCCTTTCAGGGTGTGTTGAAGGTCAGCAACTGCACTGGCTAATGACTCAGTCCTTGTCGAACCAGATGACAAGTGACGTTCTTTCGTTGGCAGCTTCACATGAGCTGGCCCCGATGACTTCTCAGAAGTCGTCCTTCCTTCTTTCACTTGAAAAGGCCAAGCTTATATCAAGATTTTGCACTGCTATTCTCTCTGAAATGGAACATTCTTTCCCCAGGTGTTCACCTGGCTGCCTTTTCTCATCATTCCAGTCTCAGCTAGGATATCACCAACTCTGAGAGGCCACCTCCCTAAAACAAGTGTCCACATACATTCTACTCCATTACCCTGTTTCAGTTTCTTCACTGCACATATTAATCATTGAAATTATATTATTAACTTTGATTGTCTGAATTCACCAAATAGAATGTAAGTTAATGAGGGCAGCAACTATCTTCCTTATTCACACTTATAACCCCAGCTTCTAGGACAGTGCCTTACATATAATAAAGTCATATGAATACATGATTAATTAATATATATCCAATTTGTTACCATTATATACTTTTTAGTTGCCTATTTATCATCCATTTTCCTTCCTTCCTCCTAACAGAACTCATAGGTTGTACTTTTCATCCTTCCCCCTTCAGCTGATCTGTCAGGGAAAACTGGACCAATGTCAACTCCAGGCAATGAGTCCCCTTGGACATATGACCCTATTTGAGCCAATGAGACTTGAAGAGGGACTTGACAGAGACTTCTGAGAAAGCTCTTCCTCATTTTCTGTAAGAGCTTCAAGAACATCTTTCTCTTTGTTCCTCTGATCATGGTCAACGGGAGTCATGAAATTCACTTGTGATGAGTGATAAAAAAAAAACAACCCTTCATTTAAGCAAGAGTGTTTACATCATGTGTTGGATATAATTTCTTCAGTGTGAGGATAGAGAAATTGGATTTTCATGAGAATAGAAATTTATTACAGAGCTATTTTATGAAGCTTGTAGGATCCTCTGATTCAGAGAAGCAAGGAGTGATCTCACCTAGGCCATTTTGCCTGCACAAACAAGATGAGGCAAGTTAGACCATAAAAAATGATTACACAGTCACTCTTACTTTTTATATAAACAGTTCTTCATATTTCATTCTACAAACTCTTAAGTTTATTTACAATATTTTGATTTCCCATTTTTATCAGCAGAGTAGGTTACTAAATAAACTATTTAAGAGTACTAAATAAATGGTTTTAACTGCTATAGTGTATCAGAAATGAATATTAAATTCATGAATTCAATCTTAAATAGGAAAGTAAGCATTTAATTTTGAAATATAGAGAAACATATATAATGGATGATATAAAAAAAGGCTAGACAAACTATATGTAAGAGTACTTATATAATGCCCCTTTCCCCCTAAAAAGCTATATTCCTTAGTTGTACACACTAAAATGTCATACATACAATATTTACTAAGAAAGCCTTGTAGGGCTTCCCTGGTGGCGCAGTGGTTGAGAATCTGCCTGCTAATGCAGGGGACACAGGTTCGAGCCATGGTCTGGGCAGATCCCACATGCCGCGGAGCAACTACGCCCGTGAGCCACAACTACTGAGCCTGCGCGTCTGGAGCCTGTGCTCCATAACAAGAGAGGCCGCGAAAGTGAGAGGCCCGCGCACCGCGATGAAGAGTGGCCCCCACTTGCCACAACTAGAGAAAGCCCTTGCACAGAAATGAAGACCCAATACAGCCAAAAATAAATAAATAAATAAATTTAAAAATAAATAAATATTCCTGTTCTCTGTTTTTTTTTTTAAAGAAAGCCTTGTAGCTTTGAATAATAATATAGTAGCTAACATGTATTAAGTGTTTATGTGCCAGGCATTGTTGTTCTAGGGATTTATGTGCATTAACTCAACTTAATCTTCTTATCAACCTTAGGAGAAGAGGAAATTATCCAGCAAGGGACAGTGATTTGGTAACTAGAAGAGGAGGGGCAAGATTTTAGCCTAAGTAGTTTGGCTCCAAAGTTTACCTGTGGAACCAAATTATGTGAACCCCGAAGCTGATTTGTAAACAAAAAGTAACAAAGCAGATTTTCAGCTAAGGAAGAAGACTATAAGTGTGTATTTGAACATGATCCTCATCATCTATCAGTCCACCTTCAGCAAATAAGTTAATCATTACCTTTCTCCTGATGCAGAGGCCACTATAGTGAGAATACTCATTGAATTAAGTAGCTTATAACAGAATATGGTAGCCACTGATATTATTTATTCTTAATTGAGATGGAAAAAACCACAGATATCATTTCACCATGGTGCATAAAATGAAAATAGCATAAGACAACTCTGATATTTTTAAAAACAATTTTCACAATTTCTTAGACCCTGTTAATATTCTATTTGGTCCACAAAATTGTCTTGACCTTTTCCAATATTTTCAGTTACTCTTATAGGCAAGAAAGACCAAGCACATGACTGTAGCTTGCATACCTAGAGATCTGCATCACAAAAATAAGTTTCCCATGAAACCAAATTAAATTACTGTTTGAAAGGAGGGATTGACCTCATATGATGCTATGAGAAGGGTACATTATGTTTGTGATATTCTTCCCCTAAATCCAGTTAGCTCAATCCAATCATGAGTAAACATCAAACTCAAATTGAGGGGCATTCTACAAAATACTGGACAATTCCCCTTCAAAAGCATCAAAGTCATGGAAGATAAAGATGGAGAGATCATCACAGATTAGAGGAGACTAAGGAGATATCACGGCTAAATACAACGTGGTAACGAACTAGATCTGGCAACAGAAAAAGGACGTCGGTGGAAAAATGGGAGAACTCTGAATAAAATCTACAGATTAGTTAATAGTTTTATGTCAATGTTAACTTCTTAGTTTTAATAAATGTAACTTGGTTATATAAAGTGTCAAGAATAGACAAAGCTGAATGAAGGTTATGTGGTAATATTTTTATAATACTTCTATAAATCTAATGTTATTTCAAACAAAAAGTTAAAATAAATACACACACACACACATATATATGTACCCCCCCACCATCCCTCTCTCAAAAAAGGAGAGGTTGAGACTGTCTCTACATGAAGATTCAAAGTGACTTCTATGATTTGACTCCTTTCACACACAATGGCAATTATCAAAGTAACGTTAAGATGATCCTTCCCTCCCAAATGATCAAGTCAATATTGGCTCTCCTATATGTTGGGACCAGATTTATTGCCTAGCTTAACTTGGAGATAGTATAGACACAGAGTGTAAATTTTACTACGTGATTCTAACAATTGATTTGTTTAGGACCTAAGCACATGTGCAATCGTATATGACTCAATAAATACAGGTTGCTCTGAGAAACAAAGTTAGAAAATGCTTTTTATTCACTCTTCACATTTGTACTTCATTTAAATGGTGACGATTTGACTATTTTTTTGTTGTTCTTAAGTATCTAATAGTAACACTATGCCTGGATCCTCCATAAAGTGGCCATAAAATCAGATATTTTCATTTGTATGACTTACACATTGGTAATACTGAAATGCTTGCCTGTCTTTTTTCTTCCATCAAAAATATCTCACCACCTAAACTGCATACTTCTGCTAAATTTACCTTATGTTCCATTCCCCAGTCCCACCCCATATCTATGTTCTTTCAGTAAGAAATCATTTGTAAGAGTAAATTAAGAATACAATTTTCACCTTTGATTTGATTTTATTATTCATTTTCCTTACACTTATTTTCTTCTTGTAATACTTAAGAATATATAAAAATATCGCCTAGCCACTTAAGAGCTAAAAACAACCAAATAAAAATATAGTGTTAAACATTTATTATCAGGTAATAATAATTCCATTTCCAAATCCCATCAAGTTCTCATTTCTGAAATTCTTTTTTTTTTTGCGGTACGCAGGCCTCTCACTGTTGTGGCCTCTCCAGTTGCGGAGCACAGGCCGGACATGCAGGCTCAGCGGCCATGGCTCACGGGCCCAGCCGCTCCGCGGCATGTGGGATCTTCCCAGACCGGGGCACGAACCCGTGTCCCCTGAATCGGCAGGCAGACTCTTAACCACTGCGCCACCAGGGAGGCCCTCATTTCTGGAATTCTGTTGAGAGAGACTCTTTCCTGCATTATTGTTAAGTGACCCTGTTTGCTTCATAGTTAGTCACAATTTTATATCTCTTCTGAAAATGGTATAAAATAATGTGCAAATTCTCTAATGCATTTGCAAGATAAATATTTTCTTTTAATGACTACTAATGAACCCCTGTTTTATGAAGGGTGTGAAAAGTTGCCAAGGTGTGTAACACAATTATGATGACAAAAAGCATGAGTTTTAAAAAGCCATTTCATTTGTACAATGTGTGTGAAAATCCAGGAAAAGTCCTAAGGGAAAAATTAATTTTAATAAGCTTTTAGCCTTGCTTAAAGACTGTGTAAATTTAAGGCATGAAGACCTATGTATTAATGTATCAGAAATAATATGAGAGTTTCATCCTGTAGAATAAATCTATTTCATCATCAACCTGTTACTTTACACTTGAACTATAGCGACATTTGGTTATTTACTAGAGAAAATATATGTTATGTCTCCTAGGAGTGAAATGCTGGGTAGAAAGTTTAAAAAGGTGAAATCTTGTTTTCTTTTTAATTGGGGTATAGTTGTTTTACAATGTTATGTTAGTTTCTACTGCACAGAGAAGTAGAGTTCCCTGTGCTATACAGCAGGTTCTCATTAGTTATCTATTTTATCTTAAATAACTTTTTGATGTGAATTTATTTATTATTAGAGAATACTGTTTATCCTATAAGCCCATTGATAACTGAAATCTAATCCTTGGAACTTCTATTTTAATAGATTCAGAGATAATCACATTTTAAAAAAGTATTTGGATTTTAAACCTTTAAATATGAATAAAGTATCCCATGAACACTTAATGATCTAGTTCCAGGTAAACTTTATTGATTAAAAAAGTCTGAAGATTCTAGGAGCTACAATACATGACTTTCTCATGAAACAGTTATTCCTGAATCAAACATAATAACTAGGAGGAAGTTTTCATATGATTTTAATAGCTAAAAGTCAAGGACATACTCCAGCATTTAAGGTGGAAGAGTCTCCATGAAGATTTCCAGGATATTTGTTTTTACGGGGCTCATTATTGCTAATAGCTCTCTTCTTCATCTTTGCTTCTACATTTAACTTCCAAAAGAACCAAATTATGGGAGGAATTTTCACAATGATCTCCTGAATGTGAAACAACCGAGGCAAAATAAAGGAAAGTGTTTCAATAATACCAGAGATATTACTGGTATCTTTGAGAGAGTGTGAGAATAGATTTGTGGTTAAGAATTTATACTTTAGAATCGGAATAATTTGAACTCTAATCCTGATCCTGCCACTTATTAGCACTGAGACTGTGGCCAGGTAACTTATCCTCAGTTTCCTCAACTCTACATGTGAAATAATTATAAATAGTCCCTGATTCATTGGGTTATTTTGTGATTATATAAAGTACCTTGGCACTTAATTAAAACTGTCTTTATACTGGCTATGAAATAGTTAAGTCTTAAGATCTTAAGAGGCTGGGAGATGGACATTTTAATGTTGCTATTGAAGGGGATCAGAATATGCCCCCCCAAAACACACTACTTTGGCAGATTAACTTATTTTGAATTAAAGTTACTTAAGAAACAGATGGTGCAAGAAGGTCATTCTGACCTGCTTTGTCTCCCTGAAAGCAGGAAATAAATCTTCCAGGTGAAAGGTACCATCTCTATACCAGGAGAATAGAAGGCATCTTTATCACCAGAGATAATGAATATAGGGCTGAGAAGGCTGTATAAACAAACCTTGTTACTTCCTCACTAATTAGCTACCCCAAGCCCACACCCCTTTGCTTGTCAATTTCTTCATAAATTTATTGTTTACTTGCCTAAAAGGTATAAAACGTCCACTTTCATTGCTTCTTTGAATCTCATACTTTTATGGACTCCCTTATGCGTGAAATTCGTTTTTCTCCTGTGACTCTATCTTATGTCAATTTAATTTTAGACCAGCCAAAGAACCTAGAAAGGAAGAAGGGAAAAGTTTCCCTCCCCTACACTATATAATGAGAGAAGCAACACAGCATTCATAAAGCAAGAAAATCTTATCTCATCTTGGATCTCAAATAGAATGTTCTCTTCTTACCAGAAGTCATGGAATATAGCTCTTGCCAGTGCAGCAGAGCTTCTGAATGAACATAGGATAGAGTTACCCTTGGGGCAACTAGGGGCAGTGCCTGGAAAGGGCCATGAGGGACTACTAGAGCTCTCCTAATGTTCTGCTTCTTGGTCTTGATGATGGTTTTATTAGTGTGTTCACACTGAAAGTTCATTTAGCTGTGCACTTGTAATTGGTGCACTTTTCTGCATTTATGCTGAAACAGGAAGGGACAGGGCACAACCTTTAAAAGAATGACATAGCTGTTGAGGACATGACATAAACTGGTTAGAACCAACTAGGTTCAAGATGGTGGATGACTGACTTCCAGCAGGCCTCATTATACACTCATTGTAATACATCAGCATGCTAAATGACACACCCACAGGTGCCATGACAGTTCCGAGGCTGACCATAAAAGGCCAAAAAGTGGGTGGTGACCTAATCCCTGGAAATCTCTGCCCCTTTCTCAAAATAGTTGGAATAATCCTCCCACTCATTAGCCTATGAAATTACTCAGCCTATAAAAACTAACCACCCCATATTTCAGGGCCTCTCACCTTCTAAAATAGCCCACACTCTTGTCTGTTGAGTGTGCATCTCCCATGGCATCTTGCCTTCTGAGACGACCCACACTCTTTCTATGGAGTGTGTTCCACTTTACTCTGGCTTGCTCTTGAATTCTTCCCTGCACGAAGCCAAGAACCCACACTTGGTGGCCCAATCAGAGGCTCCCCTGAGACTTGGGACATGACCATCCTTTCACACCTCACTTTCTTTCCTGCAACAATGCTATACTTCAGTAAAATTTAGAGTTCACACTTTCCAACTATCCCTGAATACTTTATGTTCCCATAATTTATTTGCCATCTCTTTTTTCTACTAGCATGTAAATTATATGTAATCCCTATTGGATTTTTTGGTCTGTGTTGTCTGTTTTTTTCACTCTTGTATTTCTAACACCTGAAAAAATCTTTGGCACCTTGCAGGCACTCAAAACATATTTATAAGTAAATAAATGAGATAGAATATTGGCTAGAGGGTGAATGGTGTTATAGAGAAAATGAGAGAGATATAAAAGCAGATATTCTGGATAAGAACACTGGTTTAACATTAACTGGTAGAGAATTAAGAGATGTATACACATAGCTACCTAACAATGTTCTGGTCAAAGTGCTTTTTAAAGCCATTTACCTGAGACAGAGGATTTTCAGCGATGAACAAATCCATATACTAAGTATAATTTAGTTAAGTGGAAAAACCTCCATTTCAGAGCAAGTTTTGGCACCCCATTGGTAGCATACTTGCTTTCTTAAGATTAAATTCTGCTCCTGCAGAGCAATTTACTTGAAAACAGTTCCCCAGGTGGGGCACAACGTTTCTGATTATTTTCAGTGTCTAGCCAATTAGATAGCAGGGCAAGACCTAGATTAAAAAACCAAACATTGAGTCAAGTGGTTTTGGGGCTCTTTAATTTAGCTGAACCTCTTGTTTAATCACTGATTATCAAGACTAAAACTTCCAAATTGCTTTTGTATTCCAATATTGAAAATTCTTA
The DNA here is from genome assembly GCF_005190385.1 of Monodon monoceros. Lineage (NCBI taxonomy): Eukaryota > Metazoa > Chordata > Mammalia > Artiodactyla > Monodontidae > Monodon > Monodon monoceros. The sequence continues at coordinate 69,667,067 of NW_021703776.1, read as the reverse complement.
TGAATGTGAACTGCTTACAGGATCACATGAGAAAGGATGAAGGGCTCAGGATTACACATGGGGTGTGTCAAGATAACAAGAGCATAATACAATCAAATACAAACAGAGGAGGATGGACACATAAGAAAATGAATATCCCCTTACTAAGATAAATGTCATGAATCTCTTTACTTTGGCTTGCATTCTTTTTGAGAAATTACTTTATGGAGAACTTTCTTACTAACAGGGGCAGAAACATTTTCCCTTCCTTCCTTTTAGTTTCTTTGGCTGGATTAAAAATTAAATTGACATAATGCAGATTAACAGGAGAAAAACAATTTTAATTTTGAACATACTGGAGCCCCAAAGATATGACTCAAAGGCAAGGCAGGCAATTGAGGCTTATATACCATCCTGAGCTAAGGAATGAGATATGGAGGGACCTGGGGCTTCAAAGGGGAGAAGGGTGATTCACAGGACAAAGAGCAGATGTTATCTCTGTGGTAATAGCTTTCTTTCTGGTGTAGGCTCCCTATTTAAATTCTTTTAGGCAGTTAAGAGAGAGGATAGAGTTTTTCAGGAGTCTGCTGGGTCTTGATAGCCCTCAGCTCAAAATAATCCACATGCCAAAGTGACATATTTTGGGTGGCATATTCTGCTCCCTTTCACTAATTAACATTATATTGAAATATGATATAATATTCAAGACAAATTTACTGAGAGCATAAATTAAAATTAGAATATTTTACTAATAAATTTGAAAAGATAAAGAACATCACCATCAACATAATCATTCATTATACTTTAAAATAGTGCTGGGGTGCAGGACACACTACCCCAAAACATGGCACCCTGGCATATTGAATATTCTAAGCTGAAGGAGTTTGAAAATCCAGCAGAATCGGGAAGGTCACTTTGACTTCCTCCCCACCCTTGCCCTACTTCCCTGAAACAGGTCATAAAACCCTTAAGTGAGAGATGCCTTCCCTGTACTCAGAAGAAAGGAGCATCTTTATCTCAGAAGACAAAGGGACGCCAAGTGGACTCCTAACAAACGAGCCTTGCCAAGTTTCCCCAGTTTACTGCAATTACCTATACTCCTTAACCTACCATATTCCTCTACAACGATTCATTCGTCATCAAACTTGGCATAGAAATACAAAGGTCTGTTTCTTTGGGTCTTCATTTCTTTATGAAGGCTCTTGTGTCATGTAAAACTTATATTAATTTAATTTGCATGATTTTCTCCTGTTAATATGTCTTTGTCAGTTTAATTTTCAGATCCAGCCAGGGACCCTAAAAAGGGTGAGGAAAACTTTTTCGTTCCCTAAAACAGCTAAAATCTAGCATTTATCAAGCACCTCCTAGAAGCTGGAAACTGTACTAATTTGCCAGTATTTATTTATTTAATTTTATTTCAGCCTTAATTCAACACTGTAGGATAGAAATTATCACATCTATCTGAGAGGATGAAGAGGAGACCCATGCAGAATTAATGGCCAGCTAATGGTCACATAGGAAAAAAAATGGCATGAATCATATCCCAATCTCGGACTACCTAATTATTTGTAAATTTAACTTTCCTTATAATATTGTTCTAAAAGAGTAATAATATACATCAATTCAAAACAATATTCTACACCCTCAGTGTGGCTTGGGGGTCAACATTTTTTCTTGAATTCAAGAAAGCACAAGAACACAAATTAAAAGTGAATAATTTGCAGATATGTAGATTAAAAACATTTCAGTGTATATCCTTATGCTAATAACTTTGAAAATGTCAATGAAATAGATGATTTGGGGGAAAATACATATTATATAAATATGTATAATATTACCTCATATAGCCCAGATTTGGAGCTTAAGAGGCAGGCAACCTGGAAATGCCAATGGATGCAGACAAAAATACCCCCCCCCCCCAAAAGCCTTCTCTCTCTAGCCAATGACTAAGTAAGGGGCAACCTGGCAACAGAGAAAACTTTTAGAAAATAGCTGCTTTACTCCAGCTAAACAGCATAGAATAAATGGTGGCCTCACTGCCATCTACACCAGCAAAGGCCATGTAGGGATCCTGGAATTCCACCCACGCCAGGCCTTAATGAGGTGTCCCAACCTTCCCCCCACTAGTGTGGTGTCAGAGACAGCAAAGAAGGTAACCAGGAATATGATTTCTGTCAGGGATGAGGTCTCACCCTGTGGAGTCAGTGGAGACCACGTGGGTGAGGAGCCTGGATTTCCAACCTTAGTAGCAATGACTAGGAGCCAGCCCCTCTCATCCTCAGTGGGGTGCTGTCAAAGGAAATCTAGTGGAGACTGAGTTCATTCACCACTGCCCAGAAGCAACAAGGTCCCTCCTCTCCCCTGCAGTGTCAGTGGAGGTCCATAGGGAACAGTAGTGAGACACTCCTATCCCTCCCAGCCAGGGAGGTATTAGTGAGTCACAGTGAGGAGCAAGAACTCCCACTCTAATCCAACAGTGATGAGGAGAGGCCCCTCCGGGCTTTGTAGTCAATGGAAGCCAAGTGAAGAACCTAGATTTCTACCACCACCTGGCAGTGATGAGGCAGTACCCCGCTCCTCCTGTGGAATAGTGCCAGAGAAGCCAGCCTAAACAATGTTTAAACAATATTCAGTTTCATAACATAATACTCATGTTTCAATTGAAGAACCAGGAATATCTCTAACCACATGAGAAAAGACACTCAATAAATGCCAACACCAACATGACAGAGATGTCAAACCTATCTGACAAATAGGCAGATATCATAAAAATGTTTCCAAAAGCAATTAAGAGTGTACTTGAAAAAAATGAAAAAAATATTAAAAGTCTCAGCAGAGAAATTGATAGTCTTGGCAGAGATAGAGAAGATGTAAAAAAGAAAAAGAAATGGAAATTTTAGAACTAAAAAAAAATAACTGAAATAAAACACTCAGTGGACGAACTCATAAACAGAATGGAGGCGAAAGAAAATACAGTCAGTGAACAAGAAGTTAGAACAACAGAAGTTATCTCATTAGAAAAACAGAGAGAAAATAGACTAAAACAAAGAAACAAACAAACAAAAAACCAGAGCCTCAAGAACCCATGTGACTGTAACAGTTGATCTAACATTTGTGTCACTGGAGGGGCTAAAAGTACTTGACGAAATAATGGCTGAAAACATCCCAAATTTGTCAAGAGACATAAAATTTTAGACTCGAGAAAGTGAACAAATCTCTAAGAGGATAAACTCAAAGAAATCCACACCAAGACACATCATCATCAAATTCTGAAAAATAAAGACAAAGAAAAATCTTGAGAGCAGTGAGACAGAAATGACACTTTGTCCCCTAGGGGAGAAATAATATGAACAACAGTGCATTTCTCATCAGATACCTTAGAGGCCAGAAGGAAGTGGCACAACTTTTTTACATGCTGAAAAAAAAGAACTGCCAACTCACAATTCTGTTCCCATTAAAAAATGTCCTTCAGGAATATTGGGGAAATCAAAACATTCTGAGGTATAAAGGAAAACTAAGAGAATTTGTCACCAGCAGACATACCCTAAAAGAATAGCTAATAAAACAAGTTCTCTAAACAGAAAGTAAATGATAAAAGAATTAGTTTTGGAATATCAGGAAGGAAGAAAAAAATATAATAAGCAAAAATACTGGTAAACAATATTTCTTTTTCCTCTTGGATTTTCTAAATTATGCTTGATTGTTGAAGCAAAAATTATAAAATTGTGTGATGTGGTTCTAAATGAATATACAGGAAATATATAGTACAATTATATTATAAAGAAGGGAGAGGTAAGGATGTAAAGGGAGGTAAGATTTCTGCACTTAAACTGATAAAATGATGACACCAAGAGATTGTGATTATATATTATATAATCTATAAATATTATCTATCATCTATCTACAATGACCCCAACCCCCAAAAGCTATATATAAAAAGAGATCCATTCAAAAACAGTATAACTAAATCAGGATGGACTTTAAAAGAAAAGTTTAAACTTAGTAATCCACAGGAAGACAGGAAAAGGAAACAGAAAAAAAAATTTAAAAAACAGAGAACAATCATGCATACACTAGAAATGGGGAAAAGTTTTAAATCATTAATCTCAGGTGTCACCTAAAGAACCTAGAAATCCAAGAGCAAAATGAACACAAAGCAAACAGATGGAAAAGAAGAATAAAAATAAGAGCAGAAGTCAATGACATTGAAAACAGTGAAATGATGAGGAATGTCAATAAAACAAAGATCTTGTTTGTTGAAAAGATCTGTAAAATTGACAATCCTCCTGCAAGAGTGACAAAGATAAAGAGAGAGAAGACATAAGAGAGTAAAATCATATACAATTTTACCAACAAATACGAAAAAATATGTTTAATAAAACATTAGCAAAGTATCATGTATATTCTATGTACTTCTATATGGATACACACATACACACATCATGCACGTATGCATGTATTTGAGTGTATGCATATATATGGATACACATAAACAAAGTTTTGTTTGTACAAAGAAGAATTATTTATCATTGAAAAGTCTAATCATACGATTTAATGCATTAATAAATTAAAATTAAAAATAGATCATCTCATTAGGTACAGAACATTTTTGATAAAGTTATACTCCTTTTTCAATCTAAAAAGAAATTCAATTAAAATTAAAATAAAAGGAAACTCTTAACCAAATAAAGATTATCTAATAAAAATCCAAATTATTATACCTAATGGTGAAATGTAAGAATCATTCCCTTTAAAATAAGAATGAGACAATATCTATTATCACTGTTTCTATTCAATATATTTCTAGCTTCCCACAATAGCAGCTGGAGAGGAAAAAGAAATGAAATTTGTAGGATTTTGAAAAGAAGAAACAAAACTGTACTCATTTAAAGATGCTACAGTGAGCTAAATATATAATGCATCTTCATCATATTATGTGACTGCCCATCTTCTCTTCAACTGCCCTCAAAGTAGAAGGCTGAACTAATATTTTCAGCTTCTCTTATAGCTAAGGCATCATCATATGACAGCTAGACATATACGTGCAAGAATCATATCTGAAAGTGAATTATATGAGGAAACATGTTTTTGGAGAGTTTTAATTTATCCTCTTATTGGTAGTGCAGAGGCATCATGAAGATATAAATTCCACCAAAATTAATCTATAAGTTCAATGCAGTTCCAATCAAAATACCCACAGAGATTTTATGGAATTTGACAAATTTATTCCAAAATCTATATTTAAGAGCAAAGGTTTAAGAATAGGTAAGATAATTTGAAGATGACTAACAAGGTAGAAGGATTTACCCTACTAGCAAGAAAGACACATTAAAGTTACAAAAGGTTACTAAAAAAGAGGCAGACAAATAGGCCAATGGAATAGAAAAGAGAGCTACAGAACAGACTAACTTGAAACATGAAAACACAATGCAGAAAGGATGAGTTATTCAATAAATGGTGCTTTAATAATTGGTTATCTCTACAGACCAAAAATCTGTTAGCTTTCTATGTCAAAACCTACAAAAAGTCAGGTCAGGTAGAATAAAAATGCAAATAATAATGGCAAACACTTACTCAATTCTTATTATGTGCCCAGTGTGATTCTAAGCATTTCATATATGCCAACCCACTTAGTCCTCATAACAACCCAGTGCAGTAAGTACTATTAGTATCATTCCCATTTCAGAGAAAACTGAGACAAAACAGGTTAATTAATTTGCCCCAGGCCACAGAACCCTAAGTAGAAGAGCTGTGATTTGAATTCAGGTAATCTGACTCTTGACTCTCTGTGTAAGCCACTACACTGTACTGCCCCCCTTTCACATGGAAAGAGGGAACAAATTTCTTAAACAAGATTAAAAGAGTGCAAACCACAATAGAAAAGATTGTGAAAGAGGGCAAAATTTGCCACCCCAAAATATGTCTCTTGGGCATAAGGATTAGCTTAAGCTGATTATTTATAAGAAATAGCAGATGCAGGAAAAGCTCTGAAAACTGAGTATGTAGAAGTTACACTTTTGTAAGAAACATTTACATTTATAAGGGAAATCTCCATTTGTAAGGACTTCCTCTGTACCAGGAAGAGGATGACTAAATCTCTAGAAACTCCTTATCAATGGAGAAGACCATGACATAAACCTGCATAACCACCGTATCCTGTTTACTGTGCTCTTCCTGATATCTTCCCATAACTGGCTCCTGCCCCTAACATCTTCTTTTGTCTTTAGCTGGAAATGCTACTTCAGGTGGTGGTTTGGGTCATTTTTGAGAGTTACTCAGTCTTCCTGGGTCTCTCCCATGTATATAGAAGATACGTATACCTTGTAAAACAAACAATGTTGCCTGCCATCCAGTTCTATAAGAATCACTAGCCATTGCATTCGCTGACCTTCAGTACACCCTGAAAGGAATTCAGGACAAAAATCAGGGTGAAGCATTCTGTTTTGGATATATGGGACCCAAGGTAGTTGAGATGCATATCTAAGGAAGAATTTCAACGGCCTCAGATTCTTCATCTTCCCATACATGGATAAGCATTACAATCATTAACTTGAGATATCTGGTTTTGTGTGTGTGTGTGTGTGTGTGTGTGTGTGTGTGTGTGTGGTAAGCAGTAATCTTTTACCAAAATGTATACTTGACTACATGTATTTCCCAGACAAAAAAAAAATAATAATTTATCTATAATGGCTTCTCTCCTACCTCTTTGAAGCAGTTCCTTAGAGCTATCTAAGAGGCTGTTTCCTTGGCTATAGCCCTCAGTAAGGTCCTTAAATAAAACTGAAACTCACTGCTCTTACATTGTGTGTGTGTGTGTGTGTGTGCGTGTGTGCATTTTCAGTTGACACCATACTATTAAACTTCTACTAAATTTGTTTTTCTGATAAACTGTCTCTTATTACAGGGGGCGGGGTCTCAGCCAAGAACCTAGAAGGATAGAGGAAAAGTTATTTTTCCTACTGTACAATTGATAATTGGACTACATTAAATTTAAGATCTTTTCATCAAATGACCACAAAGATAGTGAAAACACAAGCTACAAAAGTGAAAAGATATACATCTTCACCAAAGAACTCCAATAATTAATAAGAAAAAAGGCAAACAACACAATTGAAAATAGGCAAGTGACAGAAAGTCATTTCACAAATGAGGAAACTTGAAAGGCCAATAAATGTTTAAACATTTTCAAAGTTACTACTATTTAGGGAAATGTAAATGAGTTGTGTCATACTCATGAGATTGGCAGAAATCATTCCGAGGAGCTGGCCAAAACCTGAAACCAAAAGTACTCCCATATTTTCTAGTAAGAGTATAAGCTAAACAACCACTTTGGAAAGCACTTTGGCAATAATTAGCAAAGTTGAAACTCGTCGAACTTTGTGATCTAATAATTTCACTCTGGTATCTGCTCTTTGAGATACATACTGCATTGTATGTAAAAGTAAGAAAAAAATGGAACAAATGATTATAAAGAGAAAAATGGACAAATACATTTAGAATATTTCTACAATGGAATACCACATAACAGTTAAAATGAATCAACAAGAACAGAGTTCAAAAACAAAAGCAAAGAAACAGGTTGCAGAAGGAATGTGCAGTGTTATATACATTTATGTAAAGGTAAAAACAAAATAATGCCACTGTTTATTCAGGAACACACCACAAGCAGGATGGTGGTTACCTCTGAGGCAAAGAAGAGAAAGGTGTTTGTTCAGGAAGAAACAGAAGGGAGTTTCAAAGGTATTTTGGATACTTTATTTCTTAAGGTGCTTGATTTACTATTTTCCATACTTTTTTGTGTAGATATGAAATATATGAAAATGAAAGCACAAAAGAAAATCTTTCCTTAAAAGTTTCTGCTTGAAAGGTCATGCTTTATTGAAATTTGATTTGGGTAGAATATCTCCAATCTAAGGATGTCAGCTACCTGAGGGATTCCTGTATGATGACAAGTTTTCCCAGCTCGAAGGGCTTGAAACAAACTCTTATTCTCCCATAGTCTTATTTCAAAATGTGGCTAGTACAATATCTGAATCTGTGATGAAGGTATTGAATGAGTATTATATACCATTGTTAAAGTTATAGATATCAATAGAGTTTAAGTGGTTTTAAAGCCACACCCTTATTCTATTGCTGAAATAGACTTCCAGCCTCCCAAGCATATTTCACTATATGATTTATTTTTTTTATTTTGGTTATTTCCTTAATTCTCATTATTTGTTTGTATGTTTTGCTATTACCTTGGGGCATGTCTCTATCTTCCATTATATTGCGAGTTTCTTGAGGGACAGAACTGTGCTTCTGCTGTGTGGAAGAGAGGTGGCATGTGTGGCAATGTTGTCTGTGCAAAACCAAAAGTTTGTGGGTCTTGTTTATTATCAAACCTCCTTTCATCATAAAAAGTAATGCCATTTAGTCTGTAATGAACTTCCAGAGATCAAACAGAGTTATCTTGTTTGGTAATGTGGATTTTGTTATTATCATTAATATTACAGATGCTAAGGGCCAAGATGCATGGCTTACATGCCTCTATGTAACGTCACTTTCCACACAAGGGCTAAGCAGCTCTCACCCAGATACGCGACCTGTGGCAGTTACATTTCTCATGGATTGGCGATGGGGTAGACCTAGAGATATAAAAATAGTACTTGAAACTGCCTGATTGTCACATGTTAGAGACTGAAAGAGGATATTATTTTGGGATCAGGTGCTTCTGAGCTCTCCAGCCCCAAATGCTGCATGAGGAAGCCCTGTCTTAGGAGACAGTGTCAATACTTGAGAACGTTAAAAGAAAACTACTTAGGAGCTGAGAGTATGTGACAGTTTTCCTCATAGTGATTTTTATCTGGTTCCTCTGCTTTTAATATTGAAAACAATCTAATAATCTCTCTGATTTGTTATTAAAAAGACACACAGTCTAGGAGAATATAGATTTAGGGCAGTGGTTCTCAAGCAGGGTTGAAATTGCACCCCTCCCCGCCCAAGAGGAATCTGGTAACAACTGGAGACATTTTGTGCTTGTCACAAATTGGTGATGGGGGAGGTTGTACTGGTATCTATTGAATAGAGACCAGATACATTACTAAACATCTTATAACGTACAGAGAGCCCCTGGCCAAATAATTATCTGCCCCAAACATCATTAGCGCTGATGTTGAGAAACCCTGCTCAGCGGCAGAACCTACGGTATATTTGACGGCTCCATGTGTCTGTATGATTTTCACACTTGTATGTATACAAACTCTCTGTGAATTGACATCTCCGGTTTTCACCGCCCCCTTGTTCACCCTCCCCCACCCCCAGCACACACATATATATATCTTTGGTCTCTTCTTACTATTTGGCCATTGACACAGAGAAGTTCTTTAAAATAAGAATTGTTTTTGGTTTGTTGTTTTTGGTATTGTTCACATTATAAAGCAATACTTGGTTTTAGCAGAGATATGAAAGATTTACAAATGTATAAAGAATAGTCTTGAATGGTGGGAATCCATATATTTTTGTTTGTTTTTCAAATTAGAATTTTGGAAATTATTTTCCAATAATTTTCCCAGTTTGAAATTAGACTGCTTATACAGTTTTGTATCATTTTTGTATTTTATATTAACCAGTCACATTTTTGACATATTATTATTCTTTTGATTTTGATGGCTACATAATAGTCCATTACAGGAGTCATCATAATTAATTTAACAAATATCATATTTTGGACATTTCTGTTGTTTCCAATCTCCCCCCCCCCAATAGGGAATAGTGCTATATTTATATCTTTATGTGCCCCTCCTGACATTTCTTTAAAGCAAAGTCCTAAATTTTGAATTTCTGGGTCAAAGATTATGAAAAAAATTGGAAAGCCTCTTGTTACTTATTACCAATTTACTATTTATAAAGATTATACTAATTTAAACTGTCATTGAATTGTATGAAAATGGCAGTTTTCTCTACTACTAGACATTAGTATTATTGTAAAACACTCCTGAACTGGTGAAGGAGCTCAAGGAGTAGAAGATAATAAGGACAACTAGATATCTGGATATTGCTTTCATCTCATGGAGGTCAGCAGCATTATTTCAAGACAAAGCACACATTGCCTAGGCTCAGAAGTCACCAGCTCAAACTTGTTGGGAGTTAGGCAGGCAATTCACAAGTCGAGGAGGGCTTGGCAGCATGAGTGTACCAGGCATCTCCAGAAGAAGGAAAAAGACAAAGCTGCAAATGGAGATTCATGGGAGTCAAACTACCTTTTCTCAATTCTGTTTAGAACTTTCTCAATCACAGAGCTTTTGGATAGGAGGAAATGTTAGATAACTTAAGCCAACCACTTCACGTTACCAACAAGGAAAATGAAATCCAGGAAACTTCAGGGATTATCAGAATACTCAGAGTCAGGTAATGGTATAATTAAAGCAGCACTCAAGGTTGGCTGACTCGCAGCGCTAAGCACCTTTTACTGGACGATGCTTTGATTTGGCTTTGGGTCAGGATAGTGAAAGTACACAGTCACACAGAAACCCAGAACATGAAAAGACTCAGAGAGACCTTACAGGAAATCAAGTTGTTTACTTCAAGTAAATTATTTCTAGTAGGCATTTACTTGATTGCCTCAAAAGTATACCAACATGAATTTATTCTCTCAGACTGGCTGAAGAGTAAAGATTGACAAAGATTGAAGACAATGGGAATGGCCACAATAGTGGAGGTGACCACATGGGTAGGTTAAAGCCAATGGCCATACAGTTTAAAATAAAGGCAATACACACATAATTCATGAGACACATAGATCCATTATATAAGATCAAGTTAGAAGGCATCATTCCTCGAGCAGTATCAACTTTAGACAAGATACAATGTATGTGAAAAGAAATATATATATATATAATATTATATTATATATTATACACATATATAAGCAACACACATACTTTTTTTCTCTTCTTGGAGGCAAGAATAATATAAAAAATAAATACCTGAACAAGATACAGGTAGATACAAGTTAGGTTAACAAGATACAAGTTAGGTTAACAGCAAAATAGAAAACTTTTTGGCAAAGTCTTAGTAACTATTACTTTATCCTGTGGGAAAAGCTCTAGGGTATTGCAAAGACCTCCAAACTTGTAGGTCAAAGGAATTAACAAGGGAAATGTTAAATTGCTTTGCTTTCACCTGCCCTAAATTAATATTCACCACACCCCACAAGAGAAAACAGCTATTAATAATATTTTCCCATCCTTTTCAAAATAGCTTAAACATGTATTAGACTGTTTGTCAAGCCAAATAAAGCAATTTTGGATGTGTATCAGACACTTAGAAAATGCTTTAACTCTTTCAGTAAAAATTTAATGATCATACAATAGTCACAGTTGTTTTAGATATAAAATGTTCTAAGGATGACATCTAAATGGAAACAGATTTATAATTCAGGAGATAGCTTAATTTCTGACTGTAGCACTTACCCTCTTAGTGTTTAAATAATGAAACTATTATTGTCCATTAAATAAATCCTCATTAACATTAAAAGTCTCTTATCTGACCATCTTACAGCTGTATATCATTATTAGGCAAGCATGTGGCTACAAATTCGGTTAAGCCAATTGATGAATATTTTGACTAAACATTAAATATTGATTAGGATTGCTAAAATCTAGGTAAATGAAAAATAATCCTTCAGGTAGGACAGATTATTTACATGGGCATAACTGAGGGATAAATCTCAATCTGTTATTTTCATAAGCTGGGACAGAACTGTTCTGCCATTGATGATAATCAAGGACAGACAGTTTGGGAATAACAGAGCCTGGAGAGGCTAAATTTGGGTTCAGACATATTTAGTATCAGGTGGCAGGAAGATAAATATCAATGGGGGCATAAACTGTGGAAACTAACCTATGGGGAGAGTAAAGGCTAGAGAAAATTTTGATGGTCACCTAAATAATAAAGTCTTTTAAAAATAATTGTAGATCATCGTGAGAACTGTAGAATCGTGTGCAATAGGGTAAGCGATGACATTTGCAAATGTGGAAGATGAAGTTTTAGATAATCATGAGTATACACAGTTGCACATACTGTTCCTCAGTTAATTCTGAAAATATTCAAAGAAGTTGATCAATAATATCAAACCATAAAGTACAGAGATCATATTTGCTAATAAAATTATTTGAGTACTTTTTTTCTTTTATGGGGGATGCAAATTAACAATGAAATGCCCATTATTCAGAAGTAAAAGGCAAACTGAAAAGACCGAGTGATCAACTGAATCTGTGAAAAATAAAAATATGATCAGAGGGGCAAGAATAGTCATTTATCATGTCAGCTCAATTCTAATAGTTATATCTGTGAGTTAGAATGTTAAGGTCACCATTTGATATAGAAGAAATTGGAAACCGCCAGTGAGAGCAAATGTTCAAGAGGTCAGTTCACATTAGATTTAAAGGTCTTTAACAACTGTGTGCAGATCGCATGTAGAAGGTGATGTAATATCTTCCCCTGTGAGGTTATATTAATAAAGTCGTCAACCTCAAGTGGAGAAGCAAAACTTCACAGTAATATGTCAAAAATTGTAATGCCAATTCATCTGTAAAAAATTCACTATGTTATTAGCTACGTTTTTTGGCAACTATTTTTGCTGCTTATTTGTATTAAAGGTTTTTATGAGATGTGGGCTCTTTCTTTCTGGCTCAGTTGATCTCTTGCATGACACTGAATCTAACCTCACAGGTTGCCAAAGTGGTGCTATTTCAGAAATGAGTACCTATTCTGAATAGGCTGTCTGGAGGGGAAAGCCTATTTCTACTAAACAATCAGTTTAGACTGGAAATCCAATGAAATCTGGGTATATATCCTAATATTTTATAGCATCCCAATGCCTTTAATGAGTTTTCATTTTAGAAATTTCATACTATTTAATATCCTATGCATTTTTAAAGTTGGACATTCACAGCAGAAGGAGTTTTAATTCAATTCTTTTCAACAAGTGTTGAATGAGTATTCACTATGGCCAAGGCTCAGAGTAGGAATTTCAGAGATACAAACAGGAATGTGGAAAAAAAAAAACAAAAAAACTTCTTTCATTATGCTCACCATCTCTAGAGACAAGAAGATGAGAGAATGGAGAAATAGTTACATGCAGAGTAAAATTGTAATGTTTGACTTTCCAATACCGTTTTACATGTTTTATTATTTCCTGTGACTTTTGGGGGGTTGTCTTCAGTAAATCCTCCGATCAAAATTACAAAATAAAACACTTAAGCAAACATAAGGATCTATGTCTCTGACTAGAAGATATTATGTAGGAAATTTGAAATAGTGAAGAATTGGAAAACTGTTTATATTTGGTCCCAGAATTGTCTTTGTTCTTATGTATAAATAGTCTTCTCATACTGCCCCCCAGGAATGCATGAACTCCAAACAAGACTTTGAAGCCACATCACAATACACAACCCACAAGTCACTGGATAAGTTGCTCTCTCAACTTGCTCAGTTGCCCTCCATTCTACAACAAAGACAGCAACAACTTCAATATAAATAGTACTGAAAGCAATGGTATGGTCAACTTTGTGATTTAAAAAACTCCTGAGCTGTAAGACATAAATTGAAATAGTGTTTTAGTTTCAACTGCATGAAGTAGTAAAGGAAAGTAAATGCTAGGGAAGAGTGTGAATATATTCATAACTAAATTACAATAATATGAACAGGAAAGTAAGACTTTATCAGACTTTGTATTACTAACAATCTTCTTGAAAATATGTTAGTCATCCCAAATCCAGGAACAATATACTGAACAGGCAGGATTTGGCTAAGCATGTTTTTAAGGCTTGATAATACTTTGCTCCAGGTAGAATGACATATAACCTTAACTTAGCATAAAAAAAAATATTATTCAGTTTTGTGCATTATTTTATTTAGGTATGACAAAATTTCACGTTAATTAAAACTTTTTAGGGCCACTATACAACGGGCAAACAAGCCAATATAGAAAGATCTTACTTTTTATTATTAGACAAAATGATACATGCCTACTTTAACAAAGAAATCTAATTTAAAAAAACCTTGAATAACAGGCTAATTACTAAAAAATTTTTTAGTTTTTTACTTACTGTTGATGTAATCTCATAAGTATAGATAGATGCTATAATAACTGACTTGATAACTTTGAGCTGGAAGATGAGTTGAGGGATTCTTTGAGAGAATATACATAAACGATAGAGATCAAGATCCCAATAAAACAAAGAAATTTTAAAAATGAAGGGGAATTAAACTAACATATTTTAATATTTTTGTGAGATAGATTCCAAATTTTAATCACATTATCCTATTAGAGAAGTGGTCAAAAATAAACAGAATAAGATTCAATAGAGAAAAATACCAAAAAATTAAAAAAAAACACACATTGCAAGAATGAAGATAAAAATTACATTGTAATGCACAAAGTACTAGACACTACTTGTCAAGCATAATCAACCACTAGCCAATAATTTAACCAGCTCAGATGAAAAGGGAAAATTAAAAAAGGAGCAAAGATATTTAACTGAAACTTTCTGTTTATTACTTCCAAGTTGGCTGGGGTTCATTCATTCATGCACTGTGCCAGACAATGGTACTCTTAACAGTGGATAAGACCAACACGACATCTCTATTCATGGAAGTTATAGTCTACAGAGAGAAACAGTCAATATTTGAGTAATCAAATGAATATTCAGGTAATTAAGAATACTGATGAGTGCTATGGAAGTAACAAACAAGGTATTAAGATGGAGAATAATAAGTGGCTGCCTGATTTAAACAGGGTAGTAAGGGAAAACCTGTCAGAGGAAGTGATGTTTAAGTTAATATCTGCATGACAAAAAGGAGCTAGAAATCTGAAGGTGTGTAAAAAGGGAGTATTCTAGGTAGAGGGAAGAACAAGAGTCAAAGCATTGAGACAGAAACTAGATTGGTCCCTGGAAGAAGAAACAGTTGCTGTAGCAGAGAATGTATTTAAGCAGAAGAAAGGGGAAAGTATATTTTTACATAAGAAGCAACTTATAGGGAAAGACATATGAATTGACATATCGATAAATAATTATTAATGCAGATAAAACAAATTCTAAAAGTTAACTAGTCTAACCCCTTCCTACTTAATCCAAGTCTCACTTTTCCTGTTTGGATAGAACATTCATCCCCTATGACAAGGAAGGAGACTAGACAAGCGAATTCTCAAAAGAGGATATTCCTGTATTTGGTTTTCTTTGTGTTCTACCATATCTGGAACATTTAGCATTCCTGAAATTTATATTTTGGAGGGTCACTGGAAGACCAGAGGCCTATTTATACAGTTTACATAGGTTACATAAAATTTTTAAATTGTTTTTTGTCTTCGAGTTTCTGGAGATGACTCACCAGTTTGGGTGGTCATAACATATTAGACTTTCAAAGAAGTAGCCCAGGGTCCAGAATCATATTTTTAATTTTTATTAAAATTTCTGCTAAACCATGGTCCAAGTTGTCTTATTTTTCTTAGGTACTGTGCCTGTGGGACTTCACTGATTTGCCAGGATGTCCTACTTCAAGCCGATTTCAGAGACAGAGTAATTTGTTACAATTTTAGAAACTAGGTGAATTTGCAGAATTGGGCCATGACATAGTAATATAAATGACTTTCAAAGTAAAACTAAAATAAATAAAGTTTGTGTGTATGTAAGAGAGACAGAGACGGAGACAGACACAGAGAAAAAGAGGAGACTCCGTTATCAAATATAGAAATTTAGATAAGTGATTCTCCCCCCTATTTCCTTTGTCCCAATAGTCTCTTATGTAGTAATAATTTAGTTGCCTCTTTCTTTATACCGAAAAAAAGGAAAGATTTGAAGAGCAGGGGCTTTAATTTCTATGTGGAAATTGAAATATTGATACCCTGGCCTCTTACTAAGAATTGTTAAGAGGTGAACCCTCCTCCTTCAAACCAGTTCCTTTCAATACATCAAAAAAGACACCTCTTTTAAAGAAAGTGTCAGACAGACCTGAATTCTGTTATCTATTCTCTGGCAGAGGTTTCAGTATGTTCTTAATAAAAGTAAATGCCACCAAAATTTCCGGGCACTATGTTTCAAAGGAAAACATTCAGAATCCCAGAGAAGGTTTATGAGATGGTTACAGGTAGTTAAGCTACGCAAGTCCTAAGCCATGAGGGAGCGTGCCTGTGCTCCCCAGCACTGGGACCCAGAGCATGCAGCCATGGCTGCTGACTGCACAGCTTTCAAAGATAAAATGGAGCATGTGGACATTTAGGTGCTGACTCCAGCTAAACTGGTTAATGACTAGTATCATCTAAATAAGGTAGCAAGCTGAAAGGACTCATAATCTCTCCCTGTGCACAGATTTTAATTAAATAATTATAATATCCTTGTTGTAATTATTTATCAGTGACTGTGCTCCTGAGTATTGCTTCTTTTGCCTTCATCTGTTCTGTCAGCTCAGCTGAACAATGAAATATTTACTTGGCCAAGATGAGGGGAATCTGAATGATTCTTATTCACCACGAAATAATACTTGAAGAACTGTGGCAGTGAGGCAAGATTCTAGGCTCTCCATTTATAACTTTGTATTTTTAGGAGAGTAACCTTGGTTTCCTGATCTGGGATGGTTAGGCTTGACATATACTGTTTTTTTCCTACTTCTGAGAGGTTTCAAGAATATGACCAGAAAGCATGTTTTCTCAGTATCTAGAACTTAACATTACACATTATAACAACGGCATTTAAAAAAAATATGCCATTTCCTGTTTTGTGACTGTGGAATCTGTAGTCTATAACATATGTCTCAAATAGTGAAAATTAGGAATGATGCAAAAAAACAAAAATGACTAAGCAACTCTTTGTTGATAACACCCATAATTATTCAAAATAGCAGTGAGAGAACAGACTCATTAAGCAGTGAAGCTCATTTCTGAGTCAAAAGTGGGGCTGCAGAAAATAGAGATGGATATAAACCATGTAAAAGAAAGCAAGATCTTCATAGTAGACTTCCCCTGAGAAACTAACCTTAGTAAATAAGTATTACATTTCTCCATTTCTTCTGGGGGTTCAGGAAGAAGAAAAGGAATTTAACTGTAATATGTGAGATTTAACTTTAATAAAAGAAATACATTATGAGTGTGAGCAGGGTAATAGTAAAGCACTGTTATGCAACACTTGTTAAAGGTCTCTCCTTCCTGTAACCTCCCCAGTCTGCACCTCTTCCCATTCTGATTCCATGTTCCTATTACATAAGGTATTTGAGAAATGTAGCTTGAGACTTCACCCTCTCAACAGACTTTGCATTTAGTGTGAAAAATCTTAAAAACAAGAATACCTCAAAAGCAAAAAGAATATTTGGGGATAATGATATTTAAAAAAATGAGTAGGTTAATGTATTTGTTCAAGGAAGTTCTTTAAGTTTGAATCAAAAAAGTTGTCACCAAATCCAACAACAGATACTTAAGACAAGTCTGACTTCAAGGGTAACAGACAATAAGGAGGACGCAGGGAAATTTATTAAATTGTATTTCTGCACATGTTACGGAAGTGTGTCTGAAAGAGGGTTGAACACAGGAAAATGTAGCTCCTTTAATTTCTCCTAGTAATATCTTGTACTTTTTTGTGTAGAGTCTTGTTTACCTCTTGTTAGAATTATCCCTAGGTCTTCTTATTTTTTAAACTATTATAAGTGATATCTAAACATTTTTACTCTCTAATTGCTTGTTCCTGGCAAATATAAAAACATTCAAGATATATATATATATACAGATTTTGCATATACAATTATTTCTCATTATTCACAGTAGTTATGTTCCATAAGGTCACTGAATTAGAGAATACTGAACCATGGAATCCTGGGGGGAATGCAGTTATCTTCTTGTGAACCTCTGGTCACAACATTTTTGTCAATCAATCAATGCATAACCTTGTTTTATGTATGTTTCTACCCAAAAACATCTTTATTTTAATCTATATTGTTGATTCATTAATATTGACTTCACGGTCAACGGCCTTATAATTCACACCTGAATAAAGCTTATCTAACACACATATTTTCTCTATAAGGCACAAGACAGCACTTTAGCTCTATCCTTGGGGGCTATTTTAAACAGCAAAACCACCAAAAAAAGCACAAAATTGCATAAAATATGTCACAGTAGACTGTGAAAAGGACAAAGTCTATAATATGAGAGCTGAAACAAGAAGGCAGAATGTCACCTTGTTTGATCTCAGCTGGGAACATGCGTTGGGCGACTCAAATTTTTCACCCTTCGTGTATGTTTACAAATGACCATGAAATTGCTACCTGTACTGATTTTGCTGCCACAAATAAATTTTAACAAGTAGAAGAATTCACAAATATGGAATTCTCAAATAATGAAGATCACCTGTAGTGATTTTGCTGCATTCCCTTAATTCTAATAATTAAAAAAAATTAATATACAATAGTGAATACAATTGTGAATGATGATAGTATTTGGGGGCTTTTTTTTGTTTTTGCTTTTTTTGTCTTTCCAATCTTTATAAGTTTTATTTCCTTATCTTGCCTTACTCCACTAGATAGCAACTCTGGTGCAGTGTCAAATATAGGTGGCAAGAGCAGGCATCTTCTTCTTAGTTCTAAACTCAGAGGGAAAGCTTTTAATATTTTAGAGAAAGTATAGCGTTTGCTGTAGGGTTTGTTGTAGACTCTTTTATCAGTTTAGGAAAGTTCACAAGTCCCCTTTTACTCTTAGTTTAGAGCTTTATTATGGATGATTTCTAAATATTGTCAAGTGGTTTTTTTTGCAACTGTTGAATAATTATATATATGTGATTATAGATACGTATATATGCATTTGTGTATATATATATATATATAAACATATATATTATTTATTTCTGGAATAAACCAATTTGGTTGTCATGTATAATTTTTCTTTATATAACTTTGGATTTTATTTGTTAATAACCTCTTTAGAATTTTTGTATCTATGTTCATGAGACAGATTAGCCTATAATTATTCTTTCCTGCAATGCTTTTGTCAGGTTTTCATATCAAAGTTACTTGCCTTGTAACATGATTTGGGAAGTGTTTTCTCTTTTTCTATGCTCTTGAAGAGTTTCTGTAAGTTTGGTATTACTTCTTAAATGTTAGAAATATTCACTTCTGAAGCCAACATAGCCCAAGGTTTTCTTTTGAGAAAGCCTTCTAATTATATGTTTTTTAAAGTGGATACAGAACTATTCAGATTTTCTATTTCTTCTAATGTCAGTTTTCATAAATTATATCATTCCTTGAGTTCTTCATTTATAAAAAGTCTTAGATTTATTGGCATAAATAAATTCAAGTTATAATTTTAGGTGTATTGCACACATTTTGATAGATGATATTTACATTATCATTTAATCAAAATATTTTCTAACTTCCACTGTGATTTCTTTTATCCAGGGATTATCCAGAAATAATTGCTTACTATCAAAACATTTGGATTTATTTCCAGTCGCTTTTTTGTTATTGATATTCAACTTTATTTCAATGTGTGATTACAATATTAGTTTGAGAATTGATGTGTTTCAGAATATAAATTTTATTTTATATAAGGATTTTATTACATATAAATTTTTTACTTTATATAAAGTAAATTTTATTAAGGATTCATATACACTCAAAAATACTCTGTAGTTGTGTTCAGTGTTCTCTGTATTGCTAATTATGGTCAAGTTTATTTATCATGTTTACCCATGTTTTAAATCTACATATTCTTTCAATTACTGAAGAAGATGTTAGAATTTTTCCTAACTTGACTGTAGATTTGACTGCTTTCATTTATGTTATTTTATAATTTTACATTTTTTAAAGTCTTTGTTAAGTACACCCAAATTTACAATTGTTATCCTTTTTGGTAGAAAACAACACTAGGAAATATTTCTTTTTATTTTTAGTAACTCTTGTTGCTTTAAAATTTACTTCCCCTAATATCAATACAGCTATACCAACTTTCTTAGGTTTAGTGCTTATATAACACAACTTTTCCCACCTGATTATTTTAAATCTTTCTGTATTCTTATGTTTAGGGTGTGCTTTTTGTACTTAGTAACTTTTGCATTTCGCATCTAAAATGACAATTTTTGTCTTTTAATTGGAGTACTTATTTGAATTTTTTAATGTATTAGACTGCATCATATGTAATTGCCATCTTTACAGAAAAATAGAAGATCTGCAATTTTATGTGATTAAATCTAATAATTAGTAATGTATTTGGGTTTAAATCTACCATCTTACTATTTGTTTCCTATTTTTACAAACTTTTATGTTCTTTAATCTCTAGTCTTGTCTTCTTTTAGATTAATCAATTTTATTTTATGTTTTCTCCTACATGAGTGTGTTACTGACACTGTTTCTTACTTTTCTTTGGGTGGTTAACCCAGAGATTACAAATGTACCCTTGACTTTTAAATGTGTAACATAAATTAATACTTTTACCACTTGTCAGATGAGGCAAGGAATTAGGAAAGTTTTACTCTATTTACACACTTCCTCACCATCTTTTGTGCTGTTGCCCAAATTTTACATATTTTTGAACATTTAATAAACTTTTACTTTAGAATAGTTTTAGATTTACACAAATGTTGCAAGAATATTATGGAGTTCCCATATATACAATTTCCCATTTCCCCTTTTGTTACCATCTCACATTATTATGCTACTTTGTCATAATTAATGAACCTATATTGATACCCTATCATTAAGTAAAGTCCATACTTTATTCAGATTTTCTTGTTTTTTTCCCCGATGTTCTCTTTGTGTTCTGGGATCTTATCCAGGATCCACATCATGTTTACTTGTCATATCTCTTTAGGTTCTTGCCTACTGTGACAGTCTCTGAGACCTTCCTTGTTTTGATATCTTGAGGATTTTGAGGAGTACAGGTCAGGTTTTTTCTTTGTTTTTTTTTCTTTTTTCCTTTTTTTCTTTTTTTTAAGAGTGCAGGTATTTTGTATAACGTCCTTCAATTTGGATTTGCCTGATGTTTTCCTTATGGTTAAACAGGCATTGCAAGTTTGGGGGAGGATGGTCACAGAGGTAAAGTGCCATTCTCATCACATATCAAAGGTATGATTTATCACTGATAATATTAACCTTGATCGCCTTGCTAAAGATAATGTCTGCCACATTTCTCCAGTGTAAATTTTACTCTTTTTTTTTCTTGCTTTCCAATACTGTACTTTTTAGAAAGAAGTTAATGCACAGAATCCATACTTAAGGAGTACGGAGTCATGCTCCACTTCCTTGAAGGCAGAGTGTCTGTGTAAATTATTTATAATTCTTCTGTAAGGAAAATCTGTCTACTATTCCCTTTTCAACTATTCATTCAACCATTTATTTACATAAGTATGGACTCATTGGTATTTATTTTATACTTTGGGTTATAACCCAATATCACATTACTTTGTTACTCAAATCATTACTGCTTTGGCCATTGCGAACTCTTTCAGTTGGTTCCTGTGTCTCTTTGACATATCCCCATTGTATCATTTTTTTGAACAATTCCCTACTTTGTGGCACTACAAGATGATCCAAGCTCTTCATGTATATTCCCTGTCCTAGCCTAGAAACAGCCATTTCTTCAAAGACTCCTAGTGTCCTTTATTGGAAGATGGTATTCGGAATCAAGATCTATATTCTGGATATGTTTGTTGCTACTGAGATGCTCTTGATTCCTGTCCTTAGCAGACAGAGCTAGGAAATACATGTGGTATACTGACAGATGTATTTATAGATGTCTGTAATTATTTGTATATGTAACCATCTGTTACATAAGTTAAATATGAGTTTATATTGATGTCCCTGACTCTCATCTAGTACCACATGGTTAATTCTAGTTTTTTCTTATCTGTAACTTCTCACTCCAATCTTAAGAAACCTGGATCCCACTATACATCATCTATTTGCTTATTTGCTCAATCCCAATATACATGTATAGTGATGCCAGAATTGTTAACCTATACTCCCATGGGAAACAACTTTATTAACTAGAGTACAGTGCTTATGTATAGTTTCTTTAATCCTTAGTTTTATAGTCTCTACTTATTTTCTAATTTACTTAGGTTAAATTTTCTCTCACTCCCTTCAATGAAGTTATACCATACATCTGTAACACAGTTAGATTCCTTTGTCACAATATGCATTCCATTATGAAGCCCACAACAGCCAAATTTATTTTTTTAAATTGCATTCATTAAGGTCTTGCTTTTTGTGCTGTAAGGTTCTATGAGTCTTGACAAGTGTATATTCCCCAGTCTTTTACATGTATTTAAAATCTCATCGATATTAGAATTATTTTGTATATTCAATATTCATTTTCATTTGACCACGTATTTACACTCTTCTTTCCTAAGCAAATTTACAAATAAAACAACCCCTGGGTTTTTATGTATAGAAACTGGTCTTATTGTGTAGATTGATAGCTGATTTGAAGCTTGAGGCACAGGCTGGGTCACAAGCATCATAATGTCAGCCTGTCAACTATCACATTTCTCAAACACAGCATCCGGTTACCTTGGACAGGGACTGGCCTGCTGGAACCTGACAGTTCAGTCACTGCCAGCAGTCTTATAATAGCTGATGGAAATTGCAAACAGTAACCTTTTCATTTAACACAGAGAAAGATTCTGTCCAAAAACCTAAAGCCTGAGAGACACCAAAAACGATTTCGCTCAAGTCAAAGTTAAAGTTCTGGTTTTATTTTTATCTTATTTTTTAGTCTTTTTTCTTTTTTTTTTAAATTAAGGGTGTTTGCAACCAAGTGGATTGTTTGCAAACAACAATACTAAGAACCCTGAAACCATGAGCCCTGTGATTAAAAGTCCCGTGTCAACTGCTTTGCCTCCAGCATTAACATCTACATAAGGCCATTCTGATGACATAGGAGTGAAAGGGTACCCTTTTATCACTGGACTACACGAAAGTGACAGGAAGAAATTAGCAGTAAAGGCTTTCAGAAGAATGTTGGCCTCTTGGGTATAACTAAGCAACCTCTGAGAAAGTCAGCGGTATTTCAACACTTGAGTACCATGCTTTGCTAGGTTATTTCAGACATTACAAGTAATGTATTGTTTAGTTGTACCCATGTACACCATTAAATGCATCACAGTGTGGCATGGATTCAGCAAGTTTTAGTCATAACATGCCAGCTGGAGAATATTAAGGGGGGAAAAATCTGTTTTCAATTTCTGCTTAATGTTCTGGTGAAAATAATGTAAGTCACTTCTGTGAAAGTATTTACCTTCCAAACACTCTAACTACTCTTCAATAATATAGGTACTAAAAGAGAGTTTTCAGTAATTTAGTGTTTGCTCACTCCCTCTACCTTACTCAGCTTTTGCATTCCTTTCTTACTCTTCATTGATGCATATACGTTTCAACATGTTTCTTTTACTTCTAGAGTTAACCTTAACACTAGACTGACATTGGCAAGTTTACGGAGCAACAAAAGTGTCTTTGTAGGCAAGAATTATACAAACACTGTGACTGTATTTTGCAATCGTTTTCCTGAACATTTTATGGCTATTTAAGCCTCATGGTGGTCTTTCACAATAAGTACTGTGGACTATGAAAAAAATGTGTAAGTTTCATTTTTGCCATTAAAAATAATTTTCATTTGCTTTGCTGCCTCAATCATTAAAATCTACCCAGAGGGATTCCTCCTCATCTACTGAGCATGTCTACTAAGTACTGCTCCATATTTAACTCGCTCTTAGATCACACCATGGCTTGAGAATTCTTTTAATCTCTTTTCCATTTATAACTGTACTGCTTGACCTTTTTTCAGCAAGGTGTCTTGTATATAAAATGTCAGTGAGAGGATTACAGACATGGGACAAAGACATAGTTTAATTAAAAAAGGTCCTGTGAGATTGAAAAAGGTTACTGGCCTAGATCACAAATATTTAATGCCAGATGACTATTTATGAGGTTAAAATAAAAAAAAAGAAAAGAAAAGATTTACTGGCCATTTGTAGTTGATCAACCATTAAATTTACAAAGATTCGATTATACTTCTGATGAAAATGTTTGCTTTGTATTTACAGTAAATTAAAATGTCTAAGCTATGAGCTATGCCAGTTATAAAATAAAAATTAATTCAAATTCCCTATAAGTGAGACAATATAACAGAGCTATATAGACCAGATTATTTTTAATGTCGAAGTTTGAATATTTAAAAACTCATTCATTGTTCCAAAGTCACGATATGAAGCTATGTATGGATTGATTAAACCCAAGGCATCCATGTAACAAATGGCTTTCCCACTCATTTATCTTTCCATCCAACCTCATGTATATCTACATATATAAAAGTCAAAATATTGAACACCAGTTATTTAACCACTGATTTGAAAAGGATGCCAGTTATTCAGAAGGGATACCCAAACAATCAAAAAAGGATACTACTATTAAAATCTAGTTTGACTAAAATGTGTGAAGCCAGCATAATACACAAACATACAAACACACACAGACACACAGACACACACACACAACCTGTCAACATGAAGCTGAAGCTATGTCAACAACTAGTAATTCAGCAAGGAGGATCTTTCTTTGACTTCAGAATTTGATACTAAACCTATACTCCTTAATGATTATAATAGTACATGGGGATGTTGAAGAATGCTAGAGAGAGGTACCAGAAGTTTCATTTAAACTCTAGAATTAGCAGTCTTATAATGTTCTGAAACCAACAATCGAAACTCCTATTCACTAATAAGACTCAAAAGCTTCCAAGCACCAAACATCTCACCTGAGCATTAAGACAGTCCTGGGCTGGGACTTCCCTGGTGGCACAGTGGTTGCGAATCCACCTGCCAATACAGGGGACACAGGTTCGAGCCCTAGTCCTGGAAGACGCCACGGAGCAACTAAGCCAGTGTGCCGCAACTACTGAGACTGTGCTCTAGAGCCTGCGAGCCACAACTACTGAGCCTGCGTACCACAACTACTGAAGCCCACATGCCTAGAGCCCGTGCTCCACAACAAGAGAAGCCACCGCAATGAGAAGCCTGCACACCGCAATGAAGAGTAACCCTGCTCACAGCAAGTAGAGAAAGCCTACGTGTGGCAACAAAGACCCAACACAGCCAAAAATAAATAAATAAAACAAAAAAAGAAAGTCCTGGGCTGCAGTTGTCCAACTTGAAATAAAGATCAAGTTTCCTTAAACCATGAATTAGGGATCTCATTCTTCTTTGCAACCACCTCACGGTATTAACTCTGATCAAACATTTCTTCAGGTGGATGAGAGTTTGCAATTCTTCTGCTGGAGATACTCAAGTGCTTTGTGGACTTATAGAAGGCAAGTTTTGATGTTTTTACATGACTCCAAATTCAAAAATTTAAAAACTCAGATGAAACTCCATAATTAGCATTATATCTATATTTGGATGTTTCAGGTATGTGAATGTTTTAGCCATAGAAGCACCAAGAAGAGCAGCTGTAGGAGAAAAACAAAACAAAACAAAACAGTTTCAATAAATCTGATCCATTCAGTGTCTGCATGAAATATACCCAGGAGGAAATTTCTCATGGTAATCAGGATAAAAGAATGTATTTACTTATTCATTCATTCATTCAACAGATATTCAATTTAATTGGTAATTACTATGTGTCCAGCACTGTGCCAAGTGCTAGGGATAAAATGGTGAACTAAAACATGTATATTTCCTGTTCTCATGGAGTTAAGAGTTTATTGAGGGTGAAGGAGGGACAGATTATTGTCAGAAAAATCATACTAATAAAAGTGTAATTACAAACTCTGGTACATGATACCAAATAAAAAGTACTCTATGAAATCCTGTAATGAAGGAAGTTGATTTAGATCATGGGGTGAGGGGAGTACTGGGAGTCAGTGGTCAGAGAAGGCTCAAGGGTGAGACAGTTATCTGAAAACCATGGAAACTCCTAAGACTTCAGGAGAAGTAACCTTTGTACAGACACTTTTACCACTTAAGAATCACAAGTCTTATACAGAAAAATAACCCCACTATGATGAAGCATTAGCAGAGGCAACACACAAGAAACTTAGGTCCCCAAAATCTGGACTGATAAACAACCTTAAATATTATAAACTAAGTATTTTAAAATAATCTAAAAATATCAACACAGGAATGGAAACCATAATGTATGACAGGATACCATAACCATAGACAGGAAAATTTGAAAAAGAAGGACCAATCAAAATTTTTAAGTTCATTAAAGAAATAAAATAATTTAATGGAAGAGTTAAACAGATTAGGAACTGCTCAAATGATGTTAGTAAACAGGAAGCTGGATCTGAAGAAATCACTTAATAGATATAAAAAGCAACAATTTTGGGGGCTGGTGAGTCCCAAGTCTGCAGGGCAGGCTGGCAGGCTGAAGACCCAGGGAAGAGTTGATTTGCAGTCCTGAGTCAGAGACAGTCTAGAGGCAGAATCTCTTCCTCCTCAAATGATCTCAGTATTTTTTTTTTTTTTGCGGTACGCAGGCCTCTCACTGTTGTGGCCTCTCCCGTTGCGGAGCACAGGCTCCGGACGCGCAGGCTCAGCGGCCATGGCTCACGGGCCACTCCGCGGCATGTGGGATCTTCCCGGACCAGGGCATGAACCCGCGTTCCCTGCATCGGCAGGTGGACTCCCAACCACTGCGCCACCAGGGAAGCCCGATCTGTTTTTTTCTTAAGGCTTTCAGATGAGTGAATAAGGTCTACACAAATTAGGCAGAGCAATCTGCTTTGTCAAAGTTTACTGAGTTAAATGTTAATCATATCTAAAAATTACCTCACAGCAACATCTAGACTGTTTTTTCACAAAACCACTGGGTACCTTAGTATAGCTAAGTCGACACATAAAATTAACCATCACAATGAGTGAATATTGAAAGATGTGGAGGATAAAGTGAGAAAACCCTACATCCATCTGAAAGGTGGTGTAGAAAGAGAGATAGGGAATTAGGAGTGAATCAATATCCAAAGCAATATTGCCTGAAAGTTTGTCAAAATTGAAAGAAAACATGAGATTTTAGATTGAAGTGGCACACGAATTCAGAGCAATAAAATAAAATCCATAACTAGTCATGTTGTTATGAAACTGCAGAACATAAAAGGTAAAAAGAAAATATTCCAAGGTTTCAGAAGAAAATAACAACCATCTAGTAAAGGTAATTAGAATGAGAGCAGACTGCTTATTGGCATCAAGAGCTATATAAGGTAATGGAAAGATACCTACCAAAAGCTCAGGAGAAATCAGTGAACAATTAGCTTTTATACCCAGCTAAATTACTGGTTAAGAAAGAAGGTAAGATAAAAACATTTTTTTCAGACAAAGTCTGAGAGCTTTTTCAACCTGTGGGCTTCGCTGAAAGAAATATTAAATGATGCATTTAAGTACCAAAAAAGAAAGAAAAAAGAATTCTGAAGAAAAAAACTAGGATGCAAGAAACAATTCTCCCAAAGAAATTTTAAATATTTTGGTAAAACTAAATAAGCTTTAATTAAAAAAAACATTTTTTTGAAGATTTTAAAAGCAAGTAGTATCTAAAATACTAGACAACTAACATAAAAGAGGGGAAGGATAAGTTAGAAATTAAAATTTTCTAATCTTTTTGAGAGGATATTATTTATGATATTATTTATTGCTAAATTTTGTTCTGTCAAGAGGGAATGTTAAAAACAAAAGGACAACTGCTATAAAAATGAAAATAGAACACATTTCTAAACTAGTAGAGGAATAAAAGAGAAATTAGAAAACGAGCAGAAAGAATAAGCAAGAAAGCACGTAAAATAGTAAACAAAATAAGGTGGTGGAAATAAGTCCAGATATATCATAATATCAAAAAATGTAACTAGACTGATAAAATATTAACTTTATTCATCAGACTGTATTTGTTTAATCTAGCTTTGTCTCATGAGAATACCTAAGCATCAAAACACAGCAAGGCCAAAAGTAAAGAGATGGTAAATGATATAATGAAAAATACTAAACAAAGAAAGCTACTGTTGCTATGTTAATTTCAAATAAAACAAATGTTAAGTTTAGCCCATGGAATAACTAGCCCCTTGAATAATCTTAAGTCACCGTATTTATATTCGCTGGAAGAAAATTAGTAATTGAATTTATTAAGCTGCTAACTTCTGGGCACTCTGAGAGGTTCTTAGGAAACTTTCAGGACAGCATCTTAGGAAATGTCATTCTGTTCCTAAACATTTTTTATATACTAATATACAGCCAGGTAGAGTGTTGCTCTGGGACAGTATGATATATTTGGATGCCTTCTCAGCCCTTCGAAACTTCTTATTGGCTTACAGGACCCAGTGCTTACTCTCTGGTTTGGAAAAATAAGCTAATATTTAAAATTTATAATTAAAAATAAAAAATAACGGGCCACATACAGGTTTTTGTGTAGAATGAGAGCTATATCCTATGTATCTGAGACATTTGGATTAGTGCCTGGATGATGAGTTTAGCTGTTAATGCTGTGGGACTTCTGACTGCAATTCAGGCTACCTACCACTAGATGGCACGTTGCTTATTTGCAAAGAGCAAGCATCTCAAACCCATCCAACAAGTAGCCATAAGAAGGCAAGTTGCTTAATATTATAGATAGAAGGGTGATGATCATACATATACATAGATGATAGACAAATGATAGAGATATTCTACTTGTCAATAGAATAAATATGAATTAAATATTAGTTACATACTTAAGAGTTAAAATCAAGTATAATAATATCAATATAGTCTAATTAAAAGAGATTGGAGTAAAGAATGTAGGCTCTAGACTTTGCATCACTACAAATGTGATTTTTAGATGAGTCATGTGACCACTCTGGACTTCTATGTCCTATAAAATGAAGAACTAGGTGATTTCTAAGATCCTTTTCCAGTGTTGCAATTCCATAATACCATTTGAGGCAATATATGAAAAAAAAACAATTAAACTTATTCAGGCATCTGGTGAAATTTATATTTTCTTTTAAAATTTGTTTCATTTACTGTTTTACAAACACTATTTTAATTTTTAGAAATTCCAGATATTTGGCGACCTCAGCCTACGCTATCCAGATATTTGGCGACCTCAGCCTACGCTAGTCTCATCTGTGTTTGGATTTTATAAGCTCTTATTTTATCTGTATCTCTGATCCCTCATCTGTAAATTGAAAATAATAGAACTTGCTCCAATGGTTATGTGAGAATTAAAAGATATATGTAAAGCATCAAATACATGGGCACAGGTTGACATGCACTTTATATAATTTGATTTTTTAATATTTAGAGAAAAAATGTTCAGAGATAAAATGAAATTCCAGTGATAACAATCTCAAACAAGCCTGATTAGGTATACAGAAAGGGATGGAGCTACTCAACTTGCCCTCAGAGGAGCCCAGAAATGAAAGGGACAAGGAAAATTTGTTTCCATGATCTTTTTTAAAAAGTATTTATTTATTTATTTGGCTGTGCCGGGTCTTAGTTGTGGCATGTGGGATCTTTAGCTGCGGCATGTGAACTCTTAATTGCGGCATGTGGGATCTAGCTCCTGGACCAGGGATCAAACCTGGGTTCCCTGCACTGGAAGTGCAGAGTCTTTAGCTACTGGACCACCAGGAAAGTCCTCCATGATCTTTTAAAGTAAAATGAAGTAAGTTTTGAAAAGAAAATAAGGAGTAAAATATCATTTAATTGAACATATGTAAAAACAAAATTAATTAGGTGAAGATCAATATTAGTTATCAGTGTGATAAAGCTGCCCAACAGGCTGATGTTACTTTAGACTCTATTAACAGAAGTGAGTCTACAATGAGGGAGGTGTTAGTTCTATCCTGTTCAGCTTAGGTCACTTCTCAAGTAGAATATTGTGCTTGGTTCTAAGTGCAAACACTATCAAAAGTTTACTGGCTATCATACTTTAGGATATAGATACCCATGACCTGGATGGGGGGGGATAAGGGCATTCCAAGGAAATAAACCAATTGTGGGTTTGAGAGAGAAAGTCCACTTTGGTGGTCATGGTTTACTATTTGAAGGTCTAAGACAAGATCAATAGTTAAAACTGGGGGGTAGGTAAGGTTGCCAGATAAAATACAGGTCACCCAGTAAAATTTGAATTTCTGATAAACAATACATACTTTTGCATGGAACATATACTAAAATTATTTGTTGTTTATCTTAAATTCAAATTTAACTGGGTATTCTGTATTTTTATCTGCTAACTTTGGCAAACCTAGGGGGGTGATTTAAGGAAAGGCATGTTCAATGAACAGAAAACACAATGATAAGAATTTCAGAAGGGAGATAGTTAAAATCCACATTAGTGAATGCAATACTGTGGCAAAATGTCAGTCTGTCATTATTTAATTGATATCAGTACAAGTATTTTATTGAAAATGGTCAGAATTTATAAAATTAAAAATCATTGACATTTAATACAGTTTAAGTACTAAAACTTTTGGAAAAGTTCCTCTGCTGCTACCAGCCTGGCTATGTTCACATTCTCTTCAGTTTTCTGTGCCAGGGGTCTATTCCAGCTGGGTATCTGCAAAGCACAGCTGTTGGGTTCAGCTCCTTCCCACCCTCTTAAGCTCCCTTGAGAGAGCCTTTGGGGACATTGTGCAGGAACAGCCAGTACTCTCTGGCACCTACTCAGCTGCCTGTCTGACAGCCTGTCCTGCCTGGGACCTTACTCCTTCCTTTCCCTAGAGGAGATTGGAGGGACCTCAGAGCTCACATTTGGCAGTTCCTGAGTGCCAAAGAGGGAGGCGGGGTGCTTTGTGCTTAAGGTGCCAATGCTGGAATGAATGCAAGGAGGCAAGGAAGGGGGATGAGAAAGATTAGAGTGAACTACTAAAGGTGAATGAAACTGCTGACTGATGCCTAAAACAAGGATTCACAAAAGTGAGCAATGCACTTTTAAATATAAATGATTCATAGGATACCAGAGTACCGAAAACAGACAGAAATCCAGCAGCAGGAAATTCTGAGAGCAAAGTATAAGACACTAGCAATATCAACTGATAACTGTAATGTTGAGAAATTTTATAGCTTCTAAAGATAAGTGAGATAAGTACACAGATACTTACACTTACCAATTTTAGGTAACTGTGTTATTCAGGGTTCTCCAAATAAACAGAACCAATCTCTATGTAAAGAGATTTATTATAAGCAATTGGCTCATGTGATTATGGATGCTGAGAAGTCCAAAATCTGCAATGTGGGACAGCATGTTCAAGACCCAGGAGAATCAGTGGTATGGATCCAGTCCTAAGGCTGGCAGACTGGAGACTGAGGAGAATCAACGGAGTTGTTCCAGTCTGAAGGCCAACAGGAGGAGACCCAGGAGAACTTATAGTACAGATGAAGACAGAAGGCAGTTTGCTGGAGAATTCCCTCTTGCTCAGGGAGCCCAGTCTTTTAGTTCTATAGTTCCTTCAACTGACTGGATGAGACCCACCCATATTATGGAGGACCATCTGCTTACTCAAAGTTCACCATTTTAAATGTCAGTCTCATCCAAAATCATCCTCCAAGTTGACAGGTTAAGTTAACCATCACAGTAGGTACATACCACATTTTGTTTACCTATTCATCTATGGATGGACATTTGGATTGTTTCCACCTTTTGGCTGGTGAATAATACTGTTATGAACATGTTGTAAAAATCCTGTTTGAGTCGCAACTTTCAGTTATTTTGGATATACACCCAGAAGTGGATTTGCTGGATCATATGTTTAATTTTCTGAGGAACTGGCAAACTGTTTTCCACAGTATCTACATCATTTTACATTCCCACCAGCAGTGTACAAGTATTCCAATTTCTCCACATTCTGGCCAACACCTATTATTTTCTGTTTTTGTTCGTTTCTTTGTTTTGGTTTTTTTTAGAATAGCCATTTTAATGGGCTTGAAGTGGTATCTTACTGAGGTTTTTATTTTCATTTCCCTATCATTAGTCAATATTGAACATCTTTTCACGTGCTTATTAGCCATTTGTATATCTTTGAAGAAATACTATTTAAGTTCTTTGTCCATTTTACAATCAGGTATTTTTTGTAGGTGAGTTGAAGGAGTTCTTTATATATTTTGAATATTAATTCCTTATCAGATTATGACTTACAGATATTTTCTCCCATTCTGTGAATTGCTTTTTTTGCTCTCTTAATAGTGTCCTTCGATGCACAAAAGTTTTTATTTTTCATTAAGTCCAAATTTATTTAGTTTTCTTGTGTTGCGTGTACTTTAGTATCATATCCAAAAATGTCATGAACTTTTCCCCTGTGTTTTCTTCTAAAAGTTTTGTAGTTTTGGGTCTTATGTTTATGTCCTTGATCCATTTTGAGTTAATTTTTGTATATGGTGTAAGGTAAGGGCCCAACTTCATTCCTTTGCATGTGGATATCCAGTTTTCCTAGTGCCACTTGTTGAAAAGACTGTCTTTTCCCAGGGTTGAATTTTATTTTTAATTTTTTTAATTTTTAACATCTTTATTGGAGTACAACTGCTTTACAATGTTGTGTTAGTTTCTGCTGTATAACAAAGTGAATCAGCTATACATATACATATATCCCCATATCCCCTCCCTCTTGCGCCTCCCTCCCACCCTCCCTATCCCACCCCTCTAGGTGGTCACAAAGCACCAAGCTGATCTCCCTGTTCTATACAGCTGCTTCCCGCTAGCTATCTATTTTACATTTGGTAGTGTATATGTGTCCAGGCTACTCTCTCACTTCATCCCAGCTTATCCTTCCCCCTCATCATGTCCTCAAGTCCATTCTCTACATCTGTGTCTTTATTCCTGTCCTGCCCCTAGGTTCATCAAAACCATTTATTTTTAATTATTTTTTTAGATTCCATATATATGCGTTAGCATACAGTGTTTGTTTTTCTCTTTCTGACTTACTTCACTTTGTATGACAGACTCTAGGTTCATCCACCTCACTACAAATAACTCAATTTCATTTCTTTTTATGGCTGAGTAATATTCCATTGTATATATGTGCTACATCTTTATCCATTCATCTGTCGATGGACACTTAGGTTGTTTCCATCTCCTGGCTATTGTAAATAGTGCTGCAATGAACATTGTGGTACATGTCTCTTTTTGAATTATGGTTTTCTCAGGGTATATGCCCAGCAGTGGGATTGCTGGGTTGTATGGCAGTTCTATTTGTAGTTTTTTAAGGAACCTCCATACTGTTCTCCATAGTGGCTGTATCAACTTACATTCACACCAACAGTGCAAGAGGGTTCCCTTTTCTCCACACCCTCTCCAGCATTTACTGTTTGTAGATTTTTTGATGATGGCCATTCTGACTGGTATGAGGTGATACCTCACTGTGGTGTTGATTTGCATTTCTTTAATGATTAGTGATGTTGAGCATCCTTTCATGTGTCTGTTGGCAGTCTGTATATTTTCTTTGGAGAAATGTCTATTTAGGTCATTTTTGGATTGGGTTATTTTTTTTTTGATATTGAGCTGCATGAGCTGCTTGTATATTTTGGAGATTAATGCTTTGTCAGTTGCTTCATTTGCAAATATTTTCTCCCACTCTGAGGGTTGTCTTTTGGTCTTGTTTATGGTTTCCTTTGCTGTGCAAAAGCTTTTAAGTTTCATTAGGTTCCATTTATTAAATTTTGTTTTTATTTCCATTTCTCTAGGAGGTGGGTCAAAAAGGATCTTGCTGTGATTTATGTCAAAGGGTTCTATGTTTTCCTCTAAGATTTTTACCCCAGGGTTGAATTTTAGAAGTGGAAAAATCAAGAAGAAATCTAACCTGAGGCTAAGTAAGACCAATTTCCAACTGATAAAAGATCTAACTTCTCAATGATATTGGAAAACTTACTAATTATTAATTGCTTTTCTCAGTCAAAAAACAATCACATATGTAATTTAAATTAGTGTCAATTTTATGCTGGATATTACACTTATACTTTTGCTCTAAAACAGCTATAGGTAATATTGTGCATATATTTTCCTAAATTATTATTGTCTATTTCATACTTAACTGAATCCTCCTAACTGTTGTTTGTTACTTTCAGAGGATCATATTTTTCAGCTTGTTTTTTTCCTATGAATCTTTTTTTTTCTATCAAATCCATTCTTTAAGCTCTCAAGGTCAATTAGAATAGTTTTCTCATTTTAACTAACATACACTGAAACTCCTACCTTTAGATCATCTGCAAAAATGCATTAGTGGGTTATACTCCCTCTCTAGAGCCATTAATGAAGATGATAAAATCATTAGCTTAAGAGATAATTCCAAAGAGTGACAGATGTACAACAGCTCTTTACGCTGATGATATCTAGTTCTAGCAGAAGCTTTATAAAGCCACTGATCAAAAGTTTAAGTTGCCCCAAATGTAAAGATTGGAGAGGCATAGAGTACTTAAGATTAATTAAATAAATTTATTTCTCAGACATTTATATACCAAACCTCATTTTAGTTTATGGAGTTCAGCTGGTCTACCAGATTTTTACTCTCAGAGACACTGCAGTGACTATGTTTGCTCTTATAACTTTGTCCTCAAAGGACGAAATGATTTGCCTTGTTAACAATGGAGTCTCATCTTGTTTAAGAAAATAAAGGATAGCATAGCATTTTGCCTATTGCTAAGCTTATTGGTGGTAGTGTATTTGAAAGGAGAGTGAAAAAAATGAGAACCTGAAATTGTGTACATTTTTTCAGCTGCTTAGTTTTTTAAATATACATCAGTAAGCCCTTGCAAAGGAAACTTCAAAGTTCAGTTCAGTACAATCCACTTGTGTTTGTTATCAGAGTAACTGTACTTTAAACAGTTAATAAAATGTATATTTAACCGAGAAGGTTGAGGCACAGATATATGCATGAATTTAACTCTGCAACTTCTCTGAATGTGAAGTTCAGTAGTCGTAAGTTCACCTATTCTGGTTTTAAAAATCTATCTAGGGCTTCCCTGGTGGCGCAGTGGTTGAGAGTCCGCCTGCCGATGCAGAGGACACGGGTTCGTGCCCCGTTCCGGGAAGATCATGCCGCGGAGCGCCTAGGCCCGTGAGCCATGGCCGCTGAGCCTGCGCGTCCGGAGCCTGTGCTCCGCAACGGGAGAGGCCACAACAGTGAGATGCCTGCGTACCGCAAAAAATATATATATATACTTAGCGGGTAGGGGTGACAATATTTGCAATATTTCTATTGTAGTGAGAAATCAGCAAATAAGAAATCTTACATGCACATATTCAGAAGTCAACATTATTATATGCCAAGCACATGTTTTAGCAACCTCAAAACATTTCTTTTAAATTTTATTTTAAAAATCAGCACAGAAAGCCAGAGTCTTAGCCTAAAATTTTAAGCAACAAGAAAACTAAATTTGAACATAGATAGGACTCTGAAATATGCTGTAATCCCTCTGGGATCATGAAACAATGCAAATAAATCAAATATATAGCTAGATTAATTCAGGTTATGGTGTTTAACAGATAAAGTCCATGACTATTCGGTTATAAAATTATTGGCACATTAAAATATTTCAATAGTCAGAGTGGGATTAAAGCTAATTTGCAATTGGTAGTAATGAGTTCAGAATTTGCTTTATCATGAGAAAACTAAAATGCACTAGAAAGGCAATACAATATAATGAAATAGTGACACAGGGATTCCCTGACTTAATAAATTAATTGAAAGAATCTACAGGCAGAGTGAGCATTTATTATAAAAGGCTTGTATCCAGAAGAAAAGAGATAAACATACTCTAATGGTTAAATAAATAAGAATTTTATAATATGTAAGTAAACCTGAAAAATGAGGTATAATCTTGCATCTGATTCTGATTTATATAAACTTGCTATTTCCATTGGAATGTTGAAATACTCACATATTTTAGGTAGATATTGACAGTTGAAGAGGAGAAAGGAGCAGTGAATAGAGATTTAAAGTCCCATATTTAAAAGCAAGGCATTATCTATTTTATTCCTATTTAAACTAATCAAGGGGGGCAGTACCATAACTTGCACATAACAGCACTATAATTTGCACATAGCTGACATTTAATAAACAAATATTAATTGAATGGATAAGTAAAAAGCAGCACTTATTTCTAACACAGCTTTGTAGCCTTAAGGTTGTTAATTTAGAAATTAACTTGTATTCTTAATACCTGACTATCCCAGTAAAAGAAGTACAATTAAAAAGAGTGAACCTCTCCCCTTCAGTTTTTCCCTCACTCCCTTCTTTCTTTTAGATCTCAATGCTGGCATGTAATGTCATTTGGAAATGGATTCTCATGTTTTGATTAGTTTTTATTAACTGGCCATTTGACATGTACCTAAATTATAGTTGAAAAGTAAATAGAAAGTCACCTATTTACTGATAGATTCTGACACTTGAAATGTGGAGTAGTTTTCAGGTGGCAGAAGGAGAAAAGCTGCTATGAGAGACAAGTAACATTTACTATTTAGTTCCATTCTTTTTTTTGTTTTGTTTTTTTTGGTCATCCATCCCTATGTGAACTGGCAGCTTAGAAGTGTTAAATAAGAATTTACCCATTTGGGGCTTTAGTTAACAATCTAGGGTCATGCAGATGCTTTTGTTTTGGTTGAAAAATCTAGATAAGAATAGAAAAGGAAAATAGAAGAAATCCCAAGGATTCCTACTTTCTTTCTCTTTTCATCCTTCATGTGGTAAAATTAGTTTAGCTCTCAGGTCAAAGACCATAGCCCCCCAAAATCTTAGATATCTAGCCTGAAGTAAAAGAGAAAAACACACGAAGTAACTTTTCTTATACCAACTCCATACAGACCAAATAAAATTAGACAATAATACAGGATAATCATGGACAATACTGTCACCCTGTAATTTTTGACAAATTTTGTCTCGTGAAATTCATCCTGAATTTCATTCTGTGGCAGTCATCTTTTAAAAATAATAATTTTCAAAGTTCAAGAAAGATTTTAAAGTCACTTCGATCTGCTTAAAATATTTCCCCATCCTTCTTTCTTGGTTTCACTGACTATATCAGTCAAGTTCAACAGATTTATTTTCCAAAGAAATATCTGAATAGCTTATTTTTATAAACCAAGCAGCCAATTTTCACACTCATATCTATTGTGAAGGACTAATTTTTGATTATGTGTAAAAATCTATGGCAAGTGAATAAAAAGACATACATATTCTTTAAATAGTAAAACATATGCACATTCAAAATAAAAGGGGCAAACTGATTATCAGGAAAGTATGTTTGATTGACTCGGGATTTAAATATTAATATACTAAAATATAGAAAAATTTAGACTTATTTTAAAAGCCAACCAAGACACGTGCATAATTAAAGATTTTAATTATGCTTGTTATAGAAATTAAAATACTTGGAATAAAAAAATACTCAATAATGCCAAATGAAATATCAGCACAAATTATAATTGTTTATTTTTCGATTATATTCTGGTGCTATTGTCATGAATCACACATTCTTAAAGCACAATTTGTCCTTATGGAGTATAAGATTTTCCTAAAATTACAATGCATGTGCTATGATGAGTTCTTTCCTCCAGAGGGCAGTGCAATACAAACTCAGAGGGCACAAAGTGCACCAAAAAACCAAACATTAAGTAATTTCATTTTATTCCAGTGGTAAGGACAGTACAGCAAAATTTCTAGGATCTGCTATAATGCCAAAACACCTGACTGCAAGATAGAAAGTGTTGCCAATCATCCAATTAGTTTGACAATGTGTCAATCAATTCAATTTCTTTAATGGAAATTTTTTTAAAAATAAATTGACTAAGTTGATCCTCTGTTGGTTGAACACAGCATCAGTAGATTTTTTTAAAGAAGATAGTTGACAAAAATGTTCCTGGGACTCTTAAAGACTTTGATTCACATTGTATGAGCACCTTAAAAAAGAAGTATTCCTCTAATTCCCCTATACAATGGAAGGTACACGCTTGATTTTTTGAACTAACTTTTTCTTGCTTATGGCTCTCCAAAAACTTTTCCAAAGCTACAAGTTAAATCTACTTACAGCATATTATAAACCAAATAGAATTTTTATACTCTCAAGAATAGTTCTTGCAAAACTCCTAAGACCTGCACTACTATTGAGAACTATTCAGCAAATGCCAAGCGATATTAAACTTCAAACTCTAGGCACCCAAGGTAAGGACATTAACCAACCTCTAACATCATGCTAAAGACTTAAAATACTTGCCAGGTTTTTCATATATATTATATCATTTAATCCTTACAACAGTCCTATTTTCCTTCCTCATTTTACAGATGAGGGAACTGAGTCATAAAATTAAGCAAATGGTCAATGTTTCACTGCTCTTTGGTGGGAGAATCAGAAAGGAAATTCTGTTTTTTTCCTAATGCCAAGCCTTTAACCATTATGTTATTTTTCTCTCAGTTTTGGAGTGATTAGTATTATGATGTGATTAGCAGTATGCTCTAAACACCTTTGGTTAAGTCCAGTGTCACGTAAACTTCAAAGAGGATATATCACCATGGAGGTAACTGAGTCACATGTGCTCTACAAATTTGTGTTAAGAGAAAATTTTAACAGTGGTTCTCAAAGTGCTGTTTCAGATCGCAGCATCCTGGGAACTCACTAGAAAGGCAATTTCCCATGCTCCATCTCAGACCTGCTGATTCAGAAGCTGGAGCTGGGAACTACCTGACAATTTGTGCTTTAACAAGCCCTGCAGGTGATTCTTATGTTTGCAGAGTTTGAGAACCACTAGTATATACATCATGGCTAAGACGGTTTCTTGCCTCCAGCCAGACCATATGGATTTTAACCCTGGTTCTACCACTTTTAGCTATATGACTTAGAGCAAGTATCTTAATGTTTTTGAATCTCAGTTTCCTCATTTGTAAAATGGGGTTAATAATAGTCATTCATATGGTTGTTAAGAATGTTGTATTAAATGGATAATACAAATAAAGAACTAGTGTCCAGCACACAGAAGTGGTGCCATAAAGGTTAGTTATGGTTATTATTTAAATATATATATACATGTAGATCTTGAAAAGATATATACCTATATCTGTCTATATATGTGTATTTACATAGACAGATCTTGAAAAGCAAAACCCCCAAATGTCTTAGTTTCTTTTATTCACTGTATTTTTCAAACATAAAATTAAACAACAAATTTAGGTTTGTAGTAAAGAGTTTAACTCTGTCTTTGATATTTGATTTTAACAGTTTCCAACCCCCAACCCTGTCTTTTCTCCTCTAGCCCCACATTTGGGAAAACCCATAAGAAAGCCAGGATGTAGCAAGTTCAAATTACACAAGAGGAATCCTCACTCCATTGCTGCCCCCTAACTACAATGAAATCAAAGTTAGTGTCCTCCCTACTCTTGCAAGCCATTTTCAGACCTGCTGGAGAGCCTTCCCTGCTGTCCCCAGAAAGCCCCATTTTGTGCATAATAAATCTCTTCATACCCTCTTGGTATGTGTATGTGTGGCATTACCACTCCACATTCAGATCAAATTTTTAAGTGGGCCGTTGATCCCATTCCCCATGGAGCAACCACAGACCAAGTTTGAGATCTGTCTTTCTGATGCACTTCTCCAAATCCATTCATGCATTTGCTCCCTTTGAAATAGAAAGCTCATCTGACGGATATGGAAATTCATTTTTTTGTTATTGTTTTAATACAATTTTCTCCCAAATTATGAAAATCCTATAAACTAGGGATAATTAAAAATTCTAGGGCATATCTTCTCTTATAGTAAAAATATTCTGAAAAACTCTCATGGGAACCCATTTTCACATTTAATCCTTCAGTAAGCTTCAAATATTCTTTGATTGAGGACTTCCACTTTGATTAGCCTCCATTTTCAGAGACCTACTTTACGAAGAAGAACTTTCAGGTGTGATGCAGTAACAGGACAGAGAATCACAATGTGGAATTCTTGCTAAAAAGGCTTTGAGCTTGAATCTAATAGATTTCTGCATCTGATCACAGATTAATAAGAAACAGAAGATAGAAGTGGAACATGTTAAAGAACACCACAAGAATAGTTAGTCAGATTCAAAATGTAGGAAATTTTACAGCACACATGACCCAATTTCTGCAATAAATACACATAATTAAAAGAGAGAATTGTTATCGATTAAAATGTGGTATATACATACATGGATATATTATTCAACTTTCAAAAAGAAGGAAATCCTACCATATGTGACAACATGGATGAACCTTGAGGACATAATGCTAAATGAAATGAACAGGTCACAGAAGGACAAATACTGCATGATTCCACTGGTTTCAGGTACTTAATGAAAGGTAGCAGAATATTTCACCCCAAAATATTCCTCACTGGATATTTTGGATTATCAGCTCATAAGCATTATTTGGGCTGATTATTTTGAGAAACAGCAGACACAGGAGAAGCTCTGAAAACAGAGTAGAAGTTATCCTTTTGTAAGGGAAATTTACATGTGTAAAGGAAATCTCTGTTTGTGAGGGTGTCTCCCTCTCTACAATAAGAAGAGAAGGATGACTCTAAATCATAAGAGAATCTTACCAATGGAGGAGGCATCAACTTAGATCTGCATAACAAACATTACCTTCCTTGTTTACTGTGATTTTCCTGGTAACGGTTTCCTGTCCCTACCCCTCAAAGTTTCTCTTTTCTCTATTTAGCTGAAGATAATATTTAAAGTGATGGCTTAGCCTACCTCTGAGAGTTACTTATTCTTCCCTGGGCATCTCCCATGTGTACAAAAAATATACAGGTTAATAAATTTCTGTTTGTTTTTCCCTTATTAATCTAAAACACAGCAGTCACAGCTAAGAACTCAGAAAGGTAAAAGGAAATTTATTTTTCTTCCCCATACACTAAAACAGTCAAAGACATGGAAGCAGAGCATACAATGGTGGTTGCCAAGACCTGGAGGGAAGAGGGAAATGGAGAGTTGCTATTCAATTGGTATAAAGTTTCAATTATTCAAGTTGATTAAATTATAGAGATTTGCTCATTGTGCCTATTGTTAACAATACTGTATTGTACACTTAAAATTTTGTTAAAAGGGTAGATCACATGTTAAGTGTCCTTACCACAACTTTGAAAAAAGATTTTTTAAGAATACAAAAAATACATATATTTTAAGAGTCACATCAAATAAATGTAATTTGTACCTTGCTTGGATATGATTCAAAACCAGCCAACTGTACAAAGATAATTTTGAGATAGCCAGGGGAAGTTGAAAATGGACTGAATATTAAATAATAAGAAGAAATTGTTAATGTGATAGTATTGCTGCTCAATTTTTTTTTTTAAATCCTTATGTGTTAGAGATTCATAGTGAAATGTTTATGGATGAAATAATAGCATGGTGGAATTTGGATTAAAATACTCCATTCAAATAACAAAGAGAGATGAAATAAGGATGTTGATCATTTTTGAAGGTGAGTGAGAGGTATGTGGATTTTTATAATTCTCTCTCTACTTTTAAATATGTTTGAAATTTTCCAGAGTAAAAGATTAAAAAAATAAATAAGCAAAGGCCTCTTTTTGCCAGAATTCTTTATAAATATTGGGGACTTATTTTTTTTATTTTTTCGGTACACGGGCCTCTCAGTGTTGTGGCCTCTCCTGTTGAGGAGCACAGGCTCCGACGCGCAGGCTCAGTGGCCATGGTTCACGGGCCCAGCCGCTCCGCGGCATGTGGGATCTTCCCGGACCGGGGCACGAACCCGTGTCCCCTGAATCGGCAGGCGGACTCTCAACCAATACGCCACCAGGGAAGCCCAATATTGGGGACTTACTAAAGAATGAACTATGAGTATGAAATTCATCAACAAAATAACATAGCATTCTCCTAATGTCTGGCGAATTCAAATAAAGGTACAGATAATTCAAAACTTAAAGTAGACTTATCTTTGTTCACAAGACAATGTAAATGAGCAAAGTACAAGGAGTTAGTAAAGTAATAGTTTATTCACAAGCCACATGATTTGAGAACTGTGATGAGGAGGACTGTTGAGTTCAAAGTCAGAAGCCATTATTGCCACAAGCAGTATGCCCCTTCTCTTAAAATAAATAAATAAATAAATAAAGTTGGCATTACACAGCCATCTGCTCACATCCCACGCTGTTTACCTGGCTGTTTGCTCTGCTTGTCAGAATAGCATTTGGATATTCCCACCATGGCATGAGGGTCAGGCTACCCACCTGGTGCTAGTGACCCCAGGGTTATTTTTCTTCTGCAGCTAATTTTTTTTTAGCTCATATCAGCTTGGGACTTAGAGAATTCAGCTGTCCAGTCTCGGCATCTCAGCAAGTCACCTGCTCAGGGAGGCATCCCTTCTGTGTCCCAAGTCCAACTCTACGTTCTTGCCAATTTAGAACTGACAGTACAAAATGTTGATTTGCATGTTACTCATAAATAACTTGGCCATGACATGTAATGTTTACCGACCTGCATCAGCATTTTCCTTACATCAGCCTGACTTGAAAGGACTAAAACTGATTCGGCTATGCAAGATTTTATTGTTGTTATAGTTGTTATTGTTTCTGTTTATTTGACTATTTCTTTTTTGGTGGGATGAACACTAATGGATATTGTCTAAGATAATGTAACATTAAATTTAATCCCATGCTTTTCTAAGTCTTATTAAAATGAATACCCATGGGTTTCTTTGCCAATTCAATTCCATGAGACTGCACTGAATACCTCATACATGCCAAACTTGGGACTCGGTGTATGGGAATACAAAGATCATTAAGACATGATCTCTCTCTTGAGAGGCTTACAGTTAATCTTCTTGGGGTTAGATTGATGGTGGGACATGGTGGATAACAGCC
This sequence comes from Monodon monoceros, assembly GCF_005190385.1. NCBI lineage: Eukaryota > Metazoa > Chordata > Mammalia > Artiodactyla > Monodontidae > Monodon > Monodon monoceros. The sequence goes on along the minus strand of NW_021703776.1, from coordinate 69,624,291 downwards.
ATGTAAACAAATAACTGTGGTAGAAAATGATAAATACATACCAGGAATAGTGTAGGTGATATACAAATAAACAACACTTAGAAGTATCAATGTATTATAAGCCTATGACTTACAAAGGCAAATGATGTGAAAAGAAAAAATGCCCCAAAGTTTCAGGAGTCACATGTTATTCTCATAAATACATCTGAATAAAAAGTTAAAGCTGCAATGTATAATGTGGTAGCCACTGGCCACCTGTGTCTATTTAAATTTGAATTAATTAAAACTACATAAAACAAAAAGATCAGTTCTTTATTGGTCATTAGCCATATTTGAAGTGCTTAATGTGGTTACTGGTTACTGTATTGAATGGCACAGGCACAGGGCATTTCCATCATTACAGAAAGTCCTGTTGGACAGTACTTATTTACAGTGCCATGGTCTATAGCAGTCCCTCTCACTTTAATGTGCAAATGAATTCCCTGGGTATCTTGTTTACATGTTAATTCTGGTCAGAAGGTCTGGGGTAGGGTCTGAGATCCTGCACTGTTAATAAGCTCCTGGGTGATACTGATGTTGCTGGTCCATAGACCATACTTTGTGTAGCAAAGGTCTATACTATTCTATTAACACTAATAAAGAAGTAATGTTTCAAAGGTTTTTTCCCCCTAGTTACCTCTGTTAATTGAAGCTAGGGAAAAGTTAAATGATTACTATATTTTTAATAGAAAGAGTTTTTCCTCTCAAAAGCTTTGATGTTACATTCTACAATTTAATCATATCCATAATAAGGTCATTTTAAAGACTTTAGCACTGAAACATAAAGTATAACAAAAATATCTTTGTTTTAACTATGCACAATCCATATCCTTCCCCCTCTGATTCTTGGCATTCATGAATCTATAAAAAAAACCCAAACAAATCTCAAATCAGTTTTAAATTAAGTTGAGTTGAAATTCATTTACCCACCTTAAATATAATTCTAATGTATTTAACTACTGCTCTAATAATGCCACATGCAGTTTTCTCCTTTGATTACTTCATTTCAAAGTTTTACTTTTCTCAATTTATTTTTTCCTAGTTATTAGAATTATAAGGGATTTCACAAGAAAAAATAATTTCAACTTAAATAAGAGACTCATTCTTGTTCCTAAAAATAGGGCTGCTATTATTATTTAGGAAGGAATGAGAAATGAAAATAGCCCTAATTCCTTGGTACTAACAGAATGTGTGCCACTTCTATTTCTGCTCCCATTCACTGGCTCTTTAAATTCAACGAAGACACACCATTCCAATGTCAGTTCAAAATATCCATTTCCCCAAAACAGATCAGGGATAGTATCAGTTCTCTCTTCAGTATTTCAGTTCTGGCATGGCTCTCTGGAAAGCTCTTAATTACGTTTTGATGTTGCACATTTCTTATCAGTGTGGCTTCTAATCTCATGCTAAAATCAAACACATCAAAGTAAAACAAAACAAACAAACAAAAAAAAACTGGGTTCTTTTCATACTTCTTTTATTTGGGGAGTGATAAGACATTTAAGTCTTCCAAAATCTCTTGGAGACATTGAAGTTTCCTGAAATTGTGCCTTAATGACCTGACTATTAATTTAAATAACCCATGTAATATAATATGTGCCCAAGTAAAATAGTTTTACCAACCAAAGAGTCACAGGTAACTTATAAAGTCATATTATGTGTTTCCCATCTCTACTGAAATGATCAAGATTAAAAAGTTAACAGAAGCAGGAAGCTTGTTTCCTACTAACAAACTGAAAATATAATCCATTAGTCACTCTTTTCAAATTGCTACCTGATTACTTAGAATCTTTCCAACTCTATAACTTACTGATTTAGATAGAATACCATGAAGAGGAAAGAGCGAGTTGTTTACAGGATAGAGCCAATTATGGCTAGACTGGGGAAGGTTAGGGTTAAACCCTTAAAGAGACAAGAGATGCTTGAGGTGGTACAGAGAGCATTGTTGTTATCTGGTCTTCTCATCTGGTTAAGCTTGAAACCATCCTGCTCTTTGGTTTTCTTTAAGCTATCTACGTTAGAAGAAGCTGTGGACCAAACTTCCTATTTTATATTTGCCCATCTGCAGCCATTCACAAAGAGTTCCATTTCATTTGTTTCTCACTTTAATCAACAGGCCATTTTAGCATGAAAATAATGATGAAAAGGGATAAAGCGAAGCAAAGGTGTAAAGAAAAATAGAGACCAGAGGTGGCTGGGAAGCAAGCAAGAAAACAAACAAACAAAAACTCTGGAAGAGTTTACTTTTACAAGTGAAAAAAGCCAGAATGAAGATAAGGGAAAGGTGACCTATTAAATTAGGTTTCCTGAGTAGTCTGCTGTTTGATCTTGGAAATAGGTAGGAGACAAGGTCTGAGATAAGTAGGATTCCCTTTTCTAGCTGTGTTTCCTTGCTGTTATTTTAATCTATATTAATCTTTTTGTGGAACAGAAATAACTCTTGAAAGAGTATAATTTTCAAAATGATGGACTGTGATTTACGAGGTAGAGAGATGCTCTGTCAAGTTGACTGACTCACTAAAGGAGGTAACTGTTCTTTACAATACATTGTTATCAGAAAACTGAACAGAAGTCAATACAATGTCTATTTCTTCAAGCCCTCAATAAATGCAATAAAATGCTTTCCTTCTCCTTCAGTGAATGACCAAGTTTGACAACCAGATAAAACAGAACAACTGTGGATCAGAAAGTAGGATTTCCAGTATGACCCAATAATTTTTATATTAAGGGTGCCTGTGAGCTACATTAATATGGATGATTCAGGGATTACAGGTGTACTTTTTTCTCAAGAGTATGCCAGCTAGTGGGATTAATGGCTGTTTTTCCTTATGCAAGTAGGTATCTGCATACACACTTTGATTTGAAGGGTTTCTCAGGTTTCCACCTATCCAACATTAGTTTTCTATTTATCTGTCAAGGTGCTACTGTACTTCACTACTTTAGGAATTCAATGATTAAAAAAAAACAAAACCAGATTACTTAGAAGGCAAAGGAGAGAGGCTCTTCATAGATAGAATGAGACAGCCAAGATATTTGGCCAAGATCCTGAAGCCAAAATTTGTGTTTTGAGGAAGATAATGAAAGAGTGGGTGAAAATCTCCCTCTTTATTATTAGCAAAGGCTTTAACCCAAACTCCCATATGAAGATAGCTGGGTTAGATCACTCGAGAGACTTGGTTTAGATTGACTGCTATTTGTTTGTTTTAAAGTCATTAATTTTTCCCTGACAGACCTGGATGGTGATTTCTTTTCCTTGGTGATAATCTGAATCCTGTACAGCTTTCTCAAAACAGGAAGCCCCTCCCAAGTGGGAAGTAGCCCTAGTCCAATTTACCTTACCTTACCCAAAGTGTGTAAAACAAATCTAATTAGTAAAGCTGCTATGAACACTCATGTATAAACATTTTTGTGGGCATTTATTTTAACTTATTTAGATAAATACCTAGAAAAGGAGCTGCTGGATCATATAGTAAGCATACATGCAACTTTGTAAGATACTGCCGAACTATTTTCTAGAGTGGTCGTACTGTCTAAGTAGCCCCACCAGCAGTGTAGAGAGTTCCAATTGCCCCACACCTTCAACAACATTTGTTATACTAAGTGATAGTTGGCAACATATGAATGGTTATTCTATATTAATATAATTAATATAATTTCTATATTAATATAACAAATACTACTCAGCAACAAAAAGGAATAATCCACTGCAACAAAACAACATGAATGTATCTAAAAAACATCCTGCTAAGTGAGAAAAGGATACATAGTACATGACTCTGTATTTTTGAAGTTTTAGATAAAGGCAGAACTAATCTATAGGGACCAGAAGCTTATCAATGGTTGCCTGAGGCGCAAGGTACAGGGTGGTGGTGGGGCCATGACTGGGAAGGGCACAAGGGAACTTGTGTTTGGGTTGATAGAAATATTCTATAGCTTGAATGAGATGACAGTTACATAGGTATACACCTATGTCAAAATTTACCAAATTGCATGGTATTTAAATGGGCATATTCATTTTATTATATACATAGTACCTCTCAATAAAGTTTATTAAAAAAATGTAAGGAAAATCAATCTAGATTTGAAAGTTAAAGAAGGGGAGGAGCCAGAGAAAGGTGAATCCAAAAAGACCAGTGTCCAAAAAAAAGCTTCACCCTGTAGCAGAGTGGCCCCAAAGACTCTTGAACTCCTCCTGCTCCTGGAATGTGGTGTGGGGAGCGAGGCCAAAGCTCTCACTGGAAGCCAAGTCTGTCAGTATCAGTTGACAAGATAGGTGTCTGGCTACTAAGGTAGGAAAGGCTCTATGAAGAACAGGAGGGAAATCTCTAAAATCCACTTCCTCTGGTTCACACATTGGCTTTGTCTGAACCTAGTGGTATTAACCTCTCCCATTGGCTTTGTTTCTTTGTTCTCTTTGGTTTTAAATATTTGAAAAGTTACATACTTGGATTCATATGCTATTTGCATCCTTTTTAAAAATTTTTTTTATTTTTTTTGCGGTACGCGGGCCTCTCACTGTTGTGGCCTCTCCCGTTGCGGAGCACAGGCTCCGGACGCGCAGGCCCAGCGGCCATGGCTCACGTGCCCAGGCGCTCAGCAGCATGTGGGATCTTCCCGGACCAGGGCACGAACCTGTGTCCCCTGCATCGGCAGGCAGACTCTCAACCACTGTGCCACCAGGGAAGCCCTGTTTGCATCCTTTTGATGGATTTCCTTAACCAGTCTCTCTCCTTGGTCCTGGGTTTTGTGTACAATTTCCCAACTTTGTCTTTTGGGATGTGATAACAGATCTTTGAAAACCTTTCTGCCACTGGTATATTCAAATATCCAATTTATTTGCGTGCCTAATAATGCAAATCTAGTAATATTCTTTTTTACTATGATTCATGACATAAAAATTAAGTCAGAGGGATTTTATAGTTATAGTCATGGAATCATTTTTTTGATATCAGCTAGGAAATACTGAGAAGCAAGTATTTAATTGTATACTTTTCAGAAATACCCTTTCAGAAATAAATCCTCTTTCAGAAATAAATCTTAATTGACTGTGGTACAAAGACAGAGTTAAGCAGATTTATATTTATTTTATCAGAAAATAAATATAAAATATTGGCTGTATATTTATATCTAAAGAATACTGTTTTTCTGTGTCACTTGTGACCTATTTACTCAAACCACATGTGTACATGTGTATAAATATTCTTTTTGCATATATTTTTATATGGACACATTTTCAACATAACATTATTTGGACTTGTCATTATTTTCCATTGTGACTGGAAAGTTACTTTAAGAGAAAAATACCATTGACTTTTGTTTTTCTACTTCAGATTTTAAATTTTTCCTTGCATGATATTCAGGCTTCATAAGTGATGAAGTTAAAGAATTATTTTAGTGTCAAACTTCCTGTATTCAATGAGTTTTAAATATAAAATATCTAATTATAAAAACTCTGTATTTAATGATGCTATGTTCAGACAAAATTGTAAGATTTATAAAAAATACTTTTACCAGTTCTCAGAGTTGCCTTAAATGATATATAAACACGAAGTGATTATATTTTATTATTTATCAATTATTTACTAAATAAGATATTTCTTCCTCCCTCCCTCCCTCCCTCCCTCCCTCCCTTCCTTCCTTCCTTCATTTCTTTTTTAAATTTCAAACCAGTGAGAGTAACACCTAATTTAAATAGTAAGTCGATGTTTTGGAAACTATAAAATAAAGTTTTCTTCTTAGTCTACTTCCTGTTTTCTAATAAATTTTATTTTAGTCCTACCCTGCTGATAAGGCATTTATTATGACACATCTAGACTACCTGACAGAAATACAATTTCTTTCTATGCTCTTTTACATTATTTTTGCTCATCTAAGTAGCCTGAAAAAGACAGTGTAATTTAGAGAAACTTGCTAAAGTTCCTCTTTTGATGGCTTCTCCTTTTATTAGAAAAGTGCTGAATCAACTTATTAGTCATTCTGGAGAAAGGTACCATGTACAATGTCAACATCAGCCTGCACAAAGGGAAAAAAAACTCTGAATGTTGAGATATTAATTAGCAAATATAGAACTAAAAATAATAGATGTAGTTAAACACTCTTTTTGTTATATCAGTCCAATGCAGGCATTACCAGAGAACAAATGTAAGGACTACCAAATACTTCTCCATTTAAATGACATGTGTTGTAATCATTGTTAAGCAAATTGATTGACATTGCTGATATTTGTACCTAAATATCATTATGCAAATGATTTTAAGATTATTAAATGTAATAATAATAATATTTTAAAAGGTATAATCTGAGTTTTTGCCACACTAGCTAGATTATTTAAAGCTAGTGTTGTCCTATTTAGGTTAAAGGAGACCCTCAACTACTCCTCATTATTTTTCCCTCCGAATTGTGCCATGTTTCTTTGATATCTACAAGTTGCACTGAATGTTTTTGTCAGAGCTGGTGTTGACACACTGTCCTATGATCTGTAATGAATCCAGGGCTGGTGCTGGTGGGGCTCAAAGGGTGCTGTATCCATGGATAAATACCAACAGGGTCAACCTTATCTAAAAATGTAAAGAAGGTATACATAAGAAGGAAGGAAAATTACAAATCATGCATTCAAAGCCCTAATTTATGTGAAAATAGATTAAGAAGCTGGTACAGGTCACAGAGCAAATTAGTGGCAGAACTGAGATTGGAGTCTAGGGCTCATGAAGGTCTGCTGCCCTGATGGAAAAGTTTTTTATTTAGCCCTTACTATCTCTCATGCTGTTACTGACTGTCATATGCTCTGTTCAACACCCATTTCTCGATGACCTGCTCCAAATGACTTGTTAGAAAATATCACTTGGCTATAGTAATTCACAAAATTCTAAGGAGATCTGAGAGCTTCCTGAACACTCCCCAGGAATAGGGAGCTCACTCTCTGACACATAACTGGATAAAATCTGAGACAATGTAACAAAGATCTTCTAGTGGACCTTGAATCCACATCCTCATGATTCCCACCTGTCTATTGCCCTTCTCAAAGTCTCCTAGAGTAACACAGCTCAACAGCCCTTCCAATATTTTCAAACTTGGATCATGTTTTTCTCTATTTCAGAATTCATCTCTCCAGATCTATTAAAAGTTATTCATGCAATAGTGTCCATATATCCTTCATCATCCTCACTGCATTCCCCTGGATGTGCTTAATTGCTAATGTTGAACCTCTCGCAATTGATTTTATTATAATAATAATAATTTCAAAGACAGACTTTAATCCAATTTGCTTATAAAAGTTTGCATGTGAATAAATATCCCATATAATCTAAATGAGATGATTCTGAGCAGAAATTTTGATGACCCTTTTTTTCTAGTCCTATCAATTTGTTCTCACAAAACCAACCTAGTAGAAGACTTAAAGAAATAAAGGGGGAAATGGTATATTTTTCTCTTCTCTATACAAATACAACTCAATCTTGATGATTGCTTTCTGCTGAACTTATTTTATGTACATATTATTTAGTATTTTGAGCTTTGTGGGGACACTGAAAGAGGAGAAAGAATAATAATATAAAAACCTGCAGCCAGAAATGAAGAAAACTCTGTATCAACTGTCTTTGTGTAGGAGATGGAAGAACAAGAACCTACCTAGGCATTCTGTTCAGCTACCTTGATCACTGTAAATAAGGATATAAGAATTGAGTCAACGTCTTGGAAGTCAGATTTCCTGAAGTTACGTTTTCTTTTTTGGTTCTCAACTACCTTAAGAAAACTTATCTAGATTGTGTACATTAGATTATTTATAGCGGATTAGCCAGGCAACAGTTTAGAAGTAGCTGTCATTGTCATCACGTGTGTGTGGGTTGGCATTCCAGGTGGCAAATCTGGGCGAATGTACTATCTCAGTGTTTTGGACAACAAATCATGTAAAGTATTACTTGTGAAAGAAGTATGTGTGCTCTGAGTGTTATAACTGGACTGTAAAGCACATCTTCATGTTCTCTCCATTTATGAAGTATATTTTAATTTCTGGTTCTAAGTGGAAGAAAATAAATATATCAATGATATGATTTTTGCATGTGCTTCAGTATTTAATGTGATTTAAAATTAAATAGTAGAATATATTGTGTTTTTTAAAGTTTTATTGCCTCCATTTAACCAATACGATTTAGGCATGAGTCATTTAAATTAGTCTTTGCATAATTTTTAATTAGCTCAACTTTCTCTAATTATTACATTAGCTGAAGTTCCCATTAAAGTCTTCCTGTTCCTTATCTCTGAAGGGCAGTGTCATATGAGGGTGAAGGACACTTAGAGGACTAAGGAGATAGTAATTTATAATTTAATGTGACAAGCTGACATTTCATTTATTATGATGAAACCATTTTTGGTAAAGAGGATAAGTCATATTTTAAAAATACATGTATTAGTAAGTACAATTGTAAATATTTCAATGAATACAATTATAACTTGTGTATATTCCCAAATTCTTTAGCCTTGCAGGAGGGATACTCTTCCTTTAGTATTCAACTAAAACCCCTAAGTCTCCATCCTGTATAATCATGACAGAAGTCCAATGATCTAAGTGCTGTATTTTATGAAGTATGAGGAGCATAGCTGCTCACATTTTGATATCACTGAAGTAGGGTGTACCCTATAGTGAACGTAATCTTTCAATCATTGTCAACCAGGCAACAGTTATGAAATAGCTATCACTGTCATCACACGTGTGACTTTGTAGATATTCCTGGTGGCAAAACTGGCTAATGTAACATCTCAACATTCTGAACACTTGAATGTAAGGACAATTTAAGGAAGAAATATGGTATCTATTTGTTGTACAAAATCTTTCTCATGAATCCCACAGCAAGATTAGAAAAGCACTAGCTTCAAAACTAGCATCATTGGCTTGGAAGAAAATATCAGAATCAATAGTAGAGCACTCTTTGAAGATATGTTGCCTCACCAAGAAAGTGTTGGAAAGACCAAGATATCAATGACTGGGTCAAAAAGTGACTCAAAGTGTCAGACTTAGAAAGCAGAGTCAGATATAAAGAAGCTTTAGAACTATTTTATTCATTTTATTTTCTTATATTTTTATTTTTATGTATGTGCAAGAGTGATATGTGATAAAAGTCTATGTTTAGGTAAATCTAAAAGGGCTCTTTCCTTAAGTAGAAAATAAAAATGTAAGTTATAAGAACACATTATATGATAATTTAATTGGCAGAAATTTTACTTTCATTGTGGCACATAAAATAACAGTGCACCTTAAAATAATGGCACCTTAGAGTCAAAGAACATAATTCTAGAAACTTCCAGGGAGTCATCATATGCTCTACCATTTAGTACTGACTGTTGCTTGTCATCTTTCTGATGATACGAGACTTCACACAAATCATAGGGCCACTTCTCAAGGTTTGCGCCTATTATAACAGCAGTTTGCCTTATGAGGAGCCACAAAGCAGAGTTGACATTAAGTTATGGCATTAAGAAATCTTTACTGGAATCTTTTGGATGTGAGGGGAAAAAATGTAATGCCACAACAGCAAATTTTCACCTGGAATATTTGATAGCATTGTGTTTAGGGTACTTTTCCCTGATCCTCCACAGAGAGATCCTTTTTATATTTCTCCTTGGTCTTGCTTCTCTCTATTGTTGCAAGAAACAGCTTGCCTCGCTAAAAAGGGAATACCCTTAGCCAATATTGAAACCCCACTGATGTCTAAGAAACTTGCCGAGTTTTCTCCCAGTTAAAAATAAAGGTGGGCTTTCACATTATTATGGAGAGTAGCTAATTTTCTCATTGACTCAAATTTCTCCCTTCTAGAATGGCATTTTTGCTTTACTATTTCATGACTAAAAATCCTATTAAAATGTCTCTTTGTAACGTGTGTGCATGTTTTCCAAAACCAAAGAACAGTATACTCTTAAAGATATATTCTGCTTCTATTACTAAAACAATAGAGAAAAACATGAGGCAGCCTGTTAAAATAGCAGCTTGTTCCTGATATATAAAAAATTCACTGGAAGAAAATATAAAAACAAAAAAAACCCACTAAAATTTCAGAGACCACCCTGATGATTTGAATTTTGATGCTATATTTGCTCTAAGAGCTTAATAACACAAATGAATGGGTTTTAATAGACACTGATATCCTCTGAAACCACAAGAGAGTGAGACAGATTTACAAATAGGGATTGGTGAGACTTGAGCATAAATTCTACTTCCAAAGTCTCCAGAATGGAATTAACTAAAGTTAGGCAAAGTCACCAATTTTTCAATGTGATCTACAATACTGCAAATGAAAAACAAAATAAGAGCTACAAAGTAGAGCAGTAGTTTTCAAACTTTAGAGACATAAATTTCACCCAAGGAGCTTGTTAAAAACTGGAGAGTTCTAACTCCTAGCCTCTAATTATTCTGAATTAGTAGGTCCGTGGAAGGTCTAGAAATTTACATTTTTGTCACGAAAACATCAGGTGATTCTGATGCAAGAGTTCAAGGCATCACATTAAGGAAGAAAAAAACCGCTATAAAGCCTGTATCTCAAATAGGAAAAAAAAAGAACCCAATAACATGTTACAATAATATGCCCAAATGGTTTGGACCATTTGCCCGCATATCTGGATACATAGTCTAACAATTAGCAGATTTATGATAAAAATAATTTACAATGATTTCAAGCATCTAATGGACAAATTATTCCTTAATATTTAATGATCTTCAAAGAGAAGAAAAATCTTAGTATGATAATTTAATTACATTACTTGTAAAAATAACAGTTATTTAAAATATGTACACAGAACATCACAGTCTTGGTCTTGCACACTGTATTTGGTGTTCAGTGTAAACTAAATTTCAATAAATTTTATCATTATACGTCAGCTCCCTCACACAAGCACATGCCCCAGATAACAGCCCCAGAGTCACAAGCAAATGCAGGTTCCTGAGTGACTTCCCTAACAGCCCTTGTGATCACCAGCCTCCCCTGTGCACCCCTTAGGAAAGACCTCTGTAGCGCTTACCAGCACCCTGCTTTTTTGGTTGGAATTGACCAATTCACCAGAAGGCCATAAACCTCAAAGCATTCTACTCTCAGACCCTAAGACATGTGCCCCAGGTTCTACCCTCTGTCTGCACTCTGCTTTGACCTCCCAATGTGGCCCCTTGAAACATGCCGTGTACTTCCTCCAGGACCTGTGAGTAATAGACTGCTCTATTTGAATTTCTCTTGCGGTCTGTTGTTGAACCTCCACTCACCATATGGCACCCTGTGCTCCATTTAACAAGTGTTAATTTTAAAAAGTCAGACACAAGGCAAAGGTTTTACCATTTTAGAAATCTTCCAGAATATACTCTTGAATAAGTACAAATTTACCTTAATCTCCTCCACTACATGTATTTATACTGTAATCACTAAACTTCATCTCTCTGAGGGTCAATAAATTTTCCTTAACATATGACTTGAATACTGTAGTCTCTGTTTGATACTGGAAACATTATATGATTAGGAGTTGAACCAATTGAAAGTATAATGCTCTTGACAATTAATATTTTATCTTTTCCCAAAAGTATTATTTAATAATATTATTACTTTGGATCAGAATTAAAGCAAAGGTAGGATGCATGACGTTTAAAATTTCCTTCCAAGCTAATGATTTATGAATATTAAAGAAATTTACTATTTTTATGATGCAGTTGAATGTAAATAACTTTATCCTTAAAACATAAATAAATAAATAAATAAAACAAATATTTTCTCCCTTTTATATTTAGGTCCAATTCATGTTTGTTCCATTGCTCCCAAACTCCTTGGGGTTGTTTCAAGGTTGTAAGAGGAGACTTGTTGATGGATGCACAATGTAATTATACTGTAGCCAAGCACCTGCCCTCCCACTGCCTGAAAAGCAGAGGAGGAAGGCCAAGAATATGCGTAAGAGAATTCAACTCATCACTATTCATGTACCTAGAAATATAAAGTTCCAGATATATAGCATGATAGAGCTCATGCAAATTGATAGCTGTAACAGGGCTACAAAAAAAAGGCACCGGAATGCATATCCTTTCTAAGGAGGGTCTCTTCATGCCCACACCCAGCCCCTCAACCCCCATTACTTAATCTTAAGCCTTGATTTTGCTGATTTGATGTATACGGAAGAGAGAACATTGAGAGAACACTAGCGCTGTAATTGCTTTACATTGGGAAAGGCATGGAGGTATCACTGAGGAAGAGAAGGGAGTGAGGAGGTGGGAGGACAGGCATCAAAAAGCGGGTGGAGCAGAAAGAGTACCCTTGACTCTAAGCATGAGAGGAAGAGAGCAAAAAAGAAGAAATTTTGGAGTTGCCAAGTGAAATGGAATTTGAGTGGAGAGAAATGTATAAAGCATACTTTGTGAAGTTTTGACCTGTATTTTTTAATTCTCCTTTTTGTTTTTTCTTTATTAAGAAATTTCAGTAAAGACTTCTTACCGAAGATAGAAATATTTTCCAATACTTTGTAATTTGGTTTGTGATTTTTAAAAATGCAATGAAAAGGGACTTGAAGCAAGATAATACGACCCAGATATTTTCAAGTTATATCAGAAACAGGTATTATTTAAGTAAAATTTCAGATAATACAAAACCCAAGTCAGGAAATTGTTCTTCCATCAGAAGTGCAAATCTAATGAATATAATCATTAGGGAGGGGGACTTGCCCTGTAGGTGGATTCTGAGTTCCGGGTAATCAGTTTGTCTGAGATTCCAAACCTACTAATTATTTAGAGATGAACTTAGAAAAGAGAAAGAAGGAAAGAATGAGGAAGGTGTGTGTGTGTGTGTGTGTGTGCTCACACCTAAAAGGCTTCCTCTCTGGTTAGTCAAGTGTGACTATTCAGACTGCCAGTAGGTCTCCTCACAGTGCTCAGTTACTGCCTTGAATCACTGAACTGTTGAGATAGACTGGCATGTAATGAATACATGGAAACTTACATTTAAGCCTTCACAGGTTATACACATTAAAAGGATGTAAAGTTTCAGAGTTTCTCCTGCAAGGCATTACTCGTATTTATCAAATGTTATTTCCTTAACACCCCAATCAAAACAAAGAGAAGCACGCAAAACTAAACAGATTAACATGCCCTATTTTCTAAATTTCCTTTAAATATTTCTCATAACACAAGTAACACATATTCATTGTGCAAAATAAAAAATTCCAAGTAAGAAAAAAATCAACCAAAATATTCATAGTTGCTCTTAATATTTTGATATATACAAAACTTATATAAACATTAATACTTTGTTTCCTTAAAATTTTCCATTTCATATGTTATCTAATTTGCAGGCATACAGTTGTTCACAGTATTCCTTTATAATTCCTTTTATTTCTTAAGGTCAATAGTGAGGTCCTTTCATTTCTGATTTTATTAATTTAATTTTTTTCTCTTTTTTTCTTGGTTAGTATAATTTCTATTAATTTCATTTGGTTCACTGAATCTTATTGCTGTAGTGTTCCAAGTGCTACAAAGCCCATCTTTTAATTTTCAACTATTATGCTTTTCACTTCTAGAATTTTCCTTCTGGTTCTTTTGTAGTTTTCATTTATGTGCTCAATTCCATATCTGTTTATCCATCTGTTCTATTAAGTCATTAAACATGTTTATAATGTAGGCTTTTTAAAAACTGAAGTATAGTTGACTTACAATATTATATTAGTTTCAGGTGTACAACACAGTGATTTGATATTTTATAGATTATACACTATACAAAGTTATTATACAATATCGACTATATTGTCTGTGATGAACATTACATGCCTGTGACTTTATTTTATAACTGGTAGTTTGTACCAGTTTAATTCCATTCACATACTTTGCCCCTACTCCCACCCCCTCCCCTCTGGCAACTACTAGTTTGTTCTTTGTATCTGTGAGTCTGTTTCTGTTTTGTTATATTTATTCTTTGTTTTGTTTTTTTAGATTCCATATTTAAGTGAAAGCATAAGCACTTGTCTTCCTCTGCCTGACTTACTTCACTAAGCATAGTACCCTACAGATCCATCCACGTTGTCACAAATGGCAAGACTGCATTCTTTATTATGGCTGAGGAATACTCTACTGTATTTGTAATATATACCACATATTCTTTATCCATTCATCTGCTGGTGGGCACTTAGGTTACTTCCATATCTTGGCTATTGTACTGCTATGAACACTGGGGTGCATATATCTTTTGAAATTAGTGTTTTCTTTTTTTCGGATAAACACTGAGGAGTAGAAGTGCTAGATGGTATGGTAATAATATTTTTAATTTTTTGAGAAATCTCCATGTTGTTTTCTATAATGGCTTCACTAATTTACACTCCCAAAAACAGTGCATGAGGGTTTACTTTTCTCCACATCCTCGCCAACACTTGTTATTTCTTGTATTTTGGATGACAGCCATTCTGACAGGTGTGAGGGGATACTTCATTGTGGTTTTGATTTGCATTTTCCTGATGGTTAGTGATGTTGAGCATACTCTCATGTGCCTGCTGGCCATCTGTATATCTTCTTTGGGAAAATGCCTATTCAGGTCCTCTGACCATTTTTAATCAGATATTTACCCCGTATCAGACATATCATTTGCAAATATCTTCTCCCATTCAGGAGGCAGGCTTTTCATTTTATTGATGATTTCCTTCACTGTGCAAAAGGTTTTTTGTTTGGTGTGGTCCCATTTGTTTATTTTTCTCTTGTCCTTGCTGAGGAAAGAGATCAAAAAAATATTAAGACTGATGTCAGGGCTTCCCTGGTGGTGCAGTGGTTGAGAATCTGCCTGCCAATGCAGGGGGCACGGGTTTGAGCCCTGGTCTGGGAAGATCCCACATGCTGCGGAGCAACTGGGCCCGTGAGCCACAACTACTGAGCCTGTGCGTCTGGAGCCTGTGCTCCACAATAGGAGAGGTCGCAATAATGAGAGGCCCGCACACCGCGATGAAGAGTGGCCCCCACTTGCTGCAACTAGAGAAAGCCCTTGCACAGAAACGAACACCCGACATAGCCAAAAATAAATAAATAATAATTAAAAAAAAAAAGACTGATGTCAAGGAGCTACCACCTGTTTTCTTTTAGAAGTTTTAAGTCTTACATTTAAGCATTTAATCCACTTTGAGTTTATTTTTGCATATGGTGTGAGAAAATGTTCTAGTTTCTTTGTTTTACATGTAGCTGTCCAGTTTTCCCAACACCACTTATTGAAGAGACTGTCATTTCTCCATTGTATATTTTTGCCCCCTTTGTTGTAGAATAATTGACCATATGTGTGTCGGTTTATTTCTGGGCTCTCTATTCTGTTCCACTGATATATGTGTCTGTTTTCGTGCCAGTACCATATTGTTTTGATGAATGTAGTTTTGTAGTATAGTCTAAGTCAGGGAGCATGATACCTCCAGCTCCGTTCTTTCTCAAATAGTTTTGGCTATTTGGGGTCTTTTGTGTTTCCATAAAAATTTTTAAATTATTTGTTCTAGTTCCATGAAAAATGTTTTTGGTATTTTGATAGGGATTGCATTGAATCTGTAGATGACATTGAGAAGTATGGACATTTTAACAATATTAATTCTTCCAATCCATGAACATGAAATACTTTTCCATTTATTTGTGTTGTCTTTGTTTAATCAATGCCTTATATTTTTCAGAGTACAGATCTTTCATCTCCTTGATTAAATTTATTCCTAGGGGTTTTTTCTTGACTTGACTGTAAATGAGATTATTTTCTTGATTTCTTTGTGACTGTTCATTATTGCTATATAGAAATGTAACTGATTTCTGTGTATTAATTTTGATTCCTGAAAATGTAGTGAATTTATTTATTAGTTCCAATAGTGTTTTGAGTGAGTTTTCTATAGATAGTATCACGTCATCTGCAAATAATGACAGTTTACTTCTTTTCTTCCAATTTGGATGCTCTTTATCATTATTTTTTCATCTGATTGCCATGGCTAGGACTTCTAACACTCTGTTGAATAAAAGTGGTGAGAGTGGTGGCCGTATCTTTTTCCTGATTTTGGAGGTAAAGCTTTTAGTTTTTCACCATTCAGTATGATGTTAATTGTGGGTCTGTCATAAATGGGATTTATTATGTTGAGGTATTGTTCCCTCTATAACAACTTTGTTGAGAGTTTCCATCATGAATGAATGATGAACTTTATCAAATGCTTTTTCTGTATCTATTGAGATAACCATGCGATTTTTATCCTTAGTTTTGTAAATGTGGTGTATCATGTTGATTGATTTGTGGATATTAAACAACTCTTGCAGCCTTGGAATAAAGCCCACTTGATCATGGTATATGATCCTTTTAATGTATTATTGTATTTGGTTTGCTAATATTTTGTTGGGGATTTTTGCATCTATGTTCATCAGGGATATTGGCTAGTAATTTTATTGTAGTGTTTTTGTCTGGTTTTCGTATCAGGGTAATGCTGTCCTTGTAGAATCAGTTTGGAGGTGTTCCCTCCTCTTCAATATTTTGGAATAGTTTGAGAAGAACAAGTATTAACTCTTCTCTAAATATTTGGTAGAATTCCTCTGTGAAGCTATCTGGTCCTGGACTTTCATTTGGTGGGAGATTTTTTGGTCAGTGATTCAATTCATTACTAGTAATTAGTCTGTTCAGACTTCTTATTTCCTCCTGACTCAATCTGAGAAGATTGTATGTTTCTAGGAATTTATCCATTTCTTCTAAATTGTTCAATTTGTTGGCCTATAATTGTTCATAGTATTTTCTTAGAATAGTTTATATTTCTGTGATATCAGAATGAGAAGTTGTAACTTTTCTTTCATTTCTAATTTTATTTATTTGTCCCCTCTCTCTGTCTCCTTTTTCCTTGATGAAGTTGGCCAAAGGTTTACTAATTGATCTTTAAAACAAACAAACAAAAAAACCCAGCTCTTAGTTTCACTGATCTTTTCAACTGTTTGGTTTTTTTTAAACCTTTTAGAGCTTTATTGTAGTGACATGAAAAGAAAGCTCAAAACATAGGATGTGGGCTTCCCTGGTGGCACAGTGGTTGAGAGTCCGCCTGCCGATGTAGGGGACACGGGTTCGTGCCCAGGTCTGGGAAGATCCCACATGCCGCAGAGCGGCTGGGCCCATGAGCCATGGCCGATGAGCCTGCGTGTCCGGAGCCTGTGCTCCACAACAGGAGAGGCCATGACAGTGAGAGGCCTGCGTACCGCAAAACAAAAAAACAAAAAAACAAAAAAAAACATAGGATGTACACTGAAAAAATATGTGAGACCTTAGCTAACACTTAACATTGATTTTCTCTGAATGGGGGTGTGTATGTGTCAATTTTCTATGTTACCTATTGCTGCAATTTATAATTAAAATATATTACCTTTGTAATTAGAAAAAAAATATTTTTAAAAGGCAACTTTACAATTTCTTTCTATAGGAGATTACATGCTTTATACAAAGCCAAAAGAAATTTTAGAAATTCAACGTTTAAACTATGTGCAGGTAATAGATACAATTTTTGTTATATTAAAGTAGTTAATTTTTACTTATGGATATATTCATTGGTCTCTATCATTGGCTTTTCTTTTTTTTAATTTTATTTTTTTATACAGCAGGTTATTATTACTTATCTATTGTATACATATTAGTGTATATATGTCAATCCCAATCTCCCAATTCATCCCACCACCACCAACCCCCTGCCACTTTCCCCCGTTGGTGTCCATACGTTTGTTCTCTACATCTGTCTCTATTTCTGCCTTGCAAAATGGTTCATCTCTACCATTTTTCTAGGTTCCACATATATGCGTTAATATACAATATTTGTTTTTCTCTTTCTGACTTGCTTCACCCTGTATGACAGTCTCTAAATCCATCCAAATCTCTAGAAATGACCCAATTTCGTTCCTTCTTATGGCTGAGTAATATTCCATTGTATATATGTATCACATCTTCTTCATTCATCTGTCGATGGGCATTAGATTGCTTCCATGACCTGGCTATTGTAAATAATGCCGCAATGAACACTGGGGTGCATGTGTCTTTTTGAATTATGGTTTTCTCTGGGTATATGCTCTGTAGTGGGATTGCTGGGTCATATGGTAATTCTATTTTTAGTTTTTTAAGGAACTTCCATACTGTTCTCCATAGTGGTTGTATCAATATACATTCCCACCAACAGTGCAAGAGGGTTCCCTTTTCTCCACACCCTCTACAGCATTTATTGTTTCTAGACTTTCTGAGGATGCCCATTCTAACTGGTGTGAGGTGACACCTCATTGCAGTTTTGATTTACTTTTCTCTAATGATTAGTGATGTTGAGCATCTTTTCATGTGTTTGTTGGCCATCTTTATGACTTCTTTGGAGAAATGTCTATTTAGGTCTTCTGCCTATTTTTTGATTGAGTTGTTTTTTTAATATTGAGCTGAGTGAGTTGTTTATATATTTTGGAGATTAATCCTTTGTCCGTTGATTCGTTTCCAAATATTTTCTCCCATTCTGAGGGCTGTCTTTTCGTCTTGTTCTAGTTTCCTTTGCTTTGCAAAAGTTTTTAGGTCCCATTTGTTTATTTTTGTTATTTCCATTACTCTAGGAGGTGGATCAAAAAAGATCTTGCTGTGATTTATGTCAGAGTGTTCTTCCTATGTTTTCCTCTAAGAGTTTTATAGTGTTCAGTCTTACATTTAGGTCTCTAATTCATTTTGATTTTATTTTTGTGTACGGTGTTACGGAGTGTTCTAATTTCATCCTTTTACATGTACCTGTCCAGTTTTCCCAGCACCACTTATTGAAGAGGCTGTCTTTTCTCCATTGTATATCCTTGCCTCCTTTGTCATAGATTAGTTGACCACAGGAACGTGGGTCTACCTCTTGAATTCTATATTTCTGTTTTTGTACTGGTACCATATTGTCTTGATTACTGTAGTTTTGTAGTATAGTCCAAAGTCAGGGAGTCTGATTCCTGTAGCTCCGTTTTTCCCTCAAGACTGCTTTGGCTATTTGGGGTCTTTTGGGTCTCCATACAAATTGTAAGATTTTTTGTTCTAGTTCTGTAAAAAAATACCACTGGTAATTTGATAGGGATTGCATTCAATCTATACATTGTTTTGGGTAGTATAGTCATTTTCACAATATTGATTCTTCCAATCCAAGAACATGGTATATCTCTCTATCTGTTTGTGACATCTTTGATTTCTTTCATCAGTGCCTTATAGTTTTCTGAGTACAGGTCTTTTACCTCCTTAGGTAGGTTTATTCCTAGGTATTTTATTCTTTTTGTTGCAATGGTGAATGGGATAGTTTCCTTAACTTCTCTTTCTGATCCTTTGTTGTCAGTGTATAGGAATGCAACAGATTTCTGTGCATTAATTTTGTATCCTGCAACTTTACCAAATTCATTGATTAGCTCTAGTAGTTTTCTGGTGGCATATTTAGGATTCTCTATGTATAGTATCATGTCATCTGCAAACAGTGACAGTTTTACTTTTTCTTTTCCAATTTGTATTCCTTTTATTTCTTTTTCTTCTCTGATTGCTGTACCTAGGACTTCCACAACTATGTTGAATAATAGTGGCAAGTGGACATCCTTGTCTTGTTCCTGATCTTAGAGGAAATGCTTTCAGTTTTTCACCATTGAGAATGATGTTTGTTGTGGGTTTGTCATATACAGCCTTTATTATATGAGGTAGGTTCCCTCTATGCCCACTTTCTGGAGAGTTTTTATCAAAAACAGGTGTCAAATTTTGTGAAAAGCTTTCCCTGCATCTACTGAGATGATCATATGCTTTTTATTCTTCAGTTTGTTAAAATGGTGTATCATATTGATTGATTTGCATATATTGAAGAATTCTTGCAACCCTGGGATAAATCCCACTTGATCATGGTGTATGATCCTTTTAATGTGTTGTTGGATTCTGTTTGCTAGTATTTTGTTGAGGATTTTTGGATCTATATTCATCAGTGATATTGGTCTGTAATTTTCTTTTATTGTAGTATCTCTGTCTGGTTTTGGTATCAGGGTGATGGTGGCCTCGTAGAATGAGTTTGGGAGTGTTCCTTCCTCTGAAATTTTTTGGAAGAGTTTGAGAAGCACAGGTGTTAGCTCTTCTCTAAATGTTTGATAGAATTCACCTGTGAAGCCATCTGGTCCTGAACTTTTTGTTTGTTGGAAGATTTTTAATCACAGTTTCAATTTCATTACTTGTGATTGGTCTGTTCATGTTTTCTATTTCTTCCTGGTTCAGTCTTGGAAGGTTATACCTTTCTAAGAATTTGTCCATTTCTTCCAGGTTGTGCATTTTATTGACATAGAGTTGCTTGTAGTAGTCTCTAGTGATGCTTTGTATTTCTGCAGTATCCATTGTAACTTCTCCTCTTTCATTTTTAATTTTATTGATTTGAGTCCTCTCCCTCTTTTTCTTGATGAGTCTGGCTAAAGGTTTATCAATTTTGTTTGTCTTCTCAAAGAGCCACCTTTTACTTTTATTGATCTTTGCTACTGTTATCTTCATTTCTATTTCACTTATTTCTGCTCTTAGCTTTATGATTTCTTTCCTTCTATTAACTTTGGATTTTGTTTGTTCTTCTTTCTCCAGTTCCTTTAGGTATCAGGTTAGATAGTTTATTTGAGATTTTTCTTGTTTCTTGAGGTAGGATTGTATTGCTACAAACATCCCTCTTAGAATTGTTTTTGCTGTATCCCATAGGTTTTGGATCATTGTGTTTTCATTGTCATTTGTCTCTGGTTACTTTTTGATTTCCCCTTTGATTTCTTCAGTGATCTCTTGGTTATTTAGTAATGTATTGTTTAGCCTCCAGGTATTTGTGTTTTTTACATTTTTTCCCCTGTAATTTATTTCTAATCTCATAGCACTGTGGTCGGAAAAGATGCGTGATATGATTTCAATTTTCTTAAATTTACTGAGGCTTGATTTGTGATCCAAGATGTGATCAATCCTGTGGAGAATGTTCCATGTGCACCTGAGAAGAAAATGTAAACTGCTGTTTTCGGATGGAATGCCCTATGAATACCAATTAAATCTACCTGGTCTATTGCGTCATTTAAAGTTCGTGTTTCCTTATTGATTTTATCTCTGGATGATCTGTCCATTGGTGTAAGTGAGGTGTTAAAGTCCCCCACTATTATTGTGTTACTGTCGATTGCCTCTTTTATAGCTGTTAGCATCTGCCCTATGTATTGAGGTGCTCCTATGTTGAGTGCATATATATTTATAATTGTTACATGTTCTCCTTGGATCGACCCCTTGATCATAATGTAGTGTCCTTCCTTGTTTCTTGTAACATTCTTTATTTTAAAGTCTATTTTATCCGGTATGAGTATTGCTACTCCAGCTTTCTATTGGTTTCCATTTGCATAGAATATCTTTGTCAATCCCTTCACTTTCAGTCTGTATGTGTCTTTAGGTCTGAAGTGGGTCTCCTGTAGACAGCATATAGATGGGTCTTGTTTTTGTATCCATTCAGAGAGCCTGTGTCTTTTGGTTGGAGCAGTTAATCCATTTACATTTATGGTAATTACTGATATGTATGTTACTATTACCATTTTCTTAATTGTTTTGGGTTTGTTCTTGTAGGTCCTTTTCTTCTCTTGTGTTTCCCACTTAGAGAAGTTCCTTTAGCATTTGTCGTAGAGCTGGTTTGGTGGTGCTGAACTCTCTTAGCTTTTGCTTGTCTGTAAAGCTTTTGATTTCTCCTTAGAATCTTAATGAGATCCTTGCCAGGTTATCTTGGTTGTAGGGTCTTGCCTTTCATCACTTTAAATATATCATGCCACTCCCTTCTGGCCTGTAGAGTTTATGCTGAGAAATCAGCTGTTAACCTTATGGGTGTTCCCTTTTATGTTATTTGTCGTTTTTCCCTTGCTGCTTTCAATAATTTTTCTTTGTCTTTAATTTTTGCCAATTTGATTACTATGTGTCTTGGCGTGTTTCTCCTTGGGTTTATCCTGTATGGGACTCTGCGCTTCCTGGATTTGGGTCGCTATTTCCTTTCCCATGTTAGGGAAGTTTTTGACTATAATCTCTTCAAATATTTTCTCTGGTCCTTTCTCACTCTCTTCTCCTTCTGGGACCCCTATAATGCGAATGTTGTTGCGTTTAATGTTGTCCCAGAGGTCTCTTAGGCTGTCTTCATTTCTTTTCATTCTTTTTTCTTTATTCTGTTCCACAGCAGTGAATTCCACCATTCTGTTTTCCAGGTCACTTCTCCGTTCTTCTGCATCACTTATTCTGCTATTGATTCCTTCTAGTGTAGTTTTCATTTCAGTTATTGTATTGTTCATCTCTGTTTGTTTGCTCTTTAATTCTTCTAGGTCTTTGTTAAACATTTCTTGCATCTTCTCGATCTTTGCCTCCATTCTTTTTCCGAGGTCCTGGATCATCTTCACTATCATCATTCTGAATTCTTTTTCTGGAAGGTTGCCTATCTCCACTTCATTTAATTGTTTTTCTGGGGTTTTATCTTGTTCCTTCATCTGGTACATTGCCCTCTGCCTTTTCATTTTGTCTATCTTTCTGTGAATGTGGTTTTTGTTCCACAGGCTGCAGGACTGTAGTTCTTCTTTCTTCTGCTGTCTGCCCTCTCTACCTTGTTCTTTTGTTTGGACCATATTCCTTTGTTTTTTAATTTTCTTTGACTTTCTCTGTCTCTATGAAATTAGGCAAAACAGTTACCTCTCCTGGAGTTGAATGTGTGTCCTTGTGTAGGAGCATCCCTATGCAGCCTGCATGTTCCTATGGCTTTGACAAGAGAGCTGGAGCTTAAGTGTGAGGGACCACAGCTTTTTCCAGGGCATGCCAATGCTGCCAACTTGGTGGGGGTGAGTTGAAGCTGGGTAGGTGGTGGGGGCTAGATCAGTGTTTGGTTCAAACTGGGGCCTCTCCCAGAGTGTACTCGTGGCTGTTACATTTGGGGAGTAGGGGAAGAGCCAGAAGTACTAGAGCTGGAGCCTGGCATGGGCCAGAGATTTCCCAGGATATGCTGGCAGCCACCAACTTGGCAGGGGTGGGCTAGATATGGATCGGGCTTCTCTGAGGGTGCACTGGTGGCTACCATTTTGGTGGTACGGCTAGAGTTTTAGGGTCTAGATGGGAGCTCAGTGCAAGCTGGGGTTTCTCCTGAGGCACACTGGCAGCTGCTGCCTTTTGGGGGCTGGAGCTGGAGCAAGAGGGGTTGAAGCTAGAGAGGCTAGAGATGGAATCTGACACAAGCTGGGGTTTCTCTCAGGGCACACTGGCATGTGCTCCTTTGATGGGGAGGCTGGGGATGAAGGGAATAGACTGAAGACTGCAGAGTCTGGTCCAGGGGCTTCTCCTGGGATGTGTAAGGGCTGATACCTTTGTTGGAGTGGTAGTTGGAGCTTCAGCCCGATGTGGGCTGGTGGGTGTGCTCAGGTGGTCTTGTCAGCCTCTCTAGAACACCAGGAGCTTTTCAATCAGCTACCTCTGTGCTGTTGCTGGAAGCAAATAAGTTTGTGTTCATGTCCCTTAAGGGTGGATTCTCAGTTTCCTATAGCTTTCCAGTTCTCTCAGTGGTAAGCCCCACTGGTTTTCAATACCTGTTGAGGGGGCTGATCTTCCCAGTGCTGGACCCCAGGGCTTGGGTGCCCAATGTGCAACTTGAACCTCTCACTCCTTAGGGAGGATCTTTGAGTTTGTGATATCCCCTTCCCTTTTGGGTCACCAGACTGGGGTGCAGATCTTGACTAGATCACTTCTTTTCCCATCCTACCCATCTCAGTTTGTGTGTGTGTCTGTGGGTTTTTTTCCCCCTTTATATCCTTAGTCATAGAAGACTCATTCTGCTAGTCTTCAGGTCGTTCTCAGAGACAGTTGCTCTATATGTAGTTGTAGTTTTGCTATGCTCATGGGAGGAAGTGAGCTCAGTGTCTTCCTGCTCTGCCATCTTGATCCTGCCTTCTATAATAGCAGTTTTTTGTTTGTTTGTTTATTTTGCAGTACGCAGGCCTCTCACTGTTGTGGCCTTTCCCGTTGCGAAGCACAGGCTCCAGATGCGCAGGCTCAGCGGCCATGGCTCACAGGCCTAGCCGCTCCATGGCATGTGGAATCTTCCCGGACCGGGGCACAAACCCGTGTCCCTTGCATCGGCAGGCGTACTCTCAACCACTGCGCCACCAGGGAAGCCCTATAATAGCAGTTTTAAAGTCTCTGTCTATTCATTCTAAACTCTGACTTTGCTTGCTTGTTTTTTTTCCTGTTAACTGCTTTTTATGTTGATTACAAGGCACTATTCCTTCTTCTTTCTGTGTGTGTGGTAACTTTGCATTCTATTTTATTTTTGAGAGAGTCCCCATTATTTACTATTCTTTTTAAGTGTTTTGAATTTTACTTTGACTTGTAGTAGCTTACCAGCAGATTTTTAAAACTTCTGTCATGCTTATTTTATGTTTATTAAGATGGGTTTACTTTGCATTTTTCTTTAATCCTAATGTGTAGTCCTTACTTTAAGCATGGCCTCCTAGGATTTCACTTGAACACATAAAGAGCTCAGTAGTATCTCTCCACTCTAGCTGGGCTGCAGCTCCAACTTCTCTCAGGATTGCATGGCTTATGATACCTCTGACTAGATCTCTATACCCCCATCAGCTGTTCTTTGCTATACTTCATGGTTTCTCATTCTGTATGTGACCCCAGAAGACATTCTTGTGTAGGAACTGTTTTACTTATTTTTGTACATTCAAAAGTGTCTCATAGAGTGCTTGACATATGGTTACACTCAGAAAATACGATTTTAAATGAACTATTTATTCAAGAATAGGTCAAGATTATGCAAAACTCTGTGTAGAAAAAACAAAGTGAGACCCTTTTTAAGAATTTAAATATGGGAGAGTGGGTGAAATGAGTGAAGGTGGTCAAAAGGTACAATCTTTCAGTTAGAAGATAAGTAAGTCCTGGGGGTGTAATGTATAGCATGGTGACTATAGTTCTGTTAACAATACTGCATTGTAAGTTTGAAAGCTGCTAGGATAGTACATCTTAAAAGTTCTTATCCCAAGACAAAAAACTGCAACAATGTGTGGTAACGGATTTTAACTAAACTTACCATGGCAACCATTTTGCAATATATCCATATATCAAATCATTATGTTTCACACCTAAAACTAATACAATATTATATGTCAATTACTTCTCAATAACAATAAATAAATAAATACTGATAGTATAAAAAAAGAATTTACATAATATTTTGTCCATAGTATAAAGAAATCAAACATTTCAAAATAATTTGCAAAATTTTGTTCAGTAAAATCATACAATATGAAAAAGAATCATAGAAAAGAAAAATTACATTTACTATTTTGGAATTTGTCTTATTTTAGTATACTGAGCTTAAGTATTAAGTTTATTCATTTCAGTTTATTAATGCCAGTTGTATCTGTTTAAAAGTGTTGAAGATGGAGCGTCAAAGTTTACAAAAATTGCTCACCAGTATAACTGCATTTACAGTTTCATCAAAATATTAAAATTTTGTTTCAGTTATTTACTACAATTTTAGAAAACCATGATATATCAGAAAATGTGGTTCTAGTTCTTAGTTTTACTGTTTATAGCCATTATAGCCCTGTCAAGTCATTTAGCTGGACAGGACCTCAGATTTCACATTGCTAAAACTGAAAATCATATTAGTTTCTTAGAGTTGTTTTGGAGGTTAATTGTTCTAACATGCAAAACATTTTTGTAGTGTGATTTCTTACACTACAAAAATGTAGACACTCAGTAGTATCAACCAATTTGGATTGAAAGTGAATCCCAATCAAAACACTACTTAAACTTGTAATAATGTCATAATCAAACTGATTTGCACATGTAATTATAGATAAATTGGAGAGTTTATATCAATATTTTCAATTAAACTAAGAAGTTAACATTAAAATATTTTACTTTCTCCAGTTACTATAATTTTCTATGTTAAAAGCACATACATTTTACAGTAATTTTTTAACTAAAAACAAGACACATTTTATCTTTATTTCATTAGTTAGCAACCTATTTCAAAAATGATCAAAGAAGATTCATTTATTTTAAAATTTCAGCTGCATTTCTAAATATCAGCCACAATTTGAAAATATTAACCATTATATTTTCAATGGAAAACTTATTTTTTGATACGTTTGTGTTCATTTTATTCTAATTTTTCTCTTTTGCTGTATTGATTTGCAATTGAAAATCAGTAGCACTTGGTGCTATAGAAGACTATGTAAATTATTTCCTGGCAAGCCTTGGTAGCACATATGCTTCTTTTAAGAATAACTAAGAAGCAATCTGCTGATTAGTATACTTTACATCCTTGCGTCCAAGTCCTTCAAGAACATTCAATATCTGTGCCACCTAAATAGAACAAATACTCTGACTCCAAGGTATTCATTCTCATTTCCCCTGTATGCCATGCCATTCAAAATCTGTAGGGCACAGATATATTTAAAATAAAAATGAAGTAATGATTCCTGTTTACACTGTACTATAACTTAAAACAAGAGCATAAGTGGTTTTTAAACATCCACAGAGAAATTAGCATTAAAACTTAACAATAAAACTACTATTTTTTTCTTTTGATAGAAATAAAACAAAAATAAATAAATGTTCATTCCATAGAAGTGAAACAAAATCAGCTACCATAACCTTCACTGTGAACATCATCTTAATTTATATTCATCAAACAATTAAAATCATAAAATTAAGGAGAAAATGTTTTATGCATCTCTTAAAACTGATGAACAAATGCCAATATTTGTTCAGGTGAATTAAGGTTACTTATTAAATACACCCAGCACACCTTCTAGATTCTCCATTTGTATTAGTGTAATCAAATTGTCCCTAGCTTCTCCAACACTAGTTACAGATACAATATTACTAGCTCTAATGCTCAGTGCTTCCAGTTGCTTGGCCAATCCTATACAGAGTGTCCTGCTTTCTTAAATATAGCAAAGGCATGTTTATGTAAGTCTAAGAATCAGTACTAGCTATTGCTCATCTCCTGGTAAACCAATCTAGGACATATCCTAGACCACCAAATACACATATATACAATGGAATATTTCTCAGCCATAAAAAGGAATGAAACTGAGTTATTTGTAATGAGGTGGATGGACCTAGAGTCTGTCATACAGAGTGAAGTAAGTCAGAAAGAGAAAAACAAATACCGCATGCTAATGCACATATATGGAATCTAAAACAACGGTACTGATGAACCTACTGGCAGGGCAGGAATAAAGATGCAGATGTACAGAACAGACTTGAGGACACAGCAGGGAAAGGAGAAGTTGCTGCATAGCACAGGGAGGTCAGCTCGATGCTTTGTGAAGACCTAGAGGGGTGGGATAGGGAGGGTGGGAGGGAGACTCCGGAGGGAGCTTCAAGAGTAAGAGGACACGGGGATATATGTATACATAGAGCTGATTCACTTTGTTCTACAGCAGAAACTAACACAGCATTGTAAAGCAATTATACTTCAATAAAGATTAAAAAAAAAAAAAGAGGCTCTGATCCTTCCAACATTTCTTCCACTACAGCAGGACAAGATAACTGCTGCCCCTAATGTCAGAGTATATCTTGAGCTGCTCCTAAGTTCACTGGCAAAGTGAGAGAGAGAACATTCCTATTTTGATATGATCAACTAAAGGTCTCACAGCAAATTTGAGTGAAATATCTTAAATTGGTTGAGAAACAGCTATTTCATCTGCTGTGACACACAAATCTAAGGTCTAACAACTTCAGGTCTCAAAAACTTCACCTGGTCACTCTCATCTGAATCACTTCCATAAAGAGGTAAGACAAACAACTTTATTATTTTTTTTAACAGCTAGAGTTATATGAATTGAAATTTAAGGTAATACCAAAGCTTATTTAAATTCTCTAGTAGTTTCGAATTTGAAGACTGACTTGAAAATTTCCTTGATTTTCTGTGTAATACCTGGCACATTCATTCTGAGTTCTAGTGTGAACTGCTGAGAAGGGGAACTTCTCTAATTACATTTTGCTGTCTCCTTTCCAATTTTCCCCTACACCAAGGAGAATAACATTCAAATAAAATGACCAAAGCACTGAAATGAAAAAAGAATATTTAGACGATCTCTCAAATCTTAACTCAGTTTAGAAGTGAAAAATAACCACTGACACAAGGATAAAATTGTTTTCTTATCTGGCCTGGTCTGAAACTAGTAACTAGTGAACCATGTTATAATCAATACCATTAAAGCTAACTTAAAAAAAAAAAAATCCTCCTTACTATCCCTCTCTCACATGCAATCCATCTTTACTTCTTGTAGCTTCTATTACTTTATTTCTAAACTATAGTCTCAAATCCAACCATTTATTTCCATTTCCACTGACAGCAAATTAGCCCAAGCCTCTGGCATCCTGCAGAGGGATTATTGCAATTGCTTCTCCAATTAAAATATTTTTAAGTGTAACATTAATTCATGCAAAAAAGTATTAGAAAAATTATAAAAAAATTAAACACAAAATGAGTAACCACAATTCAATTCAATAAATAGAACATTATTTGCTTCTTAGAAGACCCTTCAGAAGTATTTTTGCCATGCTACAGTTGACAGTCATTTGGATTGTCCTTAGTTTGGAATTATAACAAATAATACTGCTTTAAACATTCCGTGCAAGTTTTTGTGCATATACATTTCTCTTGTCTAGTAGCTGAGTCAAATGGTAGGAATGTGTTCCTTTTATGGCCAGTTTTTCAAAGTGGCAGCACCAATTTACACTTCCATCCACAGTATCTGAGAATTCTAGCTGCTCCCCTTTCTTGCCAACACTTGGTGTTGCAGACCTTTTGAACTTTATCCCATCTCTGAGTATGTAGCAGCATTTTTTTTTTTTTTACCAAATTACTAATGATGTTGAGCAACTTTGCATGTGCTTATTGGCTATTTGTATATATCATATATCAATCATGAAGTGCCTGTTTATATCACTTACCTATTTTGAGGGAGCACTGTCATTTTTTTATCGTAGCATTTTTTATATATTCTGGATATGAGCCCTTTATGAGTTATTTTGTGCTGCAATTTTCTTGTCCTATTCAGTGCTGTGCCTTTTCTTTCTCTTACTGATATCCTTTCAGGACATTTCATTCTTTAATTTTAATGTAATTTAAATTTCAATTTGTCAGACTATCATTTCCTTTATGGGTGATGCTTTTTGAGTCCAATTTAAGAAAATTGTGTCTGTACTACAGTGATTAAGATATTCCCCTGTTATCTTCTTGAAGACTTGCTGTTCTGCCTTTCATTTTCATGTCTACAATCAACTAAGAATTGACTTTTGTATATGAGGTGAGGCAGGGGGTCAAGTATTTTCCCCTCACGTCAATACCCAGTTAATACAGTGCCAATAATTGAAAAGACCCTGCCCTTTCCTGCAGTGCCACCTTTATTTTAATCAACATACTTATATGTGTGGTATGTTTCTGAGTTCTCTATTCAATTTCATTGATAATGTTTCTATTCTTGCACCAATAGTACATCAATAGTTTTTACTCTGTAGCTTTTTAATAGGTCTTAATATCTAATAGAGTATGCCCTTCTCAAGTTAACTTGGCTATTCTTGGCCCATTGTTTTCTATTGAAATTGTACAATAAGCTTGTCAATTTATACATAAACACATAATCTATTGGGAGTTTTATTGTGATTGCATAAAATCTAAAGATCTCTTTGAGTAGAATTCTTGACATTTTTTACATTACTTAGACTTCCAAACCATAAACATGTTTCATCTATGAATTTATATTTTCTATATGTCAGCAATTAATTTTCTTTAGTTTTCCACGAAGAAATTTTAAACATAACATTAAGCTTATACCTACATATTTGTGATCTTTTGATCTTGTGATAAAGGAACAAGTTTTTAAATTTCTTCTTTTTGTTGCTGATATACAGAAATACAATTAATGTATATTGACCTTACATTCAGAAATCTTAATGAAATTACTTATTAATTCAAACAATCTGTAGGAACTTTGGGTTTTCTATGAACATAATGATGCCTGCAAATTGTAATTTATTTGTCCCTATAAAATTCTTGTATATATTTTTCAATTGCTTTATTTATTTCACTGGCACAAACCTCCAGGGTAATGTTAAAGAGATGGGATGATAGCAGGAAATGCATGTCTTATTTTTGCTTTCAGGGGAGAATACATTCATCTTTTCATAAGTAAGTACTACCCTTTCTGAATTATTTTGTGTAGATATTCTTTAGTTTACTAAGAGTTTATATTGTAAATGGATAAATTTTCTCCTTTACTGAGTAATTACACTACTTAATTTTCTAATGTTAAACCAACATTTAATTCCTGGAATTAAAACAACCTTGTCATGATATATTATCTTTCTTAATATCTTTGTCATATTTAGATGTTTTGGTATAAGATTATGATAATCTCAGAAGTGAGTTAGGGAGTATTTCCACCATTATCTGAAAATATCTGTTTAAGGCTGGTGTTACTTTGTCCATAAGTATTTAGAAATTTCACTACTAAAGTCAGGTGTGTGCAATATATTGTTTCTTCCCATGACAGGTTTAGTAAGATTTTTATAAATTTCATCTAAAACTTCAAATTTACTTTTATGAAGTAGTTCATGTCTTTTTATTAGCATTTAAATACAAGTAGGATCTACAGTGATGTCCTCTTTTTTATTCTTCATATTAAGAATTTGTAACATCTTCTCAGAATTTTTTTCTTCACCTTCTCTGCCAAGCATTTATAAATTGCATCAGTTTCTCTAAGAAAGGACATTTTGGTTTTGTTAATTTTTTATTGCATATTTGTTTCCTATTGTATTTTTTTATTACAACTGCAATGAGATAACAGTTGAAGTACACTAAACAGTATATATTTAAAATGCAAAATTTGATCTGTTTTGGTATATGTATACACCTGTGAAACAATTGCCACATTCAAGATAGCCACTTCCCTCATCTCTGCAAGTTTTCTCATGGCCCTTTGCAATCCATCTTTTCTTCCCCCTTCATCCTATGCAACTTCTGTTAATATTCATTTGCATTTTCTGGAATTTGTGATGAATAAAATAATATAGTATGTACTTTTTTGGGGGCTTGGCTTCTTTCACACAGAATGTATTTTGGGATTCATCCATGTTGTTACTTATATCAATATGTTCATTCCTTTCTGTTGCTCAATAGTATTTCATTGCATGGGTGTGCCACAGTTTATTCCCTCCACCTGTGTTCTTATATTTAAGATAGTCTCTTATAACTAATATAGAGTTGGGTTTCTTTTATTCCAATATTACAATCTTGTTATTATTACTATTGCTTTGGGATTTTAAAATTTATCATTTTACTACTTGCTTTCTAATTAACTCATGTAGTTTTCTTTTCTTTTTTCTTTTTTTTTTGTCTCCTTTTGGATAGATTAAGAACATTTTTATTATTTCATGCATCCCTTCTATTGATTTGCTAGTTTTACATATGAAGAATCTTAATAGTAGGCTCTCAAGAGATTATACCATATATGCTTGATATATTGAAATCACTATGGTTAATATTTTTTCAAGTATTTAGATATTCACCCTTTCTTGACTATGTGTATACCTACGGATTTACCCTTTTCATTCCTCTTTACTCAGTCTTTATTATATCTCTGAGCTTCCTTCTGGTATCCTTTTCCTTCTACTTGAATAATGTCATTCAGTAGATCCTTTGGTGTGGGTCTGCTGGTGAGGAGTACTCTGAGTTTTCGTTTTTGAAAATGTCTTTATTTCTCCCTCATTTGGAAGGCTATTTTCACTGATTACTGAATTTTAGTTAGCAGTTATTTTCTTTCAACCACTAAAGATATCATTCTGTTATCATTGACTTCATTTGTGCTCTTCTATTAATAAATCAGCTGTCAGTCTTATTGCATTCTTACAGGTAATATGATTCATTGCTGCCAGATTTGACTGCTTTATAGATTTTCTCTTTGTCTTTTATTTTTAGCAGATTCATAGTGATGTGTCTGGTGTGATATTATTTATATCCACAGGGTTTTGATGCTCCAGTATCTATGATTTGATGTCTTCAATTGCTTTTAGAAAATTCTTTGCCATCATCTCTTCAAATATCGCTTCTTCTCTAAGACTTTTCTTCCCTCTTTTTCTAGACTACACATATATCCCATATGTACCATTATACCTTTTCCTCTGTTTTTCATCTTTTTGTCTCTTTGCTTCCATCTGGTTATTTTCTCCTGACCTATCCTTTGTTCCTATCCTATTTCCCTTTTCAACATTGTCTAATCTGCTGGTGAACATTTCCATTGGTCTTTATTTTAATTCCTATATTTTTCAGTTCTAGAATATCCTTCTGGTTGTTTTTTAGTTTCCAATTTTCTCTGAAAACTTCCATCTTGCCTTTTAATCCAGTAAATGGATACACTAACCATAATTATTTTAAATTATGTCTCTTTGCATCATTACTTGTTAAAATCTTTCAGTGTTTTCCTATTACACTTTAAAAAGAATGCCAGGATCCTTCCCTCAGATTAGATGGCCATGTATGGTCTGACTGCAGCTAGATTCTTCAACTGCATCTATTATGATGCTCCCTACTCCCCACTCTTTATGCTGTATTTGACTCTGTGGCTGCCCTAAGCTTTTCCTCAAGTCACAGTTTTTCTCTTCCTTAGGATTTTTGGATCTTTTATATATCATCTTATTAGTGACTCCCCTCAAATGACTCTCAGTATTTGCTTTTTCCTCCTTGCCAGCCTATTTCTTACCTATAATGGCAGTGACTATGATTTCTTCCTGTTGTAAATCCAGGTCTTAGCATATTATTGGCACATGATAGGCATCAAATATTTGTGAATGAATGATTCAGTGAATGAAAGCTATACTTCTCCTATTTAACAATTCTCTTAATAGTAAAAAGATGAAAAACATCTAGTTATTATCTTATTCATCTTTTTATCTCTTAGAGCACCTAGAATATATTAGATAATTGTTCAGTACCTTTTACAAGTTGAGTTGAACTATAAAATGCTCATGGTTGTGAAATTCATAGATAGTATGAATACAGATATGATATAGATATGTCTATAATATATATCCCTCCAAATCTATATATTTATATCTATATGAATGACATGACCATAGCTATTACCATGACAATACCAATTACTAACATTCTTAAAAACTTGTACAATTTTAATGAAGTAGTGAACTTGACCTTTCACAGATTTTCACCAATAACTTTTTCTACAACTTTGAATACCTGTAGTTATAGATACCAAACATAGTTTGGTCACGTTTCAAATATACAAGCAGAGAGGAGATATTTGATTTGTAGGAATTATTTTAAAATGCTGTTTTCAGACCACTTTATTTTTAATATATATCAACTATTTTTTAAACACATGCAAAATTACTTGAATACTTAATACTTTCCCTTTGTTGTCTAAGAAGGGGTCAAATTGGCAATCTCTGATTCTGACTCTCCCAACATTTCCTGTGAACTTGTAAAAAGAAATAAGAATGCTAAAATCCAGAAGGAACTTCTATTTTAATAAAAATACCAAGGAGTTAATTAAAAAGCACAAATTTGGCTTGCACATTCTCTGAAACACAGCAGTCCACTAGCCAAGAACTAGGTAGATAGAAATTTTAGCTATTCTATTTTCTCTGGATTTCATCTTAAAATAGATATTTGGCACATATCTAAACAGATGATGGGCTCACTTACTTAAAACTGCATGAATACTGCTTCCACAAAGATTTGGTTTACTCTTGCACTCACCCACACCTCATTATTACTTACACTTCTATAGCTATTCAGATACTCTGTTTGCCAATGAATGGCGTAGAAGTTGGCTAGAAATGGCATTTTTGGATGGCTCGTCTCCTTGGGTGAGGGAAGAGCCAGAAACCTGGGGACAACAAGGCATGATGGGAGTGGGAGATTTTCACCTGCTGTACTGGTTCAAAGTGCCCAAGAACCTTGTCACGTGGACAGAAGAGGATTAGTGGCATTCACTAAAACCATCGGAACAGTTGTGCAACTGACTAAGTATTTTTAAAAGTTTTTGAAAGGAAACCTTAAGCTGTAAAATCATCACTTACTGAGAATAATTGCCATCTAAAACTCAGGATTTAAAACAAAGACTAAAGTTGAAAATGGAGGGAGGGTAGATAATTTTGTTTTTAAATGGCCACTAATTTCATCCTATCATACAGGGAGATGTTAGAAGATACTGTTTTATTTTTGATTTGGATAATTTAAAATTTTCATATCAAAGCATTTAAAAACCATTGAAGTAGTATAAACATTCAGAAAATCATAGAGAGTTATAAAACATCCATGTGCCTACCACCTAGATTAAAGAGATTTTGTTATATTTGCTTCAGATCTCTTCCTCTTCCCCTTCGCTTTATTTATTTTTTAAAATAAAACATTAAAGAAGCAGTTCATGGTTCTTTGTATCCCTCCCCTATCCGTTCACTCACCTCCCTTTCCAGTTTCCATCACAATCCTGAAGTGTAACTTGCCTGCCTGCATTGTTTCTTATGGTTACCAAACATGTTTTCATCCTTCACCAAAGTAGAAAACTGATTTATGTGTTTTAAAATTCTATAGAATGTATCATGATTTATGTATCATTTTAAACAATACTGAGTGAAAAATGCAAACTGCAGAATTATGGAAATCCTACAGCAGTTAAAATGAATGAATCTGACTTATGTGTACTAACATAAGTAAATCTTAGAAACATATTACACAGTATAAAAGCTGGCTTTTGTAATAATCTAGTGTTGATACATATAAATCAAATTTAATAACTCTTGCAGCTGTGTGGTTTTCTGCCATATAAATAAACCACAAGTTATTTATCCAGTTTTATTTGATAAAAGGATATTTAGCTTGTTTCCAGCTATTTTCTATTACAGGTAATTATATAATGGACATCTTTGTACACATCTCTCTGTGTGAATACATCTTCAGTGTATGTACCTAGTAGAAGATATGTTGGAACATTTTCAACTAATGTTGAATTAGTTAAAGCCTAATTCAAATTAGGCTTTAAAGGTGCTGTACCAGTTTATACCAGTTATATATAAGAATCCTACGTATGAGTTTACAAACGTATATTTCCCATATTAAATTGGTGTATTTGGTTGTTGATTTTTTTTAAGATATATGTTGCAGGAGTTTTTATATGATCTGGATACTGCAAATTTATCTGTTACATATTTTGAAAATATCTGCTATCTGTCTTATATTTTCACCATTTCTTTTGTGTCTGTTTTATTTATATCTGTCAGTAAGTCTTTTTATAATTTGTGTTTTCCTGTGCTGTTTGATAACTTTGTACTCCAAAGTCTTAGATATTTTTCTATACTTTCTTCTAGAATTTTTAATTTGTAGTTTACATTTAGGTCTTTAATTAGGGAGACAATATGTCCCATTTTGCCAGAGTCTCAAATGTTTTAGAATTTATCCCAGATATTTCATTGCATAGTGAAGTATTATGATAATAGTTGCCTTCAAATAACCCATTACTTCTTTGGCAGACCTCCTCTTTAGATTTCCAACTTCTGCCGTATGTCTTGTCTGGTAAGTCTCTTCAGGTGTAGTGGTAGAATTCAAACTTTAAGTCATGATTAAATCTAAGAGATGACCAATGATAACTCTCTCTCTTTTCCCAATCTTTTCCAGGTGCAATGATACCAACTTTTCCTTTTCCTGGGTAGCATGGCAATGAAGTGCTCTCTGACATGAGGAACCAAGAACAACTGACTCCTTCCAGTGCTTTGTGTTTGTAAAATATTATACTCTATTGTCCTTGCTAGCCATTTGGTGCACCAGCCAGTTGTTTCATGGCCTGTGAGATGCACAGTGTCCTCAGGCTGTCCATCACTGGGTTCAGTGGAGATTATATAATAGGTGTTTGCAAAATATATGTGTGGAAGATAGAGGCTGAGAAATCCTGCTCTAGTGTATGTAGAGAGTAGTCTGCATTCTCTTGCTTGAGTGGCTTTGTAATTTATTACATGATATAAACCTACAACTATTTGTTTGTTGTTTGGCTTTTAATTTTTCAGTAAACCCTTTTTGCATCAGTGAGCTCAACATAAAAAGTACATATTTAATAAAAAGTTAGGTATTACATTTCTGTTTCTCAATAAATTTGATGATGAAACATATGATTTGCAGGATAAATGTGTTAACATTTGCCATTCACTATAGAGACCCTAGTAATAACACCAACCACGAGAAGACCAGAAGATGTAAATCTGCTGAAGAAGTATCAAAATCTACTTAAAAAAAATAAAATAAAATAAAATAAAAAAAATAAAAAATAAAAAAATTTAAAAAATCTACTTAAAAACTGAGTAATCAGAAAAGACTAAAGATGACAATTTAAGATGTGTAGATGCAGAAGGTGGATTATGTTTCACTCTACAAATACTGATTTTTCATTTAGATCAAATGACTATTCTTCTAAATTAATAACTCATTAATTAACTCATTCTTAAGCCAAGTTTCTTCATGTATGTGTAAAAAGTGCATCAATATCTGTTAATGTATTTAATTGGCAGAAGTAAAATTTTGCAGTTTTTTCTTTCCAGTATTATCAAATGCATCAAGTAGAGAATCAGTTAATTTAATTTGAATAACATCTTAATTTTTATCGTGTTATTGAAATCGAATTGAAATTTTGGAAATTCATTCTGTCTGAGGCAAAGCATCAGATCTTATTTTTACTACTATTATAAATTCAGTTAAAATAATCAATAGCGAATATAAATAATATTACTCATTTGTGATAATAATCTGAAGACAAATTTTTGTGAAGCACAGAGCAATGTAAACAATGTTCTTACTAAATTAAGCACACTGTTGATGGGAATGTAAAACAGTGCAGTCTCTATACCCGAAAATGGTATAGAAGTTCGAAAAAATTAAAAATAGAATTACTATATGATCTAGCAATTCCACTTCTGAGTATTTATCTGAAGAAATGAAAACACTAACTTGAAAAGGTATCCTCATCCCATGTTCAATGCAACACTATTCACAACAATTGAAATATCCATCGACCAATGAATGGATGAAGAAAATATGATACATATATATGACAGAACACTATTCAGCTTTAAAAAGCAAGGAAATCCTACAATATGCGGCAACATGAATGAACCTGCAGGGCATTATGCTAAGTGAAATAAGCCAGTCACAGAAGGAAAAACCCTGTATAATTCCACTTACATGAAGTGCCTAAAATAGTCATACAAAAAAACCCAGCAGAATGGTGGTTGCCAGGGATTGAAGGGAGGGGGAAATAAGAGTTGCTGTCCAACTGGTTTAGTTTCAGTTACACAAGATGAGTAAGCTCTAGAGATCTGCTGTACAGCGCAGAGCCTATAGTTAACAATTCTGTATTGTACACGTAAAAAGTAATTATATTGTGTGCTTACTAGAATAAAGAAGCTTATAAAACATTAAAAGTAGACTACAATTAGTTATAGTGCAAAAATAGCTGAATGACAAAATGTCATGATGCAAATATTGAATAAAACAATACTTCAGACTGTCAGTACATGATTTCTCTCTGTTAACCATCATTAAATGGATCTTAGAAATATTAAAGCCTTTGAATACCTATTTCAATCAAACTAGATGTCCTAAAAAGATATTTAACTTTAATATGAATTTGTCTTTTAAAGTTTGGTTATATTTTATTCAAAATCTTTTGGAAATCTTTAATCAAAGTATTCCACAAAGGAACACTTCAGGTTTTGAGGATCTGGGCAAAATGAAACTAGTAAGAGCAGCTTGCAAATAAGCTCATCTTTATAAAATCTATGGTAGACCAGAATAAATGAGGCCTCAGGTAGCATACAAGATTTATTTTTGAATTTATGGAAAGAATATTTTGATAAAGCTCCTTTTTAAAGTTAGATGTACAGTTGTCCTTTGGTATCCATGGGGTATTGGTTCCAGGATCTGCCCCAGATACCAAAATCCGCAGATGCTCAAAGTTCATAGTCAGTCCTTGGTATCCAAGGCTCTGCATCCGAGGGTTTAACCAACCTCAGATAAGTGTAGTACTGTATGTATTTACTGGAAAAAAAATCTGAGTATAATTGGACCCACACAGTTCAAACCCCTGTTATTCAAGGGCCAACTGTATTTATATTATATGGGAATGAAATAAAACTGATAAAATCTACAATTTTGCAACTTCTTAATTTCCTGAACATTTCAAAATATTCATAAGTTGAAACAACTTGTTCCATAATTTAAAAGAATTTGACAAACAAAAATACTCCCAATAAAGGTAAAAGGATAGCATCCAAGAAAATACTCAGGCTAAATTTTTTCTACGTTGTAGTAAAAACAAAATACAAAAGAGAAAAAAAAATGAGCGAATTTAGTTCTTTGGTTGATCCACTAGGTAAACTGTTGCACATACAAAAATGGGTTTATTTAACATGCTAAGAAAGGGACATCATTTTGACAGAGTTTTAGTCTGACTCAAAAAGGGGGTCAGTTAGGGAAGAATATTTATAGTATTTCAAGAACTGGAGTCAGTCATGGATGGCTTTATGGCAGAAGTTAGTAAGCGTTGTATGGTCTGGGCAGAGATTTGTCAGCTCTGTAAACTAGGTGACTCGCTGAACTAGTCAGTGGTCTTTGGAACATATGGATCTGGGTGGTATTACTGCTACTATTACCTGAGCTTGACACATGAATTCCAAAATGAGCTACTACATTTTATTTGTGCTTAGATTATGTGTGTTGCAGATAACAGTTTGATACAGTTTATCTGTTAGCAAGTCACAGTTGTTTTCTTTTCCTTTTTCAGGTTGTCATTTTCTGCTTCAACTCTCATTTCTACATCAATGAATATACATCTACAGAAAAAATTTTAATGACAGAATAATATTCCAAATGTTTGAATGAACCACACCTTTTAAACCAATCCACTATTGTTTTGGACATAGATGATTTTCATTTTAATCTTAGGTATTACTTATCCTTCTACATATATCAGTGAGTACTTGCTCAGCTATTTCCTTAAGACAAATTCCTAGAATTGGGGTTTCTAGGTCAAAGAAAAGAAAATTTTTAAAAAGGTCTCTGATAAAAAACTATCAAAGTACAGTTGGCTCTCCATATCTGTGGATGCAGAATATGTGGATAAGGACTGACTGTACTACAGTGTTTTATATAAGGGATTTGAGCATCCTCGGATTTTGGTATTCGTGGGAACTGAGGAACAACTGTACTTTCCAGAGACTCTGCACCAGGTGAGCATGAGTTTTTGGTTTACCTCCACTAGGTCAAGGATGATTAATTCATTTATTTATTCAACAAATATTTATTTAATGTCTATTATGTGTCAGGTACTGAGTAATACTAGTGTACATGTTTTATGAATCACGGTGCTAGAGAAGTTGGGAGAGCTTAATGTGTGCCCTTAGAGCGTGTGGTTCCATCTCACTCAGTGAAGTGTGAAGGAGTTTGGCTACAGCTACCTACCAAGGCAGGATGAGGAGAGAGCCATAGGGGAGCAGCTGGCACTTCTACTAATACTGACTAGGACAGGGTGTCTGATATTTTCTGTGAGCCGTATGATGCTGAAGAAGGCCAAGAGCTGTCTTGAAAGCTGAGAGGACCCTAACAAAGAAAGACTGGAGGCAAACTACTGGACGTAGGAACAAAGCCGAGAGGGAAGTGGGAGTTGTATGCAGACAGTAGGAGAGTGACTCACGTGTTTCAGGGAACTATGTATACAGTACAAAAGTCTGCAAAGGGAGTCTCAAAAGAACCCACAAAAACACCCCTTGAGTGAGAACTGGCATGTGATGCCTGCCATAATAAAGAGTACCACCAGCCAAGTTACAATAGCACCAGTCTCAGAAGTCTCTATCTTTTCTTTCAATTCTTCTTTCTCTAAGGCTGGAAGAACAATAGGAGGAGAAGTGAAAAACTGACCATGCCCCCACTCTTCACTATGTGTCCCCCAGCTGAAAGTCAGGCCTAAGCCAGGGGAGGGAAACAGCTTTGAATTGGATGAAAGTTTGAAAGTTTAATTTAGTTTAGGCTAGAATTTTTGTTACCTGAATTTGAGGCGATACCTATAGCTGGGAATGAATGCCAAGCTACAGGATCTGCCTGAGAAATAGCCAAGGGACAGTTGAGATCTAGCAGAGAGGACCCCTGCAAGCAGTAAATAGGTAGAAATAAAGCTGTTTTATAGTTGTACTTTAACAAGTTTGCTCTGTGCAATGAACTGGCTAAATAGGCACTTACAATAAGATCAACAACTCCTACTGAAGTAAGGTCAGCTATGTCAGCTATACAAGAAGGGTACTAACCTAGATTTCAAAGCCTATGAAGGCTTCCTGTGAAATGTAATTTTGCAACTTAATTGAAAGTTGAAAATGCAATTGAAGGAATTCTGACTGTAGGAATTGGCCACTTATATCATAGGCAGTGAGCAACCAGCATTTCAGGGGTAAGAAATGTATCCCTTCAATGCATTATTTCACGTCCAAGAATTTCCAGATGTATAACAACTCTGAAAAGTGGCCCAGGTGAAAAAATGGTCAAAACTTTTTGACTGTGGCATACTCAGCAAGAAGTATAGGAACATAAGAGGCCCATGTCACACTGCTTCTCAATACCCAAAGGTCCAGTTAACAAGAATAGATTAGGTCATCCACCTTCTTTGTCACCCCGACAGTGGTCCTACAGTAAAAAAGAGTAAATGCATCATAGGCCACCTGCTTCTTCAACTCCTTCCTCCTAGTGTGGGAAATAGAATATGAGCAAGGAGTTACCACCCCCCTCCAAAAAAAAGAGAAGGCTGTAGAAGTGAACAGTAACCCACACTTCCCAAAAAAAACGGCTGTAGAAGTGAACAGCGACTGGATGTTGAAGGGCATTATAGCCCATATTTAAAGAATACAGACTATCTTCAGGGCAACAGGAGCTACTAAAAGATTTTAAGCATGAGGGCTGCTCTGGCTGCAATGAGAAAATTGAATTGGAGGTAATATCAGAGGCAGAATGACCACGTAGGAGGTTGTAGCAGTAATTTAGCTGAGAAATTAGGAGAACCTGATCTAAGGTACTAGGAGTTAGGGACATAAGTAACTGGACATGTAACTGGAAGTAGACTAGCCAGGACGTAAATGGCAAGCTGGATAGAGAGAAAGTAAGAGAATGCTTGGTGGCAAGTCGCCAAGGGGGCCCTGCTACACCTTACTAAGCCTGTGGCACGTAGTCAACAGAAATCATAAGGAGGAGGGCATACATAAATTTTAAAAATAGTAATTTCTTCCACATGTAAACACAGCCATATGGTGCCTTGGAATCTGACACAACAGAATACTACCACCCTTCTTCTGTTGAGAGGGTTAAGAAGAGAAAAAAGGGAAGATCTCTGAAAGATAGAGAGAGGGGATTTCGATGGGAGTATAGTTTAGAGAGAGGGGTTGTTTGGGATTATTATTTTCTCTGTAATTCTTTGTTAGTCCTTTAGATTACCTGCTAAAAGGTATATTAAGCTGAAACCAGTGGCTTGTTCCAGGAATCATGTCATGGCTAATTTTGCATTAAATTCTTTACTAGAATTTCTTGAACGCCATAAAATAGCTCTGGGAAAGGGAGCGGGCAGGGCTCCACACACTGTAGGTGTGGTATGGTTATGCTGCAAGAAGAGACCTCAGAGTAGAGGTCACAGTAGTCCATGGTGTTGATATCTGTCAGCAGCGACCTGTGATGCTCTGAAAGTATGTGATATGGGAGGAAAGAAGATGGTGAAAGGTATTGATAAAGGAAGTTTGTACTCTGATGCAAACACTAGCATCAGGATAAGTGCTATATAAGTTTTGACTCTAATACCAATAGCCACTTTATGATTATCTCTTTAGAGACTGCATGAATTAAGCAAAGATGGAGGGGGAGGCAGGGGGGGCTAGTTCAGCTGAGTGCTCTCACTGATGAAAAGCAGGCTCTGGTCCTGTCACCTCAGCTTCAAATGCTTCAGCTCATCTTAGGTTGAAGGGCCAAGGTTAGGCTGGAGATATTT
Organism: Monodon monoceros; assembly: GCF_005190385.1. Lineage (NCBI taxonomy): Eukaryota > Metazoa > Chordata > Mammalia > Artiodactyla > Monodontidae > Monodon > Monodon monoceros. Next base: position 69,582,212 of record NW_021703776.1, on the reverse strand, counting down.
AGGTTATTTCCTTAGTTTGTGGTGAGACTATAAAGAACATCTAAAGAGATGATTGCATATGTCAGTTGCTCAAGATGCCTGAGAGTACTAACAGGAGATTAATGTTGGTCCTGGGATATGGAAATGCTCTTTTACTTTTTAATCAAATAGTTGATTGGGTTTGATTTGTTCTTTTGATTTTCAGGGGTGAAAAAAAAAGAAAGTCAAAACATGTTTATGGCTCATTTTCAATGAATGGGAACAATGAACTTAAATATTTTTCTCCCTGCTTTTAAATTAAATTTTAAAATTATAAATTTACACAAACATGGACAAGCTTTTTTTTTACTGTGCATTTTAAATTAGATAAAAGAGGGAATCAAAATCTTTTTATTCTGCAAAGGTGATTATAGGAGCTTAAATTTAAAATTTTATTATTTGTGAAGAAGCAGTTCACCCTGAGGCTCCTATCTTCTTATGTCTTTGCCTAAAAGTGAACAAGCTCTGAAATTATTTTTAGGTACAATCTGCAAATCCTGATAAACACAATGACTAAGCAAAAACATGCATGAACAAGCAAATAACAACAACAAACGCACATGAAATAAGATTTCAATACTCCAGAAGTAAATTATCTTACATGTCTTGGTCTATGACTTTTCTAATCATCACTTCTGTTAATAAAATATTTTACCATATAGTTACATTACAGCTATATTTCTTTGAATATGAATAGTTTTAAAGTCTCTGAACTCTGTCCTTCACACCATACATATTATTTTCTTTGGGACATCACATTATTTACTTCAAGAAAGAGTCATTTAAATTTTTTTTATGAGATACACTGAAATGATCTGTGATTCATGACTCATGATTCAAAATTCTAACATCCTCTGACTACATTGTGTAAAATCTTAAATCACCCAAATATAACATCATACGTTGCCAGTTGGTTGTGGATTGATATTTTCATTCCACCTCTCCAGTCTCTATCCACTGCCCTTTGCAATGCTTAAATTTGTTGTTGAAATTGTTTGTAGACACCAATGATAAAAAAATATATAGAATTTGGAAGAGATAGTGATCTAACTGCTAGGCATCTTTTATGATTGATCACATATTCCTATCTGTTTATAAACATTACTGTAGGCTTATTATATTCTCAATTGTTCACCAGGTAATATGTATGTGCATAAGAAATTAAAGGCATGACATTGATCCTTCAGTTGTTTAACATTTTATTTGTAAAACAGACTAATACACAAAGACAATCGTGTACAGTGCCAGATATTATACCCATATATCAATATCTAGGTTGAAAATTGTGCACTACAAGTGTAGGCACTGAAAAGAGAGAATGATCAATGAGGGCAAGGGAAATGAAAGGTGGCTCCATTGAGAAAGTGAGGCTTAAAATTGACTTTGAGGAATGAATAGAATTTACACAGGGAGAGTGACAATGGTTTTTAAAGCAAGGAACCAAAGAAGTGCAAGCCATGCTTGTAGACAGGTGAAGAAACATGTCTAACTGAATTTCAGGGAAACCAGTTGTAGGGACAGTAGGAAATAAGATGAGGTAAAATGAGGCCATATGGTCACATTGTTGCTGACTCTGAAAAACAGAACTCTATTATTTCTATCATTCAACTCAGTAGACATTATGTACGTATGTGGCAGGCAAAGGGAATATTTGAGAGGCAGTGTGGGATAAACAAATAGTTTGAAAGAATCAAAATGGTATATAGAACAGTTATTCTAGCATTACTCTGCAGAAAATAGGTGTTTATAAAGAAATAGTCATGTAGAGCAAGTTTTTAGAAGGAACAGAAACATTTTAGGGTCCCAAATAATGCACTGTACTAATCAGGATGATTTGTCATTTTTAGACCATTTGCAGGGTCTCTAACAATTTATTCTCAGTTCTGAATCATCAATGTTGCTCTCAGACTGCTCTCAGTTGCTAATTTGTATGGTGAGTTATGCTTAGAAATATATGCTAGTTTTCTTCTAGGGAAGGCACCCTGGCCAACTATTTCTTTATCTGCGATTGTTCAGCTGCCATATCCTCTCATTCTCTAATTTATTTTCTCAAAAAAAAAAAATAGAGGAGCATTCTCTTTCTATCACTGAGCTAACTTCAAGTTTCACTTATGTTCAGGAATATTTCTTTTATAATAGTACAAAGCTTCTCAAAAGAAAATATAATGTAAAGAAATATATTTCCACAGTTGGTGAGTGTCAGGATGAGGGGAGAGTGGAAGGCGTTAGGGAATATCTTTATGCTGCTAAAGCAGAAGTGTTTGAGATGCTCAAAAGATGAAGTGACAATTCAATCCTTCTTCAATTATTCTATTGCTTTTCCTATAAATAAAACTAGGAATGCAATCAAAAATTATAAACGTAATATAGCTACACAATTGCCCATTTTTTAGATGAAAGCAGTTTAAAGTATCATGTCTGAAGAAATTTGCTGTGGCATTCTTCAACAGTGCAAATATATTCTGTATTAGTGATCAATATTTCTTGATATTATAGTGACCAACTGGGCATCTGTGGGTTAATAATAAGAAAATAATTTTTAAATGACAGTATAACATCTCCTGAGATACAGCCTTAGAGGTTAGCAGGTGATGAGTTAATTTGTTACAGGAAAGAATTGCTTTCCATTTTCACTCACCTGGGAAGATGGGTCAGAGTAATTGGACAAGTCTGAAGTCCCTGGGCTTTGCAAGGGGCATAGGTGAAGATATAACTTGTGAAAATTGGAGGCTAATTATCTTTCAGCTATGAAATAGTGACAAGATGTTTTCTTCTGCATCAAGCCAGATTTTGGGGACAGCTTAATGGAGTTGATAGTAAATAACACATTTTTAAGAGTTTACAAAATCCCCAGATTATTCTAATTTGAGTTATAATCTCTGATTTGATTGGGAGATGTTCTTGTAAAGTACAAAACTGGTAAATTGAAATGTCTGAAAACAATGCACTTGCTTTAAAAAGACTCTCCAGCTTTTAGTAATTTAGTAACCTCTGCATGAATAAACTACGTAAATTGGTGCCATTTTCATAGGCTAAGTCATAGATTACTCACTACATTGGATACTGCAAAAAGGAAATAATTTTTGCTACCATTCTTCAGGATAGTCTATAGGCAAGAAGCAAAAGATGAAGCATCATTTTCATTTAATGTCTGGCCAAAGGACCACCAAATGAGGCATTATTATAGATTTTTACGAAGCTGAGTAAGTGAACTTCATAGCATAGTATAATGTATAATGAGGAACCATAAAGTAGATTGGAAATTCTGTTTCAAATCATGTTGGTCATCTTAAATGTTCAGAGAACTAATGAAGCCTTTTAAGGATGAGAGTTCCATTTAGGATGACAGAAAGGGTAGAAAAAGTTTACATAAAAAATAATCCTAAAACTAATCTAAGTTTTACAATTACATTTCTTTTATAATGAGACAAATAGCTAAATTTACTTTGACATAATTTGGCTTGGAAGTGACCAATTTGGGTGTAGTTATTATCTTTGTCCTATACCTGTCAAAGCAGTGACATATCATTTAAAAAAGCATAATCTGCTCTTGGAACCGTAAATGTCACCATGTCTGTTATTGACTGCTTCTCAAGTTGAAATTACCTTTTCTGCTAACTTCTCTGTGGTATTCGTTGAATTTTTCTGACATTCACATAATTCAAATATTATGCATAGAGGTAAATATTTTTAAAAATCATGTTCTTATTAGTATGAAACAAAATTTGAGATCTGAAATGATTAATTAGCCAGAGGGTCAGCAACTGAAAAAGTGGAAGCAGTGTTAGGTTTATTCTACCACATTTACATAATCAGATAGCAAGTATTAATAATGTTATTAAGGTCAGTCATATAAGTGAGACTCTACCATGAAGGTAAATGTAAGAATAATGAACTCAAAGATTCTCAGTCTTAAAGACTTAATTTGCATTACGTAAACAAGTCACATGGTTGTGCCACTTCATTTGGTTTTCTAAAGTGTAAAATCTATATAAATGCTATTATCACTATTCTTCACCTATCTGATTGGATGTGATGTGATTAATTTAGGAAGAATTCAGCTTAATCATCAGTTCCCTGGACCCTGTGGGCTCCCAGTCCAAATCTGCCTCAGTCTCTTAACCCTAAGTAGGGGAAATCTAAAGATCTCTGGTTTTATAACTCAGCATTAAATCACAAATCTGCTGCAGGTTTTGTTCTTTCTTCTTTAGTTATAATAATAGATTCTCTATTTTATTCCTTGTAGGTCTGCTCAAAACTCTGGATTCTTGGACTTCTCTGGTGGCACAGTGGTTAAGAATCTGCCTGCCAATGCAGGGGACACGGGTTTGAGCCCTGCTCCAGGAAGATCCCACATGCCACAGAGCAACTAAGCCCGTGCGCCACAACTACTGAGCCTGTGCTCTAGAGCCCACGAGCCACAACTACTGAGCCCATGAGCCACAACTACTGAAGCCTATGCATCTAGAGCCTGTGCTCTGCAACAAGAGAAGCCGCCGCAATGAGAAACCTGCACACCACAACAAAGAGTAGCCCCCGCTCACCGCAACTTTAGAAAGCCAGCGCCCAGCAACAGACACAATGAAAACAAACCAAAAAAAACCCAAAAACCCCTCTAGATTCTTAAACTACTCTGCATAATTCTAATTTTACACTATATATCCAATCACTTCATACAATACTGTCATAAATTATAATCGTATTACCATAGCTATCCTTTTATACTGACTGCTATTGTATGACATTTTCACAACATCTTTGTCTCATTCAGTAAAGAGAACATAAAGTAAATATGCAAAATCCACAACTTGCCTGTAAGCAACACAATAGCTAGTTAAAATACTGATGAAAAAGGTTAAAATATATTCATCCTATTAAATAATAGCTTACTATCATGAGTATAAAAAAAGACACTAATAATTTGAAAAAAGCCCGATTAAAAATAGACAAAGAATAATAAAAGTAATTGATAATAGAAAACTAAAAAACCACTGAAGATATATTCAACTGTGAATGCTTAGTTGGTGAGGGTTTTTTTCTTTTTTCTTTTTTTTTGCCTTGTTTTTTTTAAACATCTTTATTGGAGTATAATTGCTTTACAATGGTGTGTTAGTTTCTGCTTTATAACAAAGTGAAGCAGTTATACATATACATATGTCCCCATATCTCTTCCTTCTTGCGTCTCCCTCCCTTCCACCCTCCCTATCCCACCCCTCTAGGTGGACACACAGCACCAAACTGATCTCCCTGTGCTATGAGGCTGCTTCCCACTAGCTATCTATTTTACGTTTGGTAGTGTATACATGTCCATGCCACTCTCTCACTTTGTCCCAGCTTACCCTTCCCCCTCCCCGTATCCTCAAGTCCATTCTCTAGTAGGACTGTGTCTTTATTCCCGTCTTGCCCTAGGTTCTTCATGACCATTTTTTTTTTTAAGATTCCATATATATATGCGAGCATATGGTATTTGTTTTTCTCTTTATGACTTACTTCACTCTGTATGACAGACTCTAGGTCCATCCACCTCACTACAAATAACTCAATTTCGTTTCTGTTGACTACTTTAAAAACTACCTAACTGGCTCTCATTTCCCCTTCCAAGCTCTGCACAGAAACTACAGCTATATTTAAATATGTAAATTGGATTGAGACTGTACTCTACTTAGAGATCACTCAGTGACTTCCTATTGTGCTTAGAATACATTCTAACACATTACTGTGACTAGAGTTAAGGTTGTAAAAAATTAATAAACAGAAACCGCAATTAAATAGAGTCAGGAAACCAGAAGGGGGAGCTCTTAGGCCCTGCAATGATAGCAGATCCAACAGGAAGAAGAAAGATTCCTCTTCTTTCCTGGAAAGGACTCAGCCAATGAAAAGCCATGGGCTCTATGCTTACTAGAGACCTCTCAACTTTCTTTACTTCTCTATAAAAGTGTTCTCCTTCCCTTGCCATGTGGGAGACTTGCACGTGACTCGCCATGGTTGGAGAACCTGAATTGCAAGTCTCTGCTGATCCCAAATAAACCCTTTTTTGCTAGAGAAATATCTGGCAGTCTATCTGTTTCAGCTCAACATTTTGGTGACTCACATGGGGACCAGAGAAGACCCCCAAAGGCTCTGGGTCTGGTGAGCAAACAAGTGCAGGACGCACAATTGAGTCCATTACTGCTCCCTGCTTTTCTCACTGACCCTGGAGTTTGAAGGTACATATTTCTTCTGGATCTGAGCTCACACCCTCTTTGCATTTGAAGCTCTCCAGACTTTATTTGGAATCTACTTTAAGGTTTTGTCTTTCCAGTTAAGGCCTTGTTCTGTATGTGAGTACTCATTTGGCACTTCAATCTGATTTTGAGTTGAGACTGTTTCAACTGGAGCTAGCTGAGGAGCTGTTGGCCCATTCCGTCAGGAACAGGGCTGCTTCACTGAAACCGTGCTGGTTCAACTGTCAGCCCATTCCTTTGGAACAGGAGCTGTTCTCTGGAAACTGGCTGGAAAAGCCTTTGGCCTGGTGCCTCTAGGACCAAGCTGTTTTTCTTAGACTTGGTTAGGATTAGCTTGCAAGCTGTTTGGATTGAGCTGTTTGAGCTGTAAGCTGTTTGAGCTGTTTGAAAATTATTCTTTTACTCTAGAGGAAAAACTGAGAAATGGGATCTAAGTTATCTAAATATTTTGAGGACAACACCCCTACAGGGACTTCGAGCAATTTTAATGTTTGAAAACCATGGTCCTTCTGCATGTGCATTCCTAACTAATGGATGACCTGACTAAAGGCAATTTAGACTATCAATGGACATTATGGGGAACTTTTGAAATCCCCAAAGTTAATTTTCTTAAAACTGAATTGGAATACAATAGCTCAGAGATTTCCATAATTGAATGGTATCCCTATTTCAATGGGTATTTTGAGGCTTCCAAGTGTTGTCAGGAGCCTGTAATCGCCTCTCTGCAAAATAAGATTAGCAAAAGCAGGACAGATCAAGATGGCAGAGTAAGAAAACATGGAGCTCACCTCCCTCCATGAACACATCAAAAATACATCTACGTGTGAAACAATTATCACTGAAAACTGGCAGAAGGACTCCCATACAACCAAGGCTGTAAGAAAGATACACACGTAATCAGGTAAGAAGGAGAATAAAGCTATCAAATCAAGGCATATGCCCAAGAGAGGACTCAGAGGAAAAAGGGAGAATACACATGTGGACACCTGCCCTGGAGAGTGAGTGGTAAGAGCCACAGACTGGGCACCCCAGTCCTGGGGTCCTATATGGGGGAGACGAGACCCCTTGATTGGTTGGAGGACCACTGGGACTAACAAGAGGGCAGTGAGATGCCTGGACTCCATTTGCGAAGAATGTGCACAAGCTGGCTACCCCCAAGGCCGGACGGAGAGGGGTCTACTCTAGCAGCTGTCAGTTTCCCACTATCACCTTGGCACGTGTCCCAGCCCAAACAGAGCAAAAGCTCTGGCCTCGCTCACTCCATGTCACAGCATGTCACTGGATCTGCGGTGGCCTCAACCTGGTCTAAGACTAGACCATGGAACACAGAAGAGACCCAGTCCCTGAGTGGAACCTGGCTGGGGAAGCGACAGCCATTGAACTTCCGTGCTTGAACTTGTCAGAACCTGCCCTGTTAAAATTAAGCCTTCTGAGGATCCAGAGGCTAAACCCTTAATTGTTTTATATTCCCTAGACTAAAGCTGAACTGCAAGCATAGTCAAAGATTTTCCCAAAATAACCAAAAACTCCTCACAGATTTGCTGACGAATTTAATATAATCATTCAAACTTATCAACCTGGATTCTCTAACTTATATCAGCTAGTTCATATGTTTTTCATGAAGGCCAGGCCCAGCATTGGATGAAAACCACTAATTGGGAAAATCTGAAAGGTCTCTAGAATTACAACAGGAGACCAGCTTGCTAACTTATTTGATCAGGCTCGAGCAATCCCTAGGTGACTTCATCAAACAATTCCTAGGGCTTTTCCAAAGACTGTTAATTAGAACAAATTTCAGGCTTGTATAAAAATCTAATGAAACTGTTCATGACTATTACAATCAACTTTAGATTGTATTTTTAAAGAATATTCTGGTCTTCTTTCAGATTTTAATTCCACCTGGGTAATTTTAACTCTATGCTTATTAATGGACTGAAAATGAGACCTTTCCCTTCTAGTAAAAAGGACCAGGATATAATATAAAACTATGTCCACTCCATATTTAGTTTATCTGGCAAACCAGCTCTCTCACACTGTAGATAAATCAGCCAAATATTACTGACAAAATTCTTAATCTTCAACTCCAGCAAATGAAGGTTCCTAAACGAAACCAAAACTCTCCTAGTTTCTGCTATTATTGCAAAGAGCCAGAACAATGCAAAACAGATTGTTGCAAATTTAAGTACTTAAGGTGGCTTCAGCCCTCTAACCAGCCTTTCCTCCCAATTTTCAATGATGAGGCTCTGAGGGACTACAGGGTCTCTTCTCAATCCTTCCTCTTAATTGGCTTGGAGAAACAGTTCTCCAGATTGGGGATGAATCTCTTCTAGTCCTAATTGACACTGAAGCCACATTGCTGGTACTTAACCCCACTCATATAAAAAAGCCCCTGCCTTAGAGTCCTAAAACAGTTTACCTAGCGGGGATCTCTAACGAACCACAAGAGTACCCTATCTCTGAACCTATTCCATTTTGTTTAGGCTCTTTGAAAGATACATACACTTTTCTCCTTAGTTCCTCTGCCCCTATCCATTTATTAGGCCAAGGCTTCTTAGAGAAGTATGATGCTGGAATTTCTTTCTCCCATAAGGGGGAAATAATTCTCGAATTTGACAGTAGTCATCAAAGTACAGGTATACTTTGGAGATATGGTGGGTTCAGTTCCAGACCACTGCGATGAAGCAAGTATAACCATAACGTGAGTCACATATTTTTTTGGTTTCCCAGTGCATATAAAAGCTGTATTTACACTATACTATAGTCTATTATTGCATTATATCTTAGAAAAACAATGTACATACCTTAATTAAAAAATACTTTATTGCTAAAAAATGCTAACCGTCATCTGACAATGCAGAGTTGCCACAAATTTTCAACTTGTAGAAAAACAGTTTCAGGCCAAAGCCACCTAAAGCACTTAAATTTGCAACAATCTCTTTTGCATTGTTGAAGCACAATAAAGCAAAGTGCAACAAAATGAGGTATGCCTGCAACCAACCAGGTGAATTAAAAGACCCTTTGATGTCTTTTATTTGTTCCATCTCTGACAGTATTAAAGCAGATTCTGGAAATACTGATCATTTGTCCCTATTAAATCAGCTACCACTTTCCTTATGGGCAAAATCTCCAACTGATGTTAACCACATCACAATTCACAGGGTACCTCCCATCAAAATTCAAAAAGACTCCCCACAAAACTTCTTCCCAGAATTAATCAATACTCTATAAGAAGCTCCTCAAGGCATAAAGCCCATAATAGAATAAGACTCAAGGCCTCATTACCCCTTGTACTGGCCTTGTAACACCCCCATTTTACTGGTGAGAAAACCGAAGGGCCAAGGATGGAGGTTTGTCCAGGCTCTCTGAGCAATAAACAACATTGTCGGGCTTCCCTGGTGGCGCAGTGGTTGAGAGTCCGCCTGCCGATGCAGGCGACACGGGTTCGTGCCCTCGTCCGGGAAGATCCCACATGCCGCGGAGCGGCTGGGCCCATGAGCCATTGCCACTGAGCCTGCGCGTCCAGAGCCTGTGCTCCGCAACAGATGCCACAACAGTGAGAGGCCCGCGTACCGCAAAAATAAAAAAAATAAACAACATTGTTATCCCTGGACACCCTGTTATTTCTAATCCTCGTGTATTACTAACATCCATTGCCACCAGATGTAAATTCTTTACTGTAATTATTTATGCAATGCATTCTTTAGTATTCCAGTTGATGAAGCTAACGGATACCTTTTTGCCTTCACTTGAGAAGAAAAATAATTCACCTGGACAGTATAGCCTCAGGGGTATACTGAAAGTCTTTCTTATTTCTCATAAACCCTGAAGGCTGATCAGGATGATATAAAGTTTCCTAGACGTTCTACTTTGTTGCATATATGTGGATGATTTGCTTCTTTGCTCTCCTCCAGCATCCTGACAAGAAGAGAGCATCCACTTGCTAAAGCTTTTACTCTTAAAAGGGCATAAGGTCATCAGAGAAAAACTGCAATCTCCCCATTATTTAGGGCATCTAATATCAGAACAAGGGCTACACCTAGATCCAGATAGACATCGTGGTGTCCTAACTTTCTCCAAACCCCAAACTAAGCACCAATTGTGAGGTTTTCTCAGGCTCGTTGATTATTGCTGAAATTGGATTCCAAATTTATCTCTTACAGCCAAAGCTCTGTATGTTTTATTCAAGAATAATAACCCCAACCCAACTTTACGGGAAGAACCAGACGACAGCCTTTGAGACCTTAAAGGAGAGTTCGATGAACCCACCTGCCCTTGGGCATCCCAATTATCAGATTCCTTTTTTTCCTTTTTTGTATATGAAAAGGAAGAGAATGCCCCTGGGGTTGTCACCCCAATATATGGGGACTATCACTGAGTATTATAGCCAGCAACTGGACCCTGAGGCGTGGGGATACCGCTGTAGCTTTAGACCCATTATGGCCACTGCCCTTTTGGTTAAGACCACTGAGAAAATCATTGTGGGATCCCCCTTGAACCATTTTTGTACCTCATGCAGTAAAAGCTCTCCTAAATTCTCATCATGCTCAACATTTTTCAGTTGCCTCACCTCCTAATGAAGTCCTTTTGTTAACTGCTCTTCACATAACTCTCTTACATAATAACCTTAACCCTGCTATTCTTCTCCCCTCCATCTTTAATGCTGACAGACAACCTCCTGACTGCTCATGATGATTTGCAGGAAATTCCTTTTGGCAACGCTGACTTCCCACGGTTCACAGACAGTTCTTATTTAAAAGGTGACAATGGCAAATATTGTGCTAGGTATGCTTTTGCAAGCTCTTTTGATGTTGTTGAGGCAGCATCTTTACTTACGGGTAAAGGCTTGAATTATACACTATTACACAGACTTGTACTTTAGCCAAGGACACAACTGCCTATATTTATACTGATAGTAGATATGCTTTCAGAGTAGCTCATGATTTTGGAATGTTGTAGAAGCAACGTGGTTTCCTTACTTCCATCAGAAATAAAATTTTAAATGGCCCCTATATTCAGGAATTATTGGATGCAATATTTTTACCTGCCTCTCTAGCTATTATTAAGATTCTGGGGCATTCTAAACTTGATTCTATGGAAGTTATGAAAAATCATCTTGCTGATATTTCTGCAAGGAATGCTGCCCTTAAAGGGACCAAGAGCAGCCAAACCTCTGTCATGGTTCAAAGGGTATTTCTGCAAATGATAATTTAGAAACACTAACTAGAGACACCCAACAATTGGCCTCAGAAAAGAGAAAACAGGACTAGAAGTTCAACAATTCTTGGTTTGATAAAAAGATATGGCTTAGGTTTGGACCAAATAACAGCCAAGTCCCACCGAAGACTAAAATTCTCACTCCTCACCACTGTACATGCGTTAAACCACTGATCTACTGACAAAATGATAGTCTTCATGAATCAATATTTGGCAGGGGAACATTAATAAGACTACAAAAAATGCCTAGCTCATTTGTCTGATGTGTCTGAAGTACAACCTAGGGAAACCTGTTCACACTACTCTCAGACTTTTTAAACTGCCTAATGGACAATTTGACATCTGGCAAATGGATTCAATATAATTTCCTCTGTCTCATGGATATCAATATGTTTTAGTTATGGTCTGCATGTTTTCTCACTGGACTGAAGCTTTCCCTTCAGGTTACTGACTCTTCTGTGGCTAATGTCCTTTTGGAAAAAATGATTCCTTCCTAGGGAACTCCTCTCAAACTTCATAGAGATCAAGGAACCCACTTTACTGGCTAGATACTTCAACAAGTCTACACTGTTTGGCTGGTTTTACAACACTTTTACTGTGCTTACCACCCTCAATCCTCTGGTTTAGTCAAACACACTAACAACATTATTAAGACTCAGTTGGAAAAATCTGTAGAGGCCCTCCAAATACACTGGCCAAAAGCATTGCTGTTGGTCCTTCTAAATCTCAGATCCGCCCTTTTGGAACCCATGAATTCTCACCTTTCGAGATAGTCACAGGATGCCCAATGCACTTGGATTCTACTTCTTTTGACCCACAACTGATGGATAAAAGGAGAGATACTACAATATTGCAAAGGCCTTATGCTTCTATTAAAAGTAACCATGCTTTTGTAAAGCAATCTTTTCATAGTGCGCTCTCTGGAGACAAAGACCTTAAGCATCACACCTTGCAACCTAGAAATTTCATCTCTCAGAAAAGACCCTCCAGAGGAACTTTCTTCAACCTCCCTGGAGAGGCCCCTATCAGGTACTGCTAACCAACCCTAGTGCCACCAAACTCCAAAAAATAGACTTTTGGATTCATGCGACATACCTAAACAAAGCACGGAACTCTGACCAGATCTGCACATCATTTGGTGACCTGAAAGTAAAGACTTCCCAGAATTGAACTGATGACATCTGATAAGACAGCTTTCCCAAGATATCTGGACCAGGTCTGCTGGAAGTTTGTCACCAAATCTTTGATGAAGACAACACTTCAGATGATCTCCAGTGTCTATGATCTTGATAACATATGGACTTTAGAAAAAAAGTGCCTGAGAGTTATCCCTCGTACTCCTCTTTGTTACTCAAATGTGACCTCAGTAGGTTTCCAATCTGTGTACTCTCTTTCTGATGTGAGATGCTACACCAAGGAAAGGTCCTTCCTGGCATTAAGGGACAAAAAGCCACTGAAACTAGAAAACCTCACTCTTGATCGGCTATGCTTTCAGAGAAAGATCTTGGTCAAAAGGGGAAAATGTAAGAAATTAATAAACAGAAACTTCAATTAAATAAAGTCAGGAGACAAGAAAGGGGAGATCTCATGCTCTGTGATTATAGCACAGCCCAACAGAAAAAAGAAAAACTCCTCTTCTTTCCAAGCAAGGACTCAGCCAATGAAAAACCATGAACTCTTTGTTTACTGTATCCCTCCAACTTCCTTTTGCTCTCTATTCGTAGGGCCTGGAATGGCAATGAAAAGTGAATTAAGTTGGATTGTAAGGAAAAATATGGGATAGTGAGGACTGGAAAGTTGGGAGATATATGCAGAATCAAAAGAGGGCTGCTGCTATTTAATTCCAACTGAGTGTTCTCATGTGGGGCTGCTGTCCTATGGTTGACAGATCTTTTGACTTTTTTCCAAGGGAAGTCAGAGATCATAATTTTATAAGAAATATCTGAATTTGTAAATATTGGCATTTGATTAAACTGTTTAAAAAGCTGTAGAGGTACAAAAGAATCATCTACACCCCAGATCCAGATGTTAACTGTGGTGTGAGACTTTTAAAAATCTGGAATTGGGGGGAAAGGCTCTGATGAAATGGTACACAAGACCAATAAGTTTTGATGAGGGTACCAGAAAGAAAGAAATTTGGATTATTTAATTTTGTTCAAAGAGAGCAGATCCAAGGTCTTGAGCTTTATACCAAATGATTCTGTTTGGTTTTTCTAAAGTAATAAAAATCACACATCCTCAGTACATACATAGGCCAGACGCTGTTCTAAAAATGTTACACATATTTACTTAATATTTAAAACTGCCTCAAGAAATGGATACAATTTTTGTCTCTTTTTATTGATGAAGGAACTGAAAACCAGATAAGCTATGGATGTGCCCAAGATCCCACTTCTAGAAAGGGATGGAAATGGACTGCAGGCGAGTGTGCTATGAGGCAAAAGAGCACTACAGGAAAGAGGGTATGAGACTGATTAGGCACCGTGTAGTTTTGCCTAGGATCTGACTCACACAGCATTCACTGATGATTACCAGTCCCAGTAGCCCATTTCTCGGAATTTCAAAGCATCACATAATGGGCCTGTCCTAGCTTTAATAGTAAATAGGCCAGCTTGTATGCTGTCTAGTTCTGCAAATGCTTATATATATTGTCATCTTTCTTCCTTCATCTTCAGGCTGTCCACACCAGCCCAACTGTTCCATCACCCGCCCCCACTTCTGTCTGAGGGTGTTACTCCATCCTCAAGGAGTGTGGCAACCAACACTGAAGCAGAAGAATGCGATGACATAATGGTGATTGTTTTTTCTTAAATCAAATTTACACAGAAAATGCAATGCCAGCAAGTACTCTTTCAGGTCACAGCTGTTTCATAGTGAGTCATCCATCACTCTGAGGACTATCCCACATGGACCAAAGTAATGAAATCCCACGCACCAAGGGATAAATAAAGTTACACTAACTCAGGAATGCCTCCCATCAAATATTCACATGAAACTTTTACACAGGTTAGGTGAAGAGTATGCAGCATTGCTGCATCAAAGACTATGAGTTTTTTTTTAAGGAACTCTGAGAATATGAGAATTTTGAAAATGAATGATTTACCTCTGCATAGAGAGTACTGCATTCTACAAGAGCTTTGGAAAATTATATACTTTCCTTTGCCAGAAAGATAAAAGATTCAATAAATTAAATTGCTTTTAATAGGACCCAGCAACACACCCTTAACAGGCCCAGTAGGAGAAATAGATAGCTGTCAAATAGTAAAATTCAAATTTGGTCCAAAACTTCCGACCTTCCTGGAATGTATCAACAAATTACCTGTCATGGAGCCTGAAATATCTATTCTATTGGGATAAGGCATCATGCCCATGAAATAGTAATAAATGGTCATTAAATATATTAACACAGATTGACTTATTCTCTTGAAAAAAGGAAATCTTTGGCTGGGGCATCAAATGGAGATCTTGGATAGCCCTAGGCATTGGACATACTGCCAAAAGGAGAAAGGATATCACCAAGAGAAAAAGAAAATGCCAAATAAAACTTCTCCATTCTGATACATTTGCCCAGGGCTGGTCAGGCTGCCCTGCTATTTTCTTGGAAAAATAAAATAAGACAAGCAAAGAAAGAGAAAAGAAAAAGAAAAAGTAATGATCAAAAAAACAAACAAAAAACACTACCATTAACCAACCAAACAAAATAAAACAAAACTCAAAACACGAATGGCCAGTATGTATTTTAACTCTTGACCTGTAATGTACATGTTACCAATTTGTCTTGCAAGGTACCTGTGTAGATCAGTTTTGTCCCTGACTTTGAAACTAAGAAACTTACTGGAAAGCTTTCACACGACAAGCATTTATTTCTCTATCACCTCCCTGTATTTTCTCTATCAAAAAGTACTGATTCAAGCTCTTCTTAAAACCATCCCAAAAGAAAGATCCCTTATCTTCTCTGGCACCCTTACATTGTTAGATGATTATCTTAAAAAAGTAGTCCTAATCCCAAAGCTTCTCCATGTTAATTCTGAAGCCACAGAGTAAATAAATGAAGAGGGTGAACTAATACTCTTGGCCTCACTAGACGGAAAGATGCCTTACAACAGAAGCAACCTATAGACCTTCCTATTCATCTGGCATAAAGTTTATGTTTAATAACCTAGAGCAATGCTGCACAGTAGAAATATAATGTGAGCCACATCTGTAATCTAGAATTTTCTAAGGGCCACATTAAAAAAATTAAGCATATTTATTCTTAATATTTCAAATTTTATTTTACATAAAATATTTTATAACTAAAGAAAATATTTTAATTTTTATTTATTCTATCTAAATCAACTTATTATCATTTCAACAGTCAACATAAAAATTTATCAAGTTGATATTTCACCTTTTTTCATACTAAATCTTCAAATTCATTGTTTATTTTACAAAAAGCTCATCTCGACTGTACACTAAATTTTCAATGGTTCAAGTGAACTGCAGTCCTATGAAAGCAGTAAAGTTGTGTTTAATAGAAAAATATTTTTAAATAATTCATTTTTAAAATTTAATTATAATTAAATGAAATTGAAAATTCAGTTTCTTGGCTGCATGAAGCACATCACAAGTATTGAATAGCCATTTGTTGGCTACCATAATGGGTAGTATAGACTTAAAGGATTGTCATGTTGAAGTATTCACATGAGGTAAACACATTAGCACTTCCCATTAGCCTTACTAAAGAAAAACATTGAAGGAAGAACTCTAAACCAAATCCAAACCGTAACCAAAATGAAGCACTTCTGTGGGAGAAAATATCTGTCAGAACAAAGATCCTTCTGTATGACCCATCTTGCATAAAGAAATGCAAATTACACTAGCTTTTGATTTAGATAATATGTGAATGTGAGTTCCTCCACGTATGGTCTGGAGAGTCAACATCGGCAATACAAAAGATTTGCTCTTGAAAATCAGACTAGACCTTCATATTCTCTCTCTGACACTCTGGGTTTGAATCAAAGGAAATTTATCTGTAAATGATAATAAAAACATCAATATGTTTGATATTAAAATAAAGGGGTGGAAAACGTTACAGTGTCATTTATAATGCCCAAATATTTAGCTTAATCATGTAATAATTTACTTAGATTTTCAAAGACTGAAGATAGCCATGTATATATATCACTGCTTCAGTGACAATAATATTGGTTCTTTCACCACATGGAGAAATAAATATACAAACGTGTTCAGCTAATAAAGTTTCATTAGCCTATATACAATACTTTCTCCCCTCTTAAAAGAAAAGCCCTTTTTGACACAAATCCCTCTAGCTATTTCCCTATTTCACTACTTCCCTTTATTGAAAACCTCCTCAAAAAAAGTTCTGTAACACCACTTTCCACAAATCCTCTCCTTCTATTCTCTCTTACTCTCTTGAACCCACCTGAATGATTTTCACCCCTATCACTTCTCTGAAACTGGTCTTTCTTTTCAGTAACCTCCATATTGATGAATCCAATGATCAGTTCTTAGTAAGACCAGATCTTATTTAGATTATTTCTCTCTTTCCTGAAACTTTTTTTGTTTCAGAAGAAACACAATCTCCTGAGTATTCGTCTGTCTCACAAATTCCTTTACTGATTCCTCCACTTTCCCCCACACATAAACATTAGCATGCATTAGGACTGAACATAGGATTCAGTCCTTAGAACTGTTTTATATATACAGTCACTTGCAGGATGATTCCATCTAATTTCAAGACTTTGAATATTATCTCTTTGTGGGCAACGCTAGCCTTTACAGCTCCAGTCTGGAACTTTATCCTAGATCCAGGCTCATATATCCAAAGGACAGGCTGGCTTCTCATTTGGATGTCTTAAGGCAACTTTTTTTTTTTAATTTTAATAATATATTTTATTTAATATTATCAAATATTATCATTTTAACATGCAATCAGTACAAAATTTATTAACATGATGTTTTTCATTTTTTTTACATTAAGTTCAAAATCTGTTGTGTATTTCACACTTACAGCACATCTCAATTTCTGCCAACCACATTTCAAGTACTCTGTATGTAGCTGGTGGCTCTTGTATTGGACAGCACATGTTCAGAAATACTGTATGAGCAAATGCATGTGAACTTCAAAGTTTTCTGCAGAAAATGTTTCATTTGATTTTTCTTCAAGAAGTTTATGTATTTACTGATTCAGTATATGTTGTCTTTTATAGCAGATTCCACAAATGAAATGGGTGGTTGGTCTCTGTTCCAAATACCTTAAACATTACTCTTTGTTTCAAGTTTCCTCATCTATAAAATGGAGATATAATAGAAGCTATCCTACTGGGTGTCATGAAGACTGAATGTGTTAAAAAAATATGTAAAATATATATATAAATTAAAGCATTTAGAAAAGCACCTGGCATATTGTAAACATGCAATGAATATTGGTTATTATTTCCTTCTTTCCTGATTCTTTGACAGAAGTATACATAATCAGTGTCAGCAGCAGAAATGGAAGCTTGCAGGCTTTGTAATGACTAAAGTAATTAAAATGAATGTTAGGTGTAAGAATTATTTTAGGACATATTTAAATCTGTATGAACATTAATAATTTTTTAAATCACTGTTTCATTCCATAACTAAAAGTTGTTAATATAGAGTGCTTGAATTCAAACAAACCATTATTTTAATAATACTAAATAAGGTTTGTTTTAAAATTGAGTATTTATTGAATGCTTTTATTGTCTAAGGCACTGTATTGAGAGCTTTTATGTGCGGTATCTCATTCAATCTTTACCATAACCCTAGTGCAGGGCACTATTATTAAGCTCATTTTAAAGATGTGGAAACTGAAGCTCAGGAAAGCTCTGGCCAAGGTCATAGAGCCCACAAATTGCAGAGGTAAACAGACACCAACAGCATTGGTGGAGTGTTAAGGCATCCTAACTTAAAATCAGGCTTCTCATCTTCCTCCTCAAGGTATTTCCCATGTCATCAATGACCAGTCATTCTTCTAGTTGCTCAGGGCAACAACCTCAGAGTAATCCTTCACCCTTCTTACTCTCCTTCTCCACATCCAAGCTGTTGCTTTATTTTGCATTTATTTGATTATTAAAGAATTAAATGTTTCCAAATGTACGTTTACTCTTTATATTTTATCTCTTAAATAATTGTTCACATCTTTGTGCCAAATGTATAAAATAAGGTATATTCAGAGAAGTTCTCTGTCTCCTCCTCCCCCCTTCCCTCCACTCCACTGTAGGCAACCATTTTTCTTCCACTTTTTGGCTTCTCCCCCTCCTGTTTTTAACTATAAACAAATATGTTAATATACTGCTATTTCTTTCCCTCTTTTCTTAGATGAATGGCAGTTTATTATACACACTTTTCTCCAACTTGCATTTTCTTCACCTAAAAAGCTGTCCTGGGTACCACTATGTACTGTGTAGAGATCTATCTCCTTTTTTTAAAGGAGCATAATACTACATTGAGTGTATTTAATGTAGTGTATTTAGTGTATTTAATTAAACTACATTTAAATGTATTCTCATTTAAATTCAGCCATTTCTTTGTTTATGGGCATTTGGCACTTATTGGCCTTGTTCATACGTCTTTTAATATTTTTATAGTGTATCATCTGGATAGATCTGTAGAAATGGGATTGGTAGGTAATTAGGTAAACTCAGGTACAATTTTGCTAGACATTGCATATCACTTTTCTATCAAAAACATATAAGAATACCTATTTTCCCAGAACCTTGGCAAGTATTTTGTTTAAACATACCAAATTTCTCAATGACGTTCATTTTCTCATCAGTGAAACTGAACACATTTTAATATGTTCAAGGGCCATTTGTATTTTTTCCCTATGAACTATCTGTTGCCTATTCTTCTATCAGGATGTTGTCTTTATTTTCTTGTCCTCTGCTTCCTCTTACATAGTTATAAATATCACTGGCTTCTTTCTACTCTCAGTGGTTGGACTCCATCCACATATACTTTATAGTTTTGAGGATTTCTTGTCATCTAGTTTGTTTGCTTGTAAACTTTTAATTTGATATAATTTCAGATTTATAAAAAAAGTTGCTAAAATAGCACAAGGAATTCCCATTTGCCCTTTACCTAGATCATCAGTTGGTATATTTGGTCCCACTTATTTTCTCTCTCTCTCTCTCTCTCTCCACATATATATATATATTTACTTACAAACACACATACATACAACTTCAATATATATTTCCTAAGAACAAAGACATTCTTTTGTATAACCACAGTAAAACTATCAAAAATCAGAAACTGTAACATAGATAAAATGCTATTATCTAATCCACAGTTCATATTCAAATTTTGTCAATTGTCCTAACATTTACTTCTTCTGCCCAATATAGAATCCCATCCAGGATCATGGATTGCCACTAGGTGTCATGTCTCTTGCCTCATTTAATCTTGCACAGCTTTTCTGTCTTTGTTTTTCTTGATCTTAACATTTTTTGAAGACTACAAACCAGTTATCTTGTAGAATGTCCCTGCATTTAATGTATCTGGCACGTTCTTGTTAGATTAAACTTACGCATTTTGGGCAAGATCACCACAGAAAATATATATACTTTTCAGTATCAGGAGAAATATGAGGTTGGTTTGTCCTATTACTGGCATTGTTACCTTATATCACTTACTTAAGGAAGTATCCACCAGGTTTTTTCACTGTGAGGTTACTTTTCCCCTGTGTAATTAATGAGTTATTTGGGGGGAAATATCTTGTATTACATAAATATCCTGTTTTTCACCAAGCTTTCACCCACTAGTTTCAGCAACCATTAATGATCTTCTAATTGTATTATTTCTTCTGTATTTGTTAGTTGCCACTCTACTCAAGGAAGAGCTTTCTTTTATCACTCCTTTATTTACTTATTTGTATTTTCTGATTTATATCAGCTTGGACAAATGGATTATTACTTCAAAATCTATTCCTATCATTATTTCAGTTTATCTCAAATTATTCCAGATTTGTCCAACGGGAGACATATAAGTTGGTTCCTTTGCCCTTTAATTATATCTCTATCATATTTTTAACACTTTATTAGTTTCTAACACAACAAGATATTCCAGATTCATTTTGTATCTTCCATGATTCAGACCTGGAATCAATTATTTCCCTCCAAAGTGCCCTTTGGTAACCAAAAAGATGTACCTACTTGGGCCAGGACTTCAGAGAAATTCCAGAGCACCTCTGCAGGAACTGTGGACGTTTCACAAAGAGGCTCTGTCTCATCTTCAGCCTTCTGAGAACTCCTATGGAAGAGCAAGGGAAAAATATGTCTTGGGAAAGAAAATGGTTTCGCTGTCAAAACTAGGAGATGGTGCTGGTTCTCTTGGCTCTTTAGAAACTTCAAAAAATCTGCTGGATTTTTATTTTATAATTCCACAATTCTTATTTTTCAAAATTATTTTTATATTTGCATTTATCATTTTATGATTTGCTTCTAGATTTTAAAAATATTCCTTTTTTCCCACTTTTTGCTCTTCAGTTGTTATTCAATTTTTTCCTTTTGATTTTGATCATTTTTTTGGACTAGATTATATTAAGCCAACCCTTCCACCAAGAATGACTGCTAAATCTGTGTAAAACATTTTTAAAAAATCTGTTTGAAGGCATTAGTTAAGAAATCAGCAAGGACCAGAGGAGTCAATGTTTCCAAAGAAGATGAACATAGATAAGTGAATCCAATATTCTACTTCTGAAGCATTTTCCAATCTATAAAACACAGCTGAGAGACTGAGAAGCTGAGCATAAAATAGTAGGTAGGAGGCTGAGAAGCTGAACAGAGCTTTCAGAGGTCATAAGAGGCTGGAGGAACAAAAATTAGAGGTTAGAAATCACAAGGAGATGGGACATTGGTTAACAGCCCAGGATTCCACTGAGACCATTGAAGATTTACATCTTGGAAGGAGTAAGGGCAAAACAGAAATGAAACCCCCTTCACAAATACTGAAATATGTCTCTGAATTAGGGCAATTGATTTGATTGATTTAAGATTATCAACTCCTTTATTAATCTTTACCAACACAAAGAAAATCCTATGTGGAGCATTATAGCATCATCAGAACCTCAAATTATATTTATAAGAATTGATAATCAGTGTTTTTCACTCCAGCAAAAAATGCTGCACTCCAGGAAACAAGACCAAATGACCAAAAGAGAAAGAAAAAAACATAATGTAGAAATAGACCATATGATCCAGGCATTGGATTTAACTAGACATCAACTCTAAAATAAATGGTATACTGAAATAACATGATAAACAAGAGAAAAAAATTAAGAATTTCAGCTGAGGACTGGAAACTCTGAAATGGAAACAAATGGAAAATTTAGAAATAAGAAAACTAAAATTAAGACTCAGTAAATGAGTTTGACAGAAGATGACCCAAAGTAAGAATTAGTGAACTGGATTAGTGATCAGAAGGGAAAAAATATTCATGCCAAATCACAGAGAGACAAAAAATTGGAACATACAGGGCTTCCCTGGTGGGGCAGTGGTTGAGAGTCCGCCTGCCGATGCAGGGGACGCGGGTCCGTGCCCCGGTCCAGGAAGATCCCACATGTCGCGGAGTGGCTGGGCCTGTGAGCCATGGCCGCTGAGCCTGCGCGTCCGGAGCCTGTGCTCCGCAACAGGAGAGGCCACAACAGTGAGAGGCCCACGTACCGCAAAAAAAAAAAAAAAAAAAAAAAATTGGAACATACAGAAAAGAGGACAAGAGAATGGGAAGAGAGAACATGTGGTGTTACCACAGCCTAGAACCCCAGGATGTCCCTTGAGAGCTAGAATCACAGCGAAGACCACCTGTTGAGAGTCAGGACATAAGTAGGGAAGTGGTATCTGAGCAGGAGCAGAAGTCATGGATGATCCCCAGAAACTACAAAGATATCATACTGAGGAGACCTGCCCTGGTTTCTGTTCATCTTCCACCCACCAATATCTCAAGTATCCAACACAGAAGCCAATGTGCAGGGAGCATGGGAAATGTAGCTCCCTATGTTACAGAGTGTGTGTATGTGAGGGTGGATGGATATGAAAGAAAATTATCAGTTAGCCTTGCACAGATGCCAACTTTTCAAGTTTCCAGGGATAAAGCTAATTTACCCTGCACCTATTTTCTTACTTACTTTTGACCACTTTAATAGGGAACTGAGAAAAATAGAGTTTGATGCCTGTGCTCAGGGTGATATTTTATCCAGATTTCCAAGATAGAGTTTATTTTGAGAAAAGCATATTGAGATTAATCCAAAAACTACCAGGGAATCAAACATTTTAACTGAGCTGATGAATTAAAATACTTTTTTGACTATTTTGGGACTAGTGAGTGAATTTTTTCATCAGCAAAAATATGTGAACTAGTTTGTGTTCCTAAATGCAACATAAGCTCAGATATACCTTTTCTCACCAAAGAAGTTACACTTATCTTTCTTCTTGGTGTTTACTTTGTGGAATAGGATGTATGTGAAAACGTAGCTTCTCATAGAAAAATGGTTCATTGTATTCTGATAAAATTGTCTTCAAATGTTTTCTTTCTTTCTTTTTTTTTTTTGGTAAATTATATACTATCCTCTGTAGTACTGAATATTGAATTTCAGGTACAAACTGAAATGTCATTCAGAAGTATTTGACTTGAAACAATTTGGAGGAAATTATTTTAAGTGAAACTGCTTTTCAGGCAATGAAAGAAATATTGGAACAACTTTGGAAATTGACTAAATATATTATTTTTTTCAAATAATGAGCTCTCTAAAATGAATTGGTAATCAAAAATTATGCTACTCTTGCTTTTTGCATAACTGGCTAGCAGGTAATGAGTGTGATAATGTCCTCTTTGAACTAGGGCCAGGACTCTAAGCTATAACATCGAGTAAAGGGTAATTATGTTCTTTAATTTTCAAACTGGTTCAGTCTCTAGCACCTACCATGTACCAGTCATGGTACTAAGACTTACAAAGATAAGACAGTATCTAGTCTTAAATTGAAAGCAATCTAGTGGAAGGGGTAAATTATTAATAGATACTAACTTATGAGGTATAATTAGTACAGTATAATGAAAGATACATAAATATGAGGTTTTTTAAAAAGCATTCATTGTATAACACTAAATAGAAAGAACAGGAATTAAAATTATGTTCATAGTGTATTTCTAATTTGTTGAGCAGATAAATAGAATTCTATAAAATCATACACTGTTCAAAGCAGTTACTCATGAATTATGTGATTAAAAGTTGTATATTCTATTAAACATTTCTATATTTTTCAAATTATTTTATTTTTTCTTTCACACTGAGTATGGATTAAACTTTAATTAGAAAAAAATAGAACCTGTTAAAAGATGAATCTATCATTCACTAAAAATGGCATTTCTTTGTTTCAAGGCAGGGCTTGGGAAATGACAACCAGCAGGCAAATCCAGCCTACAGCCTGTTTTTATTTTATGGCCCGTTATAGATGGAGGTTGTGAAACCTTGCCCTAAAGAACACAACCAACAAATATGTATTCCACCAAGACCCTTTATTTGTCTCTACTTTATGGAGAAGAACTGGGGAAAACCATCAAGATACACTACAAATTATTCAGAGTTCAGAAATTGTCTCAAGGTCATTTATTCAGGCTAGAGCTAACCTTCCTGAACATCACTTTAAGCCAAGCAGTTTACGTGGATTATTGGATTTAATTCTCAAAACAATATTATGCAGCATACTTTTTATTCAACTTTTAATGATAATCAAATTGAGGCCTGGAGAGATCATAGCCATAGCAAGAAGTGAAGCCAAAATTTAAATCCAGGCAAACTGTTCCAGGGCCACAGTAGAGCCTTCTCCATCTGAGGGAATTTGAAATGCTACATATCTCCTGAATGGAATGGAAGTTGGCCTTGGATTTAGGCTTTTCAAGGTAGTTATCTAAGGATCCATCACTGAACTTAACTCCTATCTCTAATTGGAAATAAAATGCAGCTGTAATCAGCTCTATAGATCAAAAAATTCGTCTGCAAGTTGGCTGCATTCTCCTGGTAGATGGACTTGGTAAAGTGCTCTTGGTAAAGTGACAGAATATACATAAAAATGAGATATTTTTTTTCACCCTGGAGATTTTTAATTTGAAGAAGTTAATAAATTACAAAGGCTTGCAAATCAAAATCATTAGAAGTATTCTCTCATTAAGAGTTCATGTCTGATTAATGATAATAAAGAAAAGAAATTAGCATGATATTTATGTGGCTACTGCAAGCGTTTCCATGGAGATTTCATCACCTTTATTATAATCTAATGTAATAATAATATGACTTTAAAAATCCTTTGCTTGCTATTTCAATGCCCAACTTTTGAATTAAAAGCATGCGAGATAACTGTAAATCCACTGTGAGGTCTCACATTTCTTTATAAAACCTTTTTTCTTGAGATCCCTCCCAGATATGAGAAACTAAAATTATACCAAAATACAGACAAACAAAAAAATTCTAGGCAAAAGTACAGTATGAAACCATAGTGTGTTACCATGGTATGAACTATCAGCTCTCTGACACAATAGAAATATAAAAGCATTTTAGTTTTGTTTACACAATTTGAATTTTCCTGATTTTATAACCCAACAATGCTAATTATAAAGTAACTAAGATGTTTCCATTTGAGTCAAGAAATTTATTTTTATGAAGTGTGACAAAGCATTTGATGGATTTTTTTTCACATTTTTTCTGGCTACACTGGTGTCATATATACAAACTGAATCCTGGTTATTCCTTAAATATGCCAGATGATTCTTTTATGGGTGAGGGATACAGGTTGGCATTATAGTCATGGAAAATAATTATCTGTCCCAGGGTTTAAGAAATGTCTTTTTGAAGCATTGCTAATACAACATCCTCTGTTTAGTCATTTGAATGATGTAAAAGCCAATAAGACGATATGCCAAATTTCTGTGAATAACAAAATAAGTTGTATTAAGAAAGGTTTTCCTCCATATCTGGTTCTAAGAGAATTGTAAATCTTTGTTCAAGGGCTTTCTTTGGAGACTATATCCATGATCATTTCTGGCCTTGTAATCTAAAG
This sequence comes from Monodon monoceros, assembly GCF_005190385.1. NCBI lineage: Eukaryota > Metazoa > Chordata > Mammalia > Artiodactyla > Monodontidae > Monodon > Monodon monoceros. The sequence continues at coordinate 69,556,681 of NW_021703776.1, read as the reverse complement.
TATTTAAGGGTAAAAAAGTCATTCAAAGATCTATGTTATTCTAAATTAATTCTCTGGTACCCAAAGCCATTTTTCATAGGTTATTAGTGACCTCACGTGAATAACATATGAACACTATTTGCTTGTTAAGACAAATGATGATTCTTATACCCACTAGCGACATTTTCAGATGATCACTGATTTATTATTATGGAGTGTGAATGAATGGAGCAGAGGTTGAGATTCAGATGCACTTTACTCAGTTTTTAAAATCTTTTCTTATCCTAATAATAATTATAGTCCATCTCACATTCTTATTAAATTTTTATCATCACTTAAGGCACAAATATACACATACACACACATCAGGGTGCTATTATTTTCTGTTACATGTTCATTGAAATATATGACTTTTTAAAGCATGTACATTTGATACCTTAGTAACATAAAAATTAAAGAAAACCTAGCAGTCTTAGACTCAGGTAATAAAATTCTAGATCTCAGGAAGAAATAAGACTAAGGAATGATGGTTATTATTTTGGGGAAGGTTTAATTTATTCCATAAGGTATACTTATTTTGTTACCAGAGATAGCTACATTCCTAAAAACACCAGTTTTATAAAATATGAAATTTGCTTTAATTCTTTAAATGTTCAGGGAGCATCCTGTGTATAGGCTGAAGCTATTTCCCACTTCCTCGAATATTTCAATAAATTTTTATTGACTGTCTCCTTTGTGGAAAGCACTCTGGAGAATACAAAGATGAACAGAACATAGCCCATATCCCCAAGATGCTTAAAGGATAGCAGATGAGATGGATTCATAAAACTAAGCTACAGGAGAGAGTGATATATAATATGTTGTGGATAAGGAATCAGCTAATTGAAATGCCTACAGATGGCTAATGAAAATATAAATGTGTGACTTAAGCAGGCAAAAGGTAATAGGGAGGAGGGGAGCCTGTGGATGGATTTGGGGAGTCCCTGCACTACTTAAAGCCTTTCAAAGACATTTCTGTAAATACTGTGCCAGCCAAACAAAACATAACTAAAAATTGTTATATTAAGCTACAAAGCTACAAGAGGAGTGTGGGTGATTGTTCTCTTACAGTTTTATCTATATCTATATCCATATATATATCACACATACGAGTGTGTGACATATGTATGGATATAGATATAGATAAATAGGTGAACTATAATAGAAAGCAGTATATCTTAAGATATAAATAACTTGTACTTGAATTAATATTTATGGCATTGAGAAAAATGGCCATTATATGTGGGTTGTTAAATATTTTTATGATAGGATAGAAAATATAAACTCAACTCAACTATGACATCATATTTTTCTCTTTTACCAGTATAGTTATTTTATGAAAATGATTTATAACATTAAGAAGATAGATAATAAGGGCTTATTTATGGATTGAAAAATATACAGTGTGATAATTTGTATGGCGACTTCACTTGTGATGTATAAGTTAAACCCTAGAGATATCCTTCACGTGTTCTACACATCAGTGCATGGCAATCCAAATCACTGACAAAATTTATAAAGTAACTGACATCGACAGTCTCCACTACTTAAAATACTTTAGGGATTTTACTGATGCTTATATGAAATGCTATCCCACATTTAAATATGTACAATATTTGCCACCATAGCAACTGAAATACAACAAAATAAACTTGGAAATATTGTATTTCAATAACTTGCATAGTACTAAAATTGGAATTTCTCGAATATTTTATAGAAAACAGATCAGTAATATATTTTAAAATTTTTTCAAATATCTTGTTTAAGACACTAAGTTGAGTAGTACATGATTAAAGTTTCAAGAACAATAATATAAAAATCTCAAAAACAAAATAATTCTTCTAAGAAGAAATTGGTGGTATTTTCTAATAAGTTGATTATTTTTAAAGTCTAAATAATACTCTAATATGGTCATCTTCAGGCAAATGAAAAGAAATATCCATTACATCAAAATATTGTTAACTTGCTCTTCTTGGAACAATTCATTCAGTATATGTTATTCCTTCAATGTGTGAAAGTATAGAATATATTTATATTGGTTTCTGTCCCCAGTCGCTGGCACAGAGGTTCTAAAACCATTATAATTTCCTAAGTAATAAGAGCATTAGGAGCATGTTTTATTCTAAATATTTGTTCTTTGACCCCGTTTCCAGACTCAAATCTCCTAAATTCCTTGGAATTTCCTGAGTGATAGCGATATCTTTTGTTCTAATGAGGTGACTCTTGTGGGATCCTGGATGGAGGCTGGTTACCAGATAGATCAAGTCATAATTAGAAACTTGGAATTTTCAGCCCCAACTTCCATTCTCCACAGCCGGGAGAGGGGCTGAAAATGGAGTTAGTGATTTGTCATGCCCACATGATGAAGTCTCCATAAAAAACCCCGAAGTGTGGGGTTCAAAGAGCTTCCAGGTTAATGAACACATCCACATACAGGGAAGGTGATGCACCCCAACCAACTCCATGGGAACAGAAGCTCCTGTGCTTGAGATCCTCTCAGACCTTGCCCTGTGTATCTCTTCATATGGTTGTTCATCTATATGCTTCATCACATCCTTTATTATTTAATATTATATAATAAACTGATAAATGTACGTGTTTCCCTGAGCTCTGTGAGCTGTTCTAGGAAATAACCGAATCCGAGCGGGAGGAGGTCATGGGAACCTCCGATTTTTAGCCAACTCAGAATTTGTGGATAACCTGGGGACTACTACTTGCAACTGGCATCCGAAGTAGGGGGCAGTCTCGTGGGACTGAGCCCTTAACCTGTGGGATCTGAGGCTATCTTCAGGTAGACAGTGTCGGAATTGAGTTAAATTGTATGACACATAGCTGGTGTCACAAAAAATTGCTTGGTGTGGGAAAAACTTGATATCAGAAAAGTTGTGAGTGTGGTAGTGGTATGAGAGTAAAGGAAAAACACATAGGACGACTGGATTTTTCCTACTCACAATGCAAATACAATTGATGTTTCTCTCATTAATGCCCCTAAAAGAGTAAAATCAATTACTATGAAGAAAGTCAAGGAGTTAAAAAATCTGGGGAAAAAAATGTGTAACAGTAATTTTTAGTTGACCTTGACACCTGAATGTGTAGATATGAAAGGATGCACAAAAAATGACGAAGTAGAATTTCTCACATTGCTCTGTTTTAATGTTCCCAAACCATCCTAGATGCCTTCCATGCCAATACAAAAATTATCTGTGCTACTCTTAAAGTATGGTTCCTGTAGTGATGAATAATTCTACTGTCAACTTGATGAAGCTGGCAACTGCACTTCCCAGAATCCCCTTCCCTGTATGGGTATGGGTTCTGATTTGGTCGAGAGAAATCTGCATAAGCTATGGAGGCAGAAGTGACACAGCAGCCCCTACTCTCCGAATGTTGTTGTGGTTAGATGTGGTGACAGATAGATGCAAAGGTACTACCAAGGTTCAGGTATTCCTTGTCTTTTCCACTCCATGGAAAAGATCTTCTCCCTGACTAATGGCCTGTTGTTCAACAACGGCCCCAGACCTCTCACTGGACCCTTAGCTACAGACACACAGAGGCAACAACTTCCCACTGACTCCTCCATTATGGTCCCTCTTTAGTGGTTAAACATGCTTGGCTTAGCTTGACTGGTTCATAAGTCCTCTGATATTCAATCGCTATAATCAATTTCTACTCCTGAATTCATAGTGGTTCTGCTTCCTTGACTGAACCCTACTGCAATATTATCCCATATAAACACTGTATTTCAGTGGTCCCTGACCATGCCTTTATGACTGTCCAGATCATCACTCATCACTCACGAATGTCTAATCCTTCCTGGTCACCAATTCAATAATTAGACTGGATATGGACAGGCTCATACAGTTTTGGTCATTTTTCCTTCAGAGTAATTTTCACCTTTGTGATTAGATAATTCTTTTATGTAGACCTCCCTCACTAAAGAATAAGGGGCTGCTGGAATTAGTTTTCTATTGCTGCTGTAACAAATGACCACAAATGTAGTGGCTTAAAGAAATGCAAATTTATTATCTTATAGTTCTGTAGGTCAGAAGTCCAACAGAGGTCTCAGTGGGCAAGATCAAGGTGTTGGCAGGGCTGCTTTCCTTTCTGGAAGCTCTTGGGGAAAACCTATTTGTTTCCTTGACTTTTCCAGCTTCTAGAGGCTGCCTGCATCCTTGGCTCATCCTTGGCTCCCTTTCTCCATCTTTAAAACCAGCCACGTAGCATCTCTCTGACCATGCCTCTGTCATCACAACTTTTTCTCACCACAACCAGAAAAGGTTCTCCAATTTTAAGGACACAAAGAATTGGATTGTATAATCCCTCCATCACAAGGTCCTTAATTTAATCACATTTGTAAAGTCACTTTTGCCATGTAAAGTATCATATTCATCTAATCTTAGAAATATGATGTAGATATATATTTGGGCAGCCTTTATTTCTGCCTACCACAACTGCATTGCAGAACACATTGACTTGCATCTACTAAGTGTACAATAATATTTAGTAGAGAAGTAAATTTTGATATAATTAATATATTGCTAGGGACTTATTATTACATTTTCTTTAGAGTAAGCAGTTCACTCAGTTCAGGTGTATCATTAACCATAATATCTAGGCTTTAAAAAGTTAGTGGTACTTTAAATGTTAAGTAACAGTTCCTGCATTAAGTTTTGGCCCTCTATACAGGACCTTATATTTATTCTTTTTAGCTTAGTTTGTTTAATTTGGTTGTAAGTACTATATAGGATTTTGTTTACTAAATTGTCTTTTTTTTTTTTTTTTTTTTTTGCGTTATGTGGGCCTCTCACTGTTGTGGCCTCTCCCGTTGTGGAGCACAGGTTCCGGACGCGCAGGCTCAGCGGCCATGGCTCACAGGCCCAGCTGTTCCGCAGCATGTGGGATCTTCCCGGACCGGGACACGAACCCGTGTCCCCTGCATCGGCAGGCGTACTCTCAACCACTGCGCCACCAGGGAAGCCCTAAATTGTCATTTATAATATCCAAAAGCTAAAGACATTTTCATTGCCTTGAGTATAGGCAACCAACTATCTATATTTACTTAAAACCCCTCACAACTTTAGGAAGATAGTTTTTTCCCAAATTAATTTCTTATAAAGGTACAGAACACCCAGACTTTTACACAAATAATTGGTAAAAATATTAAATTACATGGAACAAGGACAGATTCCTGTGGTACATCCAAGTAAACTCCATAATGGTATCACCTTTTGAGTATCATCTTTATGTACCTAAGCCACTACTGAAGATATACAACATGTACTGTTTCCTATTTTAAGGTATATAAAATGTCAGAGTCAGGTCTACGGTGATGTAAGGAAGGAAAAAGTAAAATGTAACAGATAATGCAAAGTTTTGAGGATTTTATCCCTTTCTATAGACTAGCCTCAACAATCTTAAAATATGAATAAAGTTACATAAAATGTTTAATTTAAAAACTGACAATATTGATTCTTTGACTCATCCCAGTCTATGAGAGTCCCATTCATGTTTTAATTGAGTGTGGGAACATTTTACTCCCTGGTTGACAGGGATCATTGGGCAGTTCTTATAAAAAACAGGATTGTGGGCTTCCCTGGTGGTGCAGTGGTTGAGAGTCCACCTGCCAATGCAGGGGACATGGGTTCGTGCCCCGGTCCGGGAAGATCCCACACGCTGCGGAGCGGCTGGGCCCGTGAGCCATGGCCGCTGAGCCTGAGTGTCCAGAGCCTGTGCTCCGCAACGGGAGAGGCCACAATGGTGAGAGGCCCCCGTACCGCAAAAAAAAAAAAAAAAAAAAAAAAAACAGGATTGCATTTCGATAGAACTAAGCTGCATACAAGATGCTCAATTGTCTTTCTATATTATAATCACTGAAAATTACCCATTCAATTAACATTTTTTTAATCCTTAACTTCACACAAAACACTGTTCGTTTTATAACAGGGAAGACTACAATAAAAAAAATTCAGCCCCTCTCCTTTAGAATTTTATATTACTAAAATATAAGGGGAGTAAGACAATTAATAACTACATACGTTTAGGTCGATCAAACTATTCTGTATAATACTATAGTGGTGGATACACTGTATACTTGTTAAAACCATTGTAACGTACCACACCAAGAGTGAACCTTAATGTAAACTGTGGACTTTGGATGATAAGGTGTCAATGAACTTTTACCCTTTGTAACAAACGTAGCATTCTGGTTCAAGATATTGATAGTAGAGGAGGTTGTGCATGTGTAGGAGCAGGGAACTCTCTGTACTTTCTGCTCAAGTTTATGAAAACCTAAAACTGCTCTAAAAAAGTCTACAAAAATACATGTAACAAAATGTTATATAGGGGCTTCCCTGGTGGTGCAGCAGTTGAGAGTCCATTTGCCAATGCAAGGGACATGGGTTCATGCCCCGGTCCAGGAAGATCCCACATGCCACGGAGCGGCTGGGGCCGTGAGCCATGGCCACTGAGCCTGTGCGTCCAGAGCCTGTGCTCCGCAACAGGAGAGGCCACAACAGTGAGAGGCCCACATACCACAAAATAAAATAAAATAAAATAAAAGTTATATAAATGCCACCAGCAAAATTCTATCAGGGTTTAGTCACTTTATGGGAGGAAGAGTTGAAAAGAGTTCATGATGGGTGGATAGGACTAACAGGAATTCTACTTAGAGGACACAGGATGAGCAAAATCTTGGCAGAGAGAAATCTGAAGGGCATTTGGGCAAAAACAAGGGTTCTTGATGCCTCTTCCCCTCCATCCTTCTGAGGTAATGGCCTGTGGAATATACAGACAAGGATTTATAGCCAAATGAGAACTAAAGGACACTTCATTAATCTGAGCACTCATCCTAACAACCCAGAAAATTCAGGTTTCCTATGAACTGTGTTGGAAAAAAGGAGGCCAGAGTGGATCTTGTTATTCCTCCCACTCTTTGCCCCCAGTTGACTTATCAACCCTTCTGGAGATGGAAAATATGGAGCAGGGGCTAATGCAAATAACTGTTTTTCTTCAATTAGGTATCCTTCCCTACAGTGGCAGGCAACCTTCTGAGTGCCAGGCTCTCCTTATTGTCCTCTCAACACCCGGCAAGTGATAGGAGGGACTTGTGCTGAACCTCTGCTCTCCTCTTGGATTCAGGCAGAAGCATGAGAAGAAATGAAGACCAGGTCTTCCCAATATCAGATTCCTTTTCACCTTGCCTCCAATAATTCAGTATTTGATTTGGTGATAAATCTTACAGAAAAAAATAAATACTTGTTTTTTGTGCTCACTAATCTACTTTCAATATTGATACATGCTTGCCTAAACTCCTGATGTTACGATAATTTTTAGACTTCATCTTAATGAAAATTTCCATGTTATACACTAAAACAAACTTCCAATTTATCTTTTTGCCTTATGATCACTGTACTAGAGTAAATTACTATATTTTCTTAAGATGGAAAAACAACAGTAGCAACGAAAAAAAAACAGTGTTTTTCAATTTGGTTATTCTAGTTTCACAGACAAAAGTATTCTTAGAGAATATTATAAGAAATAATGTATCTTAATAAAGACACTTTTTTAGGGTTAGAGCAAAAGTTATGGCATAAAAAAGCAGCCAGCTGGGACAGAGAAGTAGGGACTAGCATAGGTTTATGTTTTAAAGAAAAAGCCTACAGAGAGAGAGCACACAATTGAATCAGGACAAGAACAGTTCTGAAATGAGGTATTAATGTGGAAGAAATGTTACTGTCTGGCTTTGGAAGAGCTGAATAGATCTGGCTAACTGAGAATATTCAACAGATATTTTAATAAGTTATCACCTACATGCACACGAATAAAAATGCCATTAAAAATTTGTTTTAGGTCCTTGTCTCCACAGTGAGCCACAATCACCCCCTGCCTCTGCAGGAGACCCTTCAACCCTAGCAGGTTTGCTTTTATTTCCACATTCAGCCTGTTGAGACAATGGTAGTCTGTACTTCATCGGAGAACAAAACTATCGATGGAGCTCTACCCACCACCAGACCCTCCCATCGGGAAACTTACACAAGCCTCTTAGATAGCCTCATCCGCCAGACGGCAGACAGCAGAAGCAAGAAGAACTACAATCCTGCAACCTGTGGAACAAAAACCACATTCACAGAAAGATAGACAAGATGAAAAGGCAGAGGACTATGTACCAGATGAAGGAAGAAGATGAATCCCCAGAAAAACAACTAAATGAAGTGGAGATAGGCAACCTTCCAGAAAAAGAATTCAGAATGATGATAGTGAAGATGATCCAGGACCTCGGAAAAAGAATGGAGGCAAAGATCAAGAAGTTGCAAGAAACGTTTAACAAAGACCTAGAAGAATTAAAGAACAAACAAACAGAGATGAACAATACAATAACTGAAATGAAAACTACACTAGAAGGAATCAATAGCAGAATAAGTGATGCAGAAGAACGGAGAAGTGACCTGGAAGACAGAATGGTGAAATTCACTGCTGCGTAACAGAATAAAGAAAAAAGAATGAAAAGAAATGAAGAAAGCTTAAGAGACCGCTGGGACAACATTAAACGCAACAACATTTGCATTATAGGGGACCCAGAAGGAGAAGAGAGAGAGAAAGGACCAGAGAAAATATTTGAAGAGATAATAGTCAAAACATCCCTAACATGGGAAAGGAAATAGCCACCCAAGCCCAGTAAGTGCAAAGAGTCCCATACAGGATAAACCCAAGGGGAAACATGCCAAGACACATAGTAATGAAACTAGCAAAAAATAAAGACAAAGAAAAATTATTCAGAGCAGCAAGGGAAAAACGACAAATAACACAAAAGGGAACTCCCATAAGGTTAACAGCTGATTTTTCAGCAGAAACTCTACAAACCAGAAGGGAGTGGCATGATATACTTAAAGCAATGAAAGGGAAGAACCTACAACCAAGATTACTCTACCTGGCAAGGATCTCATTAAGATTCGATGGAAAAATCAAAAGCTTTACGGACAAGCAAAAGCTGAGACAATTCAGCACCACAAAACCAGCTCTACAACGAATGCTAATGAAACTTCTCTAAGTGGGAAACACAAGAGAAGAAAAGGACCTACAAAAACAAACCTAAAACAATTAAGAAAATGGTCACAGAAACATACGTATTGATAATTACCTTAAACGTGAATGGATTAAATGCTTCAACCAAAAGACACAGGCTTAACAAAAAATAAAGAAAAAAGGAAAAGAAAAGACACAGGCTTGCTCAATGGATACAAAAACAAGACCCATCTATATGCTGTCTACAAGAGACCCACTTCAGACCTACGGACATGTACAGACTGAAAGTAAAGGGATGGAAAAAGATATTCCATGCAAATGGAAATCAAAAGAAAGCTGGAGTAGCAATACTCATATCAGATAAAATAGACTTTAAAATAAAGAATGTTACAAGATACAAGGAAAGACACTGCATAATAATCAAGGGATCAATCCAAGAAGAAGATATAACAATTATAAATATAAATGCACCCAATATAGGAGCACCTCAATACATAAGGCAACTGCTAACAGCTATAAAAGACGAAATTAACAGTAACACAGTAATAGTGGGGGACTTTAACACCTCACTTACACCAATGGACAGATCATCCAAAATGAAAATAAATACGGAAACAGGAGCTTTAAATGACACAATAGACCAGATAGATTTAATTGATATTTATAGGACATTCCATCCAAAAACAGCAGATTACGCTTTCTTCTCAAGTGTGCACAGAACATTCTCCAGGATAGATCACATCTTGGGTCACAATTCAAGCCTCAGTAAATTTAAGAAAATGAAATCATATCAAGCATCTTTTCTGACCACAACTCTATGAGATTAGAAATGAATTACAGGAATAAAACGTAAAAAACACAAACACATGGAGGCTAAACAATACGGTACTAAATAACCAAGAGATCACTGAAGAAATCAAAGAGGAAATCAAAAAATACCTAGAGACAAATGACAATGAAAATATGACGATCCAAAACCTATGGGATGCAGCAAAAGCGGTTCTAAGAGGGAAGTTAATAGCTATACAACCCTACCTCAAGAAACAAGAAAAATCTCAAATAAACAATCTAACCTTACACCTAAAGGAACTAGAGAAAGAAGAACAAACAAAACGCAAAGTTAGCAGAAGGAAAGAAATCATAAAGATCAGAGCAGAAATAAATGAAATAGAAACAAAGAAAACAATAGCAAAGATCTATAAAACTAAAAGCTGGTTCTTTGAGAAGATAAACAAAATTGATAAACCATTAGCCAGACTCATCAAGAAAAACAGGGAGAGGAGTCAAATCAATAAAATTAGAAATGAAAAAGGAGAGGTTACAACAGGCACCACAGAAATAGAAAGCATCCTAAGAGACTACTACAAGCAACTCTATGCCAATAAAATGGACAACCTGGAAGAAATGGACAAATTCTTAGAAAGGTATAACTTCCAAGACTGAACCAGGAAGAAACAGAAAATATGAACAGACCAATCACAAGTAATGAAATTGAAACTGTGATTAAAAATCTCCCAACAAACAAAAGTCCAGGACCAGATGGCTTCACAGGTGAATTCTAACAAACATTTAGGGAAGAGCTAACACCCATCATTTTCAAACTCTTCCAAAAAATTGCAGAGGAAGGAACACTCTCAAACTTATTCTATGAGGCCACCATCACCCTGATACCAAAACCAAACAAAGATACAACAAAAAAGCAAATTACAGACCAATATCGCTGATGAATACAGATGCAAAAATCCTCAACAAAATACTAGGAAACAGAAGCCAACAACACATTAAAAGGATCATACACTATGATCAAGTGGGATTTATCCCAGGGACACAAGGATTCTTCAATATACGCAAATCAATCAATGTGATACACCATATTAACAAATTGAGGGATAAAAACCATATGATCATCTCAATAGATGCAGAAAAAGCTTTTGACAAAATTCAACACCCATTTATGATAACAACTCTCCAGAAAGTAGGCATAGAGGGAACCTACCTCAACATAATAAAAGCCATATACGACAAACCCAAAGCAAACATCATTCTGAATGGTGAAAAACTGAAAGCATTTCCTCTAAGATCAGAAACAAGACAAGGATGTCCACTCTCACCACTATTGTTAAACATAGTTTTGGAAGTCCTAGCCATAGCAATCAGAGAAGAAAAAGAAATAAAAGGAATACAAATTGGAAAAGAAGAAGTAAAACTGTCACTGTTTGCAGATGACATGATACTATACATAGAGAATCCTAAAAATGCCACCAGAAAACTACTAGAACTAATCAATGAATCTGGTAAAGTTTCAGGATACAAAATTAATGCACAGAAGTCTCTTGAATTCCTATACACTAATGATGAAAAATCTGAAAGAGAAATTAAGGAATCACTCCCATTTACCACTGCAACATAAAGAATAAAATACCTAGGACTAAACCTACCTAGGGAGACAAAAGACCTGTATGCAGAAAATTATAAGACACTGATGAAAGAAATTAAAGATGATACCAACAGATGGAGAGATATACCATGTTCTTGGATAGGAAGAATCAATATTGTGAAAATGACTATACTACCCAAGCAATCTACAGATTTAATGCAGTCCCTATCAAATTACCAATGGCATTTTTTATGGAACTAGGACAAAAAATCTTAAAATTTGTAAGGAGACACAAAAGGCCCCGAATAGCCAAAGCGGTCTTGAGGGAAAAATATATTACAAAGCTACAGTCATCAAGACAATATGGTATTGGCACAAAAACAGAAACACAGATCAATGGAACAAATAGAAAGCCCAGAGATAAACCCACGCACCTATGGTCAACTAATTTATGACAAAGGAGGCAAGGATATACAATGGAGAAAAGACAGTTTCTTCAATAAGTGGTGCTGGGAAAACTGGACAGCTACATGTAAAAGAATGAAATTAGGACACTCCCTAACAGCATACACAAAAATAAACTCAAAATGGATTAGAGACCTAAATGTAAGACCGGACACTATAAAACTCTTAGAGGAAAACATAGGAAGGACACTCTTTGACATGAATCACAGCAAGATCTTTTTTGATCCACCTCCTAGAGTAATGGAAATAAAAACAAAAATAAACAAATGAGACCTAATGAAACTTCAAAGCTTTTGCACAGCAAAGGAAACTATAAACAAGACAAAAAGACAATCCTTAGAATGGGAGAAAATATTTGCAAACGAATCAACAAAGGATTAATCTCCAAAATACATAAAGAGCTCATGCAGCTCAATATTAAAGAAACAAACAACCCAGTCCAAAAATGGGCAGAAGACCTAAATAGACATTTCTCCAAAGAAGACATACAGATGGCCAAGAGGAACATGAAAAGCTGCTCAACATCACTAATTATTAGAGTAATGCAAATCAAAACTACAATGAGGTATCACCTCACAGCAGTTAAAATGGGCATCATCAGAAAATCTACAAACTACAAATGCTGGAGAGGGTGTGGAGAAAAGGGAACCCTCTTGCACTGTTGGTGGGAATGTTCATTGATATAGATACTATGGAGAACAGTATGGAGGTTCCTTAAAAAACTAAAACTAGAATTACCATATGACCCAGCAATCCCACTACTGGGCATATACACAGAGGAAACCATAATTCAAAAAGATACGTGCACCCCAATGTTCATTGCAGCACTATTTACAATAGCCAGGTCATGGAAGCAACCTAAATGCCCATCGACAGACAAATGGATAAAGAAGATGTGGTACATATATACAATGGAATATTACTCAGCCATAAAAAGGAATGAAATTGAGTCATTTGTTTAGATGTGGATGGATATAGAGACTGTCACACAGAGTGAAGTCAGAAAGAGAAAAACAAATATCATTTATTAACGCATGTATGTGGAACCTAGAAAATGGTACAAATGAACCGGTTTGCAGGGCAGAAGTTGAGACACAGATGTAGAGAACAAACGTATGGACACCAAGGGGGCAAAGCCGTGGTGGGGTGGGCACGGTGCTGTGCTGAATTGGGCGATTGGGATTGACATGTATACACTGATGTGTATAAAATTGACGACTAATAAGAACCTGCAAAAAAAAAAAAAAACCCATCGATGGTAAAGGAGAAAAAAAGTTCATTAAGTTTCTTATCAAAGAAATGGAGATGATTAATTTAAAAAATTTCTGTAGTTGTATTTTATTTTAAGTAAACTAATGTAATGTTACGTACCTTTGGTTTCCCAAATATTTGCAAAATCACCTTTTATAAAAATATATACACTATATTTCTGAAGTATTTATAGTTTTTCACTTGGATGAAAAATATTTGCAATTAATAAGTACTTTAATATTGAATGTTTTTAAAAAAAGCATTATGGAAATGGGATGGCAATAATAAAAATGTTTATTTTCTCAATTTTGGATTATTTTTATAAATATATATTTATATAAATCCTTTTATGTCCTTTTTTCATACTGTACCTTATTTTTGAAGTTATGATTTTTGTAATATATACCATAAAATGACTCCTCTAAACTTCATAAGTTAGAGGTCACAAAAATTCCTGGATTTATCTCTGTAAGCAGAGTCACTAAAAATGACTGATGGGAAATTAAAACAATGGCATTTGTTAGAAAAACTCAAATGCCCATAATTACAAAATGTGCTTTATGAGGTATATTCTGCATACAAAGAGCAAAGGTGTTCTAAGTCTGATGAACAACAAAGTCTGTGTTATGTGAATAAATGGCAAAAAAGGAGAGGAATTACGTGATGCCTGTGTTGCTTGTCTTCTGTGTGAGGAGTATTTTCAGAGATTGAACTAGGTGTATACTGGTCCCTTAACCCTGATGCATCACATCCTAGAACCCTGAGGGTAACTACAGATGAGTTATTGAAGCTGCTTACAGAATGGTTCACTAAAAACAAACAAAGACAATAAAATAAGGATTTTAATTCAAAAAAAAACTGTTTTACTGTGAGAGCCAGAAGCTAGGACATATGGTTCATCATACCCCAAGCTTCTTTGCCCTATTCCCCCAAATCTGTCTAATCAAGCACCTAGGCTCCTATGTAGCCTGCAAGAAATTGGGATAATCATCCTTCACTTTTCTGTACAGACAATATGAATATTTCAAACAGAATCAATTTAATTTTTAAGTAGGCAAATGCATTCATTAAAAAACAATACACATTTGAACCATACAGATGAACAATTAAACATGTAAAATATTAAACCAAAAAGGCTGTTTTAAAAGGATACAAGTAAATGTTGGTGAGGATGTGGAGAGAAGGGAACACTCCAACACTGTTGGTGGGAATGTAATTTGGTGCAGACACTGTGTAAAACTGTATGGAGGTTCCTCAAAAAACTGAAAATAGAAATACCATATGACCCAGAAATGCCACTCCTGGGTATATAACTGAAAAAAAAAACAAAAACACAAATTCTAAAAAAGACATGCACGCCAATGTCCATAGCAGCGTTATTTAGAATTGCCAAGGTATGGAAGCAATGTAAGTGTCCGTCAACAGATGAGTGGATAAAGAGATGGCATACACACACACAAACACACACACACACACACACACACACAATGGAATACTACTCAGACATAAAAAAGAATGAAATTTTGCACAACATGGATGGACTTGGAGGGCATTATGCTAAGTGAGATAAGTCAGACAGAGAAAGATAAATACTGTATTATATCACTTACATGTGAAATCTAAAAAATAAAACAAACTAGTGAATAAAACAAAAAAGCAGCAGACTAACAGATGTAGAGGACAAACTAGTGGCTACCAGTGAGAAGAGGGAAGGGGGGAGGGGCAATGTAGGGGTAGAGGATTTAAAAACAGGATTATTATGGGATTATATGAAATCATGTTTGTGAAACTTTTGAAAATTGTAAAGCTCTAGAGAATTTAAATAACCTTTCATTCAATGAAAAAAAAGGCTGTTTAAAATTCATAAGCACATACAGATTAAACAAGATGACACTAGTTCAAAGTGTTTACTAAAACACAGTGCAGATACAGAGATCACTGAAGGTCCTTTAACTAAATCCTGTAGGCATACAATTCCCAAATCAAGTAGTTTACCCATCTCCATGTGTCCTTTGATGCTAGAGTATATGGAATGGATGAATGATACACAAGAGACATGGAGAGAGGGTAGCTGCTTAAAGGATGGAAGTCAGGAGAAATCAGTACCAAATAAAGACACTACAGGAACATCCCATCGTAGGGAATAAAGGCTGTCTTCACTAATAATTCCTAGAGGGTTTTAAAGGAATACCCTTCTTAATACTTAGCTCCATTCTTTTACAAAGATCAGCTGTAGAATAAGTTTGGTTGGTGAGATAAACATTACCCAAAGCATCTGGCTTGCTGCAATTTCTGCAACTGAGCTGCATATATTGATAAATGTCTTCAAATACACACACACACACACACACACACACACACACACACACACACATCCTCCTTTACAGCTCTTGACACATTTGCCCTTTTCCACAAGGTATCCAGAATAGAGAAGGCAAGAAAGCAAGTTTGGGGTTGTGCAACACTAAAACTAACACTAGGTGGAACAGTACATTCAGAGTGGGTGTGGAAAAAAGAGATCAGTTTTGAAAATAATTTTACAATAATTGAGCTGGATGTGAAATTCGGTTTGGTGCAGGAACAGTCTCGACTGAGGAAACACTGTACCATGAAGTTTACTTTCAGGAGTCATTGCCCTGTATCTGCTTCATCTGTACTTTCAGGGACCTGGAGTAGCTATGTTCCCCAGAAGTTTCCATCTGGGATCCCTTTCTTTTCCTACTCAACTGTCATCTCCTTATCCTCCTTCTAATTTCATTCTTCTAATCTGGAAAGGCCTTTCCATCTCCTTGCATCACTCTAGGTATTTGACCATCTCAAAATTGAGGACATTGAACGTGAAAGAGTATAGGAGTCAGAAGTTCAGCAATTCATTCTATTCTCCACTAAGACTAATAATGGTGTCTTTATTTTCTCTCCAAATTGTTTTCCCTTGGTGTAAAAGTAACATGTTTATGGATTAAAAAAACAACATGTCATATACATCATGTTTTATATCCTGCAATTTTTTCAGTAATTTATAATGGCTGTCTGGCTTTGCATTATAGTCATGTATTATAATTCAGATCATGATGCTTTAAAATCTTACAGTTGTAACATTATAAAAACATCTCCAAGTTTGGAGTGCAATACTTAACTTATTTATACTTCACACTAGAAGATAAACAGAAACAATTACCTTATTTTTTCCAGAGAAAGGAGCTTACCCATCCAATGATAGCCATAATACTATTATAAGGGTGCACTGGAGTACTATTGGGGTTAGCACAATGTTAGAGGGCATTCCTTGGGGTCAGAGCAAGATAATGAAGTGCACCAACAGAGCCTTTACACCAGCCCAGCATTTTCTAAACTTGGTTCCCCAAGTCTCAAGTGTCACAAGAACATAGCAGTGGGATGGCTGGGAAATATTTTTAATATTTCCAAGAGCTTAAGAAAAAATATACATTTGCCTACGTAAAGTCAATATGAGCTAAGCACTAATATTTTTGGCTTTGCTAATGCTATGTTGATTAAACTCATGCTGTTTAGAATTTCTTATTGGCATTTATATGTAATTAATAAAATATATTTTGCAAAAAAAGTTTAATTAAATAGTTTGAGGTAGACAAAAAACTTTCAAGTATCATAAAGCCCATTCTGACAAAGTAACCAAAAGGTTCTTGATAATGAAAAGAAATGATTAAGATTCACTAACTTAGGAAGATTTCTAAAACAAATACTCATAGGTTTTGGCTGAGCCTTTAAATATATTCCTTTGTGAAAACCTGGTTTAAACATTCTCTTGGACCTCTTGCAGAAGGAGTGACAATGCATTTAGACACTTGGTGTAGGAGAGAGAGCATGAGGACTGGTACTCAAGAAAACGGATGTGGAAAATAAAAGCCCAACAAGTTTGTTTGGAATAAAAATAAAGTATTAGTCAAGTTCTGGTGGACATGTTCATATTGTGTTTGAAATTCAAATGATTTCAGGGCAGAGAATGTTATGCCCTTGAAAGAACAGAAGTAACCAATAAGATAAAAACATAAAGGATAAATGCTATTGTGGAAAAAGCATCTGGTTGGATTATACTCTAGGCTCTGAAATTGGGGTGACTGGGAATTTAATTCCATCTATGGAATCCCATTTATGGGAAGACAGCCATACCCATTTATTTACACATTCTCTATGGATGCTTCTGACCTATAATGAATGACAGAGTTGGCTAGTTGCAACAGAAACATAGCCCGCAAAGCTAAACATATTTACCATCTGCCCCTTTACAGAAAAACTTCGCCAACCCTCATTCTAAAATATTACTGTGGCTTCTGGGTATAGAATGTACTTGAGGGAGCAAGAATGGATATGAAAAGATCAGTTTAAAGAATGTTGTTTTTAGTAGTACAGGCCAGAGATGGAAGCTTAAATTAAGTGGTGCTGATGTCAGAGATACAGAGCTACTGATGAATTTGAGAGAGATTTAAGAAGTAAGCTGGACATAAATTAATGATTTATTGGATATGGTTCATGAAGCAGAGGAAAGTTTTAAGGATAAATTTTATGTTTATGTCTTGTACTGCTAGATGGATGGTAGTGTCATTTACTAGGAGTGTACCAGATTTAGGAGAACGATAATGAGTTTAGTTTTGAACCTGTTGGGTTTGAGTTGTCTTTGAAACATCCAAGAAAAGATACAAAGTTCTCAGCTGGGGTTAGAGCTCAGACAAGAAATCTCAGGTAGAGATAGAAGTCTGTGACTATATGTGAATAGGAGCCATAGGTGTGGATAAGATTGCCTAGAAAAATATCATTGCCCAGGAGGAGAAATTTAGTGCAAGCCTTGAGGAGCACCAACGTTTCTGAGCTAGGTAGAATGGGATGCCCTATAAAGAGAAACAGGAAGGGAATGTACTAAAGAAATATAGAAAGAAAAAGCCTGCTTTCAGAGAAATTTAGCAAAAAGAATGTTTTAAGAAATGCAGAGTCATCAACAGTGGGTGAGCACTGAGCAAAAAGTTCATTGAAAGTAAGACAACAGAAATCATTGGTGGCCCAAGGGAGACCTGCTAAATGCAGTGATGGCAGCTGATGCAAGACAGGTAAGATCAGAAGTAGAAATTGCAGATGTATAGACAGGCTGTATAGGCAATTTTTTAAATAGTTGTCTATGAAAAGGTAGAGACATTATTTGATAGCTCCATCCCACTGAGGCTAACTGGTAGACTCAGACATCACTTTTCCTGCAAAGATTTCTCTGACACTCCATCTTCAGCCTTGAGACTATATTAAAGTCTTCTTACATAAATTCTCACATTACTCTCATTGTAGCACATATTACCCTCTTGTGCCACTGGTGGTCTCCTCCTATTTAACTGTAACCCATTTGAGCAGTAGAGTTGAGTCTTTTTTACAATTGTACCCTCAGCACTTAGTTCTCAACAAGTATCTGTTAATTTTAAAAGCAGAATAACAAATAATGTAACAGACTTCTTAGAATTATATGATTATACATGTCTGTATATGCAGACGCATATGTGTGTATGTGTAAGTGTGTATACACAACATTCATATACTGATTTTGAATTAAACTGAAATAAGCTTCTGTGTTATAGGGTTGTAAATAGCCTAAAATTTTTTTATGTCTTAACCCAAACTTTATTAAAGAAACTGTCTTTTTATTGATGCTATAACTTAAAACTTCTAAAATTAACTGAATTTTAAATACTTAAAATTTAAAATACTTAATAACTTACTATTAGATGATGATCACATTTAATTATTAATCCTATGTAAAGTATTATCTTTCCCAGTGGAATTAGTTACTAAAAACAGAACTATCTGTTAAGTGTGCTTTTATAAGACTATACATTTTTCCCAAATGTGAATATATAAAATAATAATGAACATGCATTCTTCAGACTTTATAAGCCGAAGTCAAGTATATGAAAGAGTATAAGAAAAGTATTTCAAGAAAATCTAGGAGTAACAACATAGAAAGCAGAATAATTTAGTGAAATTTTACAAATTACCAACCAAGTAATAGTGTAGATGCTGTTATTCTTATGTTATTTTTGAAGGCAAGGTGTTTTATATCAGAGAATAACATTGTTTTTTACTGTAGGAAATACACTTCCTCACCTATTAGAAGAATGGAAATCATTGACCCATCAGCTGTCACTTCAGATCTGAGGCAATATAGTAGGCTCCCAGGCAACTGCTGGAAATATCTAATAAATACCTTTTCAGGAGGATGTGGCCTGATGCACATACAATGCAGTGGTATGGCTGCTAACTCAATTTAGGAGTGAATTAGTATTACTGCCACCACAGAACAGCACTAGAGAACAGAACAGCTAGAGAAGCACCTATATCTTTCCTTGCCACAGCTCAGCACTCATAATTGCCTTGGACTTTCTTTTTTAAAATCTTTTCAAATACTTCATTTCTATTAAAGACTTTATTTTTTTCAGAGCAGCTTTAGGTTTACAACAAAATTGAGAGGATTTCCTTATTATTAGATGTAGATTGTGAATTTTGGCAGAAATAGCAATATCTGGTTTTGTGTTCTTCTCAGTGCAACTTATGAGGTACAAGCTGTTGATTCGTCACAATATTATTGATTTTAACTTTGATCAGATGGTGCATACCAGGTGTACATACAGTAAAGCTACTGTTATCTGCTTTGTAATTAATAACTTATTTGTGGGAGATATTTTGACATGATATAATTATCCTATTCTTCATCAAACTTTCCTCCACTTCTATTGATGATTTTCTAGCTCCATCATTCCTTGGTCATTCAGTAGTATGTTTTCTAATACAAATAGGGGTTTTTACTTCTCCTTGTTTATTTATATCAGTATATATTCATGGATTTCTACTTTACTCACTATAGTCCATTAATCTCATTGTTTATTTTAATGTACAAATGTCCCAGATTTGAGAAGCTGCAGCCCCTTCAAACTGTGTCCTGTATTTTTTTGACATATCTCCCTTATACTTTATTTCCTCACGTTCTGTCACAATAATTTCCAGATACATTTTGAAACTTCCTTGTCCCTAGCCTTGGAATCAGCTACTTCCCCAAGGGGTCTTGACTCCTTTTAGTGAAGAAGAATATTTAGAAATCAAGGTCTGGGCACTTAGTGTGGTCCTTTTGATTGATGTGTGTAGGAAATACACACATAAATTCACTGTAACACATACTCAAACAGGCATTCATACATATGTAATTTCTGTCTTTCTAGCTAGCTAGCTAGCTACCTATCTATCTACCTACCTACCTACCATCTATCTGGGCATGTGTTTCTACTGATACCTTCATTTCTAATCCAACATCATAGCATATGATTCCTCAACATTTTCTTATTTGTAACTCAGTGGTTTTACCAATTTACCATACCACTAGAATACTTCAGAGTTCCAGTTGCTCTACATCCTTAGCAATATTTGATGTTGCCATTTTCTTCTGATTTTAGCCATTCCAGTGGTTAAATAGGGGTCTTACGTGGTTTAATTGGCATTTCCCAATGACTAATAATGTTGAGACCTTTTCATACCCTTGTTGGATGTTTACATGCTACCTTTATGAAATGCCTACAACCCCACCTCATTTAACATTGTCTATCTTTTAACATTAACCTTGAATGTTATTGTTTTTTGTGTCCTATTCAAGAAATTTTTGCCTACATCCCCACCTCATTTAAACAGATATTTCCCTTTTTTCTTAAGTTTTTGTGTTTAGATTTATGATCCGTTTCAAATTAACTTTTTATATATGAGATAGACATCAAAGTTTTTTTTTTCTTTCCCATGTGCATCTCCAGTTCTTCCAGAACCATTTGTTGAAGAGATTTTCCTTTTCTCCATTGAATTGCTATGAATCTTTATTTCAAATCAATTGACTATATATGTATGAATCTACTTCTGAACCCTATCCTTGTGTGAACACTACACTGTCTTGACAACTTTGTTATAAAGGTTGAAGTAAGTTTAGTCAATTCCTCCAATTGTATTATTCTTTTTCACGATTGTTTGGCTATTCCATATCTATCACATTTCCATAAGAATTTTAGGATCATCTGGTTAATTTCTACTTGAAAAAAAGAAATGCTGATGGAATTTACATTACCTGTTACCTTTCATTTTCTAACAAGATAAACCACAAAAAGTAAAATGAGGACAAATTTTATGTTCATCTAAATTTAGGAAAAACTTTCTTCAATTAGTCCTGAAACCTTTGAATGAAGTCTTCTTTAATCTTTTCAAATTTATACACTGATAGGAATATATATTGGCTGGAAAAGTGAAGGTACCATAGAATTTCTAAATTTCGTTAACAGCTATCGTAACTTATATGATTCCTTAATATAATTTCAGATATAGAGTGCTTTCTGCTACGAATGCTTCAAAATTGCATTGTGAGTTTAGAGAAAATGTGTTTGAAAAGTATTTACAAAATTGTTTTTATGAAATAATTTTTCAATAGAATTAATATTGAGATGCCATATTAAGAATTCACTCTTTGGAATTTCTTAAGAAGCTAATCCAATAAATAAAACAGAAAAGTAGCTAAGAAAGGTAGCATTCTCATATAAATAATCTTGCAATCTCAGTAATTTTTTTGGTTAATATCTAATTCTCAAACCATATGAAAAGCAAGACAAACTACAAACAAAAAATTAATACCAGATGCTAATTGGTACTTAGCAAGTTTATAAAAGAACAACCTATGGTGTGTTTCACTTGGCATGATCTTTTGTCAAAACCATCCTTATACTAGTAGGGAAAGTGTCTCTTTAAACGAGGGCCTGAAAACTCAGACCAACACTTCGAAGAGATAGGAATGCTATCACTACAACTATTCATGGTAGCTTTAATCCTAATCCTAACCAGATCTTGCCTTCTCTTCCATCTTGTTACTGTACTGGTAGTTCCAGGATCATAACATCACAGGGATGGAACAATGAAGACCTAAAAGTCTGAAAGCTTGTCTTCAAATGCTGTCTTCAATGACCTCTGCACAATAAACTGTTGGAGCCATAGAGAAAATGAGAAAATTTGAAAAATGTGGTAAGTGCTTCACAAAGTTAAATTTATTCATCTTTTTATTCTGTGCCCTTCTTGCTTTTATATTACAACATCTACATTATAAAATTATAATGAAAATTTCAAAATACACACGCTTATTGGTAAAATAAAAAATTGGTTGTAGGTCACTAAATTCAGGAGAGGAAAGCTCTGAAACTTCTTATTTTAAGACAGTCTTTCTCTTTCTTGGATGAATGCTAGAATGATGTATCATAGACTATGATTACTAACACAGGGAATGCAGCTTTCAAAGAAACTACACTACAGCCTTGTCAAAGTAGAACAGTAGAAGTCAATTTCAGTCGTTCTAAGAAACAACTCAGCCTGAGGTCAGTGTTCTAAGAAAAAGTGGTTTTGAAACTAGACAGAGAAATAAGCTGGAATCTGGGTGATAATGAAGTAAAGCCAATAATCTAGAAATTGTAGAAATTGACAGGAGAGAGAGAGAGAGAGACAGAGAAACAGAGAGAGAGAGAGGCTGGGGAGAGAGGGGTGGGCTTATAAATCAAATTTCTTCCACTATTCTGCCTTCCAAGCAGCAACATTTTCTTGACAGAAAATTGTTTTCTTTAGTAAAGTATTTTGAATTTTTGAAAGGTGACTTCCCACCCTCAACTCACAGTATGGTTAAGTCTGGAAAGTGATGTCCAAATGAGGAGATGACAACTTATCTCTGCTTACGAAAGGAAAGAAAACTTGGAAGAAGAGAAGATGGGGAGCAGCATGAGAAGTGGAGAAGGTATGGAGGTATGAAGAGTAAGGACTTGAGCAACATGATGGCAGATAGGTATCCACTGAAAATTATATGACAGCTACGATAGTCAAACAATTTTCAAAAAACAAGTTCTATTTTAAGTAGATTAGATTGTGGTTGTATTAAACAACTACCCTCTTTTACCCCAAATCTTCAGTTTGAGGAAAGATGACTTCAAGACTAAGTTGCCATAGGCAGAGGGGAAAAAGGACTAAGATTTTTGTCTGCTGTGTGAAAAAGACCTTTGATTAACTCTCTAGCTCTGTTTCCCCTAGTAATCAAAAAAGGAGTAAAATGTCAACCACACAACACTGATTATGATGGAAATGACCCATGCTTGGTGAATTGTATCTAAAAGGAAGAAACTCTAAATGAACTATATAATATCTGATAGGAAGCCATAATGAGAGATATGCACTTGGAAGGTTCCCTGTCAGCATGGTGACAGTCTCTCTTTCCTCTGGAACATCTTCATGAGGAACACCTTTTTTTCTCAGTTGATTGGGGGAGCTAACTTCCTCTGACAGGTACTTTCATGTGACTTTAAATCTCAGGGTTTCTAGGGATTAGAGAAGCCATTCTAAGTGCTGAACATGATTATAGGAGGAGTCATTTAAATGGAGCACAGACTCAACGTCATAGGCCTGCAAACATAAATTTAATAGGAGAGATCCCATGCTTGCTTGCAGGGGTCATTCTAATTTTTAATTAGACTAGTGGTAAAGTTCTAGGCCATCTTAACCTAGTAGATTGCTGAATCTTAGCCAAGGAGTCTTTTTCAGAGTTTGATTCATTTGCTCTACTTATTCAGAGGACTGAAGCTTATAGGCATCTGCAAACATTTGCATAGTTCCTGGGCAATGGTAGAAATAAAATGATCTTTTCTATCCTAGTCAATGTGCTCTTGTATCCCCCAAATGGGAATTATACATATTAAGAGAGCTTTTACCACTGCCTGAGCACCAACTTCTGAAGAAGGAAAGACTTCAGGCCATCCAGACATCATACAAACCAGAAGTAGACAAAAGTCTCTTACTTTTCCCTAGGCATGAATTCCATAAAAGTCAACTGCTACCTGGTTCCTAGCAAAGTTGGCTGGGGCTTCCTGCACCCACATTGGGAAATAGTACATTTTAAAAAATATGTTTTGAATTATTTCACCTTTTTGGCAGGCATAGTAAGAGTCTAGGGCCTCTAATATCCTTCTTTTACTCAGATAATTTTGTTGATATCACAATAACACTAACCAAGCAAATCAGACTATGGTTTAGGAATTATTTTGTTAGGTAATTCCCATGGTTCCCAAATTTCTTCTAGTCCCTTTTATAATCAAGAATATATTTATTGGTAGTATATATATTATGTATTTATTTCAAATCAAGAACCAAGACTTGCAGTTCTAGTAACTGCTATGAACTTGCCTGCTTATGCAGACACAATTTCAGACAAAACATAAGCTTCCAGAGTTTTAAAATAAATCACTACAGAATAGAGAGCCTTAAGTTGGCCATTTTATCTCAAGTATATAACCCATCAGTAAATATTAGCAAGTATTCAATATAAACTGGAATATCAGTTACTTCAGGTTGGATTTTTTAAATTTTGTTATCCTCAAAGCTGGGGGAGAGGGACTTCCCTGGTGGCTCAGTGGTTAAGAATCCTGCCAATGCAGGGGACACGGATTCGAGCCCTGGTCCAGGAAGATCCCACATGCTGCGGAGCAACTAAGCCCGGGCGCAACAACTACTGAGCCTGCACTCTAGAGCCCGTGCACCACAACTACTGGGCCCATGAGCTGCAACTTCTGAAGCCCATGTGCCTAGAGCCCGTGCTCTGCAACAAGAGAAGCCAGTGCAGTAAGAAGCCTGCACACCGCAATGAAGAGCAGCCCCTGCTTGCCGTAACTAGAGAAAGCCTGCTTGCAGCAACGAAGACCCAATGCAGCCAAAAATAAATAAATAAAATAAATTAAAAAAATAAAAAGCTGGGGGAGAGACCACAGACAATTTCAGTTGTTCAAAAGCTTATTCAGATACTAAGGATCTAACCAGAAGATCAGGGGAATTATCATGTAATTGCTCCGTTGGAGGTTTGGTTCATTTGCAAAAGCTAGAATATTCTGTCTATAATGCTATGATGTTTTACTAGTCCCAAAAATTGTCTAAATCTTTTTTCATCGTAGGCCATTTTGTCCACAAAATGGGCTGATTTCCAGATTGTAACACTGTCGACTACAGCTGACAACAGATGCCCTAAATATTTTACCTAAGATATATTACTTGTGCCAATAATAATGGCACAAAAGTGCCATTTGTCTATTGAGGTCTTATACATCTATAAAGCAAAGAAAATTTCAACAAAGCCAAAGTATTAATTTTGCATTGTTCTTTAGTTTCAGAGGCTACCAGCAAATCATCTACTTTTGAATAGTTATAGATCCCTCTGGTAGGATAAATTCCTCAAAGTTTTCCTATAAATGACTTGAGAAAATGGTAGTCTCAAAACTCGTGAGGAATTTTTTTACCATAGTTATTGGGGTCCTTCATAAGTAAAATCAAATAAAAACAGATCGGTCTGCAAGAGGGAGAGAAAAAGAAGTAGAATACAGATCAATCACAGAAAAGACTGCAAACAATGGTATCAAAATCAGAATAGTTGCAGGGTTAGAAACTACAGGGGTTAATGAGACAACAAATCTATTTCTTTGAGATCTCATACAAATCTATATAGTGGTCAACCATCTTTGTCAAATTTACCTTCCTTTTTATTGGAAATATGGGACTATTACAGAGTGAATGCCCCTTTTGAAAATTATCTGTTGTCGTTCTAATTCTTTTATAACTGGTTTTATTCTTTCTAATTGAGCTCTTGACAAAGGATGCTGTTTTACACATGGCCATGGCTTATCTTTCTCCCAAGGGAGCTCCAGAAACACTACATCCGGAGTACAGAATACGACAGCCTTAAATTTGCATAGCAATTCTCTCCCCAGTAGATTTACAGGAGATTCAGCAGAAAGAATGCCTGTTTCTCAGTCAGAGAACCTATCTGTATGGGAATTGTGGAGGGCAAGGAACAAGTAAAGGATGACCCAAAATAGAAACAACCTGATCTGTCGCCAGATGCAAAGCGAGTAATGTCCAAGGAAATTGCATAATAAGCAGCTATCAGAAAAGGCAAAAATAGATTAGCCTGAGGAAAAGTTATTGACTCACATAGTTCATCAGTTCCCACCTCCAAGATTCTCTCAATCTGTCCATTTTGAGCCACTTGTCAAGTATTTCCTAGCTGAGGGTTGTCCTTTTAGGCTCTTTTGACTCTCTTATCCTTACAATTCCTGCGTCCTTCAGAGTCTCTTTCTGCAGTTCCTCTTCCAATGTCCTAGTCTCTTGCAATTAGAATTTGCCATCTCTTTTCTCGCTTTCTTCCCTTCATAAATGGACCAGTAGAGTTCTAACTGAGCAGCCAAGGCAACAGTCTAATCTCTTCTTTGTCTTTCTCTAGATTATACTCAAAATGAGTAGCTACTGCTAAAATTTGAGTAATAGTCTGTCCTTGCCATCCCACCACTTTTTCCTTAACTTGTATTTGGATAATTGGCAATTGAGCCAAGACAAAAGTGGTTTAGGGCCAGAGGGCAATTGTGATTTGCCCTTGGATTTATGCCAAAAAATTTTGAGAGTCTCAACAAACCAATGATGGAAATCAGTGGGGATCTCATGTATCTTCTGAGCACACCACTGCAACTTCTCTCAGCTTATCTTTACCAGAAAGATATCAAGTATGGCTGTTAGCAACCACTCTCAAAGGATCTCTAACACTCACAGCTCTTCCATAGGTGCGAGGGGGATGGGGGACAAGGGGAGTGGCAGACGGTTGACTTTGCTTGGCCACCATTCCACTTAATATGGTGATTGTCTGGACCCCAACATTTGCTCTATCAAAGGAAAAATGTCTTCTTGTTGCAGAAACCCAGGCAGTAGTTTGTACACATCTTCCATGTGTCGGGCTGTAAGCTGAAAAGATGCTTCTAAGTACTTCTGCAAACTACTAGGGCATAGGGAAAAGAAGCCTTTTTTTTTTTTTTTTTTGCGGTACGCGGGCCTCTCACTGTTGTGGCCTCTCCCGTTGCGGAGCACAGGCTCCGGACGTGCAGGCTCAGCGGCCATGGCTCACGGGCCTAGCTGCTCCACAGCACGTGGGATCTTCCCGGACCGGGGCACGAACCCACATCCCCTGCATCGGCAGGCAGACTCTCAACCACTGCGCCACCAGGGAAGCCCAAAAGAAGTCTCTAAATAAGTTATATCAGCTGATGAGAAAGGCACATAAATTACCCAGGAGCCCTAGATAGCTTCTAAGTGGCATTAGCTTTGCTGGCTGTCCAAATAGGAAAGGCTAATTTTCCTCTCATCGAGATAAGAAAAACATAAACTCCGTGGCACTTTGGTCTTCTTTCTTGGGTTGGCATTCATCAGCTTAACACCTTGTTTGCTTTTTCCCAAGTGACTAGGGCAGCTAGTCTCCATCCAGTTGCCTTCATAAAGGAACACTGTCTTACATACAAGTTCATAATCATTCCATGATTCTGTCTCTTTATCATGTCTGCCCTAAGTGGTGCGTGAAGGCTAAGGGACTCCTGAAGGTGGAATCTGGTTTATAACATGAAGTGGACCCAGAACTAGGCCCGAGGTATATAATCTTGTGCTCTCAAACAGAGCAGGTCATTCACTAACAGCTTAGAAAGTACCTCCTCATCCTTCTTTACAAGGAAATCCACTAATGACAGGAAGCACCCTTTTATAAGATCATCACCTCCCCTTCTGAGGTAGAGGGAGCAGAGGGAGCAGAGACAGCAGAGAAAGGAGGAGGAGGTTTCTATGAAATAGAAAGTGCCTTTAATTCTCATTTCCCCTTCTACTTTTTCCAGTCTCTCTTTCTGTCTATAAAAATCATTTTTACTTTCCTCTTAGAATGATATTCATCCCATAAATATCCAGTTGATTGGGATGAGGCCCTTCCAAGAATCTCTGCCAATGTGTTACTTTATCCAAATCAAAAGAACTGTCTTAAATATTGTTAAAATGACTCTACTACCCAAGGCAATCTACAGATTCAATGCAATTCCTATCAAATTACCACTGGCATTTTTCACAGAACTACAGCAAAGAATTTTTAAATTTGTATGGAAACACAAAAGACCCTGAGTAGCCAAAGCAACCTCGAGAAAGAAAAACGGAGCTGGAGGAATTCGGCTTCCTGACTTCAGACTATATACAAAGCTGCAGTCATCAAAACAGTATAGTACTTGCACAAAAACAGACACATAGATCAATGGAACAGGATAGAAAGCCCAGAAATAAACCCACACACCTATGGTCAATTAATCTACAACAAAGGAGGCAAGAATATACAATGGAGAAAAGAGTCTCTTCAGTAAGTGGTGCTGGGAAAACTGGACAGCTACATGTAAAAGAATGAAATTAGAACATTCTCTAAAACCATATACAAAAATAAACTCAAAATGGATTTAAAGACCTAAATGTAAGACTGGATACTATAAAACCCCGAGAGGAAAACATAGGCAGAACACTGACATAAATTACAGCAATATATTTTCAGATCTGTCTCCTAGAGTAATGGAAATAAAAAGAAAAATAAACAAATGGGACTTAAAAGCTTTTGCACAGCAAAGAAAACCATAAACAGAATGAAAGACAACATATAGAAGGGGAGAAAATATTTGCGAACGATGCGACTAACCAGGGATTAATTTCCAAAATATACAAACAGCTCATGCAGCCCAATATCAAAAAAACAAACAACCCAATCAAAAAATGGGCAGAAGGTCTAAATAGCACATGAAAAAATGCTCAAAATCGATAACCATCAGAGAAATGCAAATCAAAAACACAATGAGATATCACCTCACACCTATTCGGAATGGCTATCATCAAAAAGACTACAAATAAATGTTGGTGAGGATGTAGAGAAAAGAGAATCCTTGTACACTGTCAGTGGGAATGTAAATTGGTGCAGCCACTACAGAAAACAGTATGGATGTTTCTTAAAAAACTAAAAATAGAACCACCATATGATTCAGCAATTCCACTCCTGGTATACATCTGAAGAAAATGAAAACACTAATTTGAAATATACATGCACCCCAATGTTCATAGCAGCGTTATTTACAACAGCCAAGCAACCTAAGTGTTCACCAACAGATGAATGGATAAAGAAATGTGGTATATATACACACAATGGAATACTACTCAGCCATAAAAATAATAAAATTTTGCCATTTACAGCAACATGGATGGACACCTAGCGTATTATGATTAGTGAAATGTCAGAGAAAGACAAATACTGTATGTTATCACTTATATGAGGAATCTAAAAAATGAAACAAAGGAATGAATATAACAAAACAAATAGACTCAGATACAGAGAACAAACTAGTGGTTACCAGTGGGGAGAAGGAAGGAGGGAGGGGCAAGATAGGGGTAGGAGATTAAGAGATACAAACTACTATGTATAAAATAAATAACCTGCAAGGATATATTGTATAGCACAGGGAGTATAGCCAATAATTTACAATAACTTTAAATGAAGTATAATATATAAAAATTTTGAATCACTATGTTGTACACCTGAAACTAATATAAATCAATTATACCTCAATAAGAAAAAAGTCTTCCTTCTAGCTCTCCTCTTAAAACCAGTGGGTAATCATTGGTCAGATCCATTTCACCTGCCTTCACTAATCATGGCCATTTTAAAACTTGTATATCCTCCAAGCAGTATAACCTAAATAATAAGATATTTGCCCAGGTTGTTTTCTAGGAAATTGGTGTCAGCTATGTCTAGTTCAAGCCGAGCTGGTTAAGACTTGGTAGGATCACTGACCCTCCAACCAGGCATGAGCAAGTGTCCTCTTGGTGACCTTTTGACATCAGAGGACAGAAAAATCTGTCCTCAGATCTTCCTAAGCACCTTCATTTTTTAACATGCAGAGGCCTGTAGCGTAGTTACATCTGTGCAGAATGACGATTACTGCACCTTTTTCCAAGCATCTTTCCCGATGCTCTCCACATCTTCTTTATCCATTCATCTATTGATGGACATCTAGGTTGCTTCCATGTCTTAGCTATTGTAAATAGTACTGCAATGAACATTAGGGTGCATGTATCTTTTCAAATTATAGTTTTCTCCATATATATGCCCAGGAGTGGGATTGCAGGATCATATGCTAATTTTATTTTTATTTTTTTAAGGAACCTCCGTACTGTTCTCCATAGTGGCTGTACCAATTTACATTCCCACCAACTGTGTACGAGGGTTCCTTTTTCTCCACAACCTTTCCAGCATTTATTATTACTAGACTTTTTGATGATGGCCATTCTGACTGGTGTGATGTGATACCTCATTATAGTTTTGATTTGCATTTCTCTAATAATTAGCGATGATAAGCATCTTTTCATGTGCCTGTTGGCCATCTGTATGTCTTCTTTGGAAAGATGTCTAATCAGGTCTTGTGCCCATTTTTTGATTGGGTTGTTTGTTTTTTGTTTTGTTTTGTTTTGATATTGAATTGTATGAGCAGTTTATATAACTGTTTATCAATCATATCATTTGCAAATATTTTCTACCATTCAATAGGTTGTCTTTCTGTTTTGTTGATGGTTTCCATTGCTGTGCTAAAGCTTTTAGGTTTAATTAGGTCCCATTTATTTATTTTTGCTTTTATTCCCTTTACCTTAGACAGGTCTGTCTCTTCAATAAACAGTGCTGGGCAAACTGACCATTCTCTTACTACATGTAAAAGAATGAAATTAGAACATTTTCTCACAGTATATACAAAAATAAACTCAAAATGGATTAAAGACCTAAATGAAAGAGTGGAAACCATAAAACTCCTAGAGGAAAACATACGTTAGAATACTCTTCATCATAAATCATAACAATATTTTTTTTGGATCTGTCTCCTATGTCAAAGGAAGGAAGACTTTTTATAATTCAGGGTCTCTTCCCTCACTGTTATGTGGCCACAGGGCTTCAATTGTCCACTCAATTTAGGAACTGCCAGACTCATCCTGCCCTTGTTGCCAAAATTGTTGGGGAATATAATTAACAATAAACTCTCTCTCAAACCCAGAAATCCTCTCCACAGAGGTAGTAAAGGAAAGAGACACTTTTATTATTGAATGAGCATTCAACCAGAATGTGGTTTCATCACAGGAAATCTGCTAAGAGATTGCAAAGACAGAAAGGAATCTCATCTTTGTATATAACCAAGCAGATACTACAATTACACATTTCCAAGATAAACAATAACTAGTCCTCAAGTAAGTGGACCATTTGTCACACAGAGTTCATCCTAACTTTATTTGGTAATTGGTGTATTCAGCCAGAAGAAAACAAACTTTTCATGTCTTTATGATAGGAGGTAGTTTGGCAAACTTGAGCAAGACACCCATTGAAGTTAGGCTCCTACCTTACCACAGAAGCTGTATATAGGAATACAACCTCCCTTGATGTTTACATTTCACAGATAGGGTTCTCTGGTCATTGTGAAAAACACAGCTGGGGAAGAAAGCCAACAAAAGGCCTATCTAGTTGAAAAAAGGATTCATATACATTTTAAAGGAAGGAGAAAGTGCTTATAATTACCAGTTTTCTAAAATAAATGCTCTAAGAAAAAATTGGGATAGGTGTCTTACCTTCTTTTCAACAGGGAGAATTAGGCTTCTTATTTTTAATTTATTTGCATTTAGTATATGCCAGGTTATTATTTTTACCATAAAATATAATTTCCCCATAACATGTAAATAAATAGGAAAATTAACAAAGAACATCCAAATAGTGAAGTTATTAATTATTGATTTATGCTGTATAATTCTTTTTCTCATCTTTGGGAAAGCAAAAGGCACAAAGTTCCTTGACTATGTTAACAATTTTACTCCCTTATGCATAGATAAAACTGATAATCTACTTAATAGGCTTAATAGAAATAGCCTCCATGGTTTATAATCACTCTCCCTAGTTATTAAATTCTTATTCTAAATAGCTGAAAACTAATATAAGTATTGGTAACAGCTCTCTTTCCCCTATGCTGCTCATTATTCCCATCATCACTGCATGGATTTTAACATGCATTCAAGCTTTACAGACTGTACTGTTCCTATCCACAGCCATCCAACTAATGGATTTTCAATCTTAACATTACTCATACAAGCAACATATTTCACTGATTATAGAGGTTAACTCAGCTAATGATTCAATTAAAGCTACTAAAGGAATATTTAATTTTTGAAAAGAGATCCTCCATACAGCATACAAGAAATATCAGAAGTACTTATATCTGTATGATATTCTCCAGTGTGTTTTAACTTTGGAAAGCTTTCTTGGACTTCATAGCACATTAAGAAGAATGAATATGACATAAGGGAAAATTACCACAAGTTTCAATGTTTTGTAAGATGTAATGACATATTTTATGGTAATGTTAAGATTACTGTATTCACTAAAGGGAAGTTATAATACAGTCACACATTTTTTGATAGATCGAAATAAATTGCATTAGATAACCAATAAAATTTCTTTTTCTTTCTCTTAAGAGAAGAGTAAATTGACTTAATTCCAATATTTCTTTCAGACCTACCTCTCATTCCTAAAAATTAAGTTTGAGTATATGTTTTTTTAACAACAGACTTGTCATAACACCAATATAGTTGGTCAGCACAGTCAACAGTCTAATATTTTAGTAATATGTTCATTCATTCTCACTTGAACGACTTTCAGATTACCCATTTAGTGATGCACAGAACACATGGCCTCTACTGAAACCACAGGGTGAGATGAGGGGTTGTCGTCATTAGTGCTGAGGTGTGGTGAAAGTTCTGAGTCTCCACTAGGCTTCCTCTGCACAGCCACAGCAAGGAGTGGAAAGGGTGCCTCCTTACTGTTAGGTGGAGGTGAAAGTCCATAGTTTGGACTTGGTCTCCACTGACCCTGAGAGTGAGGTTTTATACTAGCTGGTGGGGTTGGAAGTCCTGGTCCCATACTTGCTTTCTTTGACACCACCCAGCACAAGGTGCCCCCACTTGTCCTTGCTGGCATGGATGGGGGTCAGGCCACAGCCTTTTTTGCGGTGTTTTGCCTGAGTAGAGTGGTCATTATCTACAAGCTTTGTCTTGCTAGTTTCTCCTTCCCTGGTCCTTCAGTTAGAGAGAGCAGGCTTCGCTGTTTTTTTGTTTTTGGTCTGTGTCCATTGGCATTTCCAAGTTACCTGCATCTTCAGCTCCAATCATGGAATATATGAGAGAGAAAGAAAACCCAGGGACTCACTATCATATTGGTCCAAAAATTTTTGTTTGGTCAAAAAGCATTAAATTTTGAATTATCTTGAGGGAAATATCTTCTTTAAAATGTTGAATTTCTCCATTTAAGAAAAAGATATATTAGGTTAAATATATAAAATATTTAATATTTAATATGTTGACCTATTAAAAACTTCAATTTCACTTATTTAGTTCCCAAAGTTACTTACTTCTTTTTTTTCTTTTAAACAGCACACCCATTGGGAAAATTAGTGGTTAATCCTTAACAGAGCAAATTTTTTTTTTCTCTTCTGGAAGGTGGCATACTTAATTTACTTAAATAATATTGTCTTAACATTTCTCAACATTTAATACTCATATGAACAGCTATATATGTTCTAAAGCCAAAATAAACTATAACATATATAACAGTGGGATCTGGACCAACCTTATGTTATGCTACAACTCAAGAAGGGAATATGAACAGAAATGTCTGCTGGTGAGAAACTCTCCACCCTTAGATGACTTTGCTAAGAACCCAAGTGGTATTATTAAGCTTCTCAATACACTTTCAAAGGATGGGAAAAGTGGAGGAGACATTTATTATTTTTAGTGCAAATAAGGTGACTTGGTCTAGAAACTGTGCAGGCTACTGTGTTTCAGGAACTGACTTGAATATGTCACTGCATAGATGAGATGATACCAGCTTGCTAGTTTCAGTTCAAACTTCTGAAACAGCTACTGCATTTTAGCTGGTGCCAAGCCACATGAAAATTCCATGAAAATTCTGTTTGGCTTCTTTCAGATTTAGTAAATCCACCACACTGTCCCTCCAATTACTAAGATTCCTCATCTGGAACATGTCTGGATAATGTCTGAAAGAGAAAAGGTTTCTCTTTTTTTAATATTAATGACTACTTACTCATGTCTTAAAAATCATATTTGAGTTTTAAATCTATTTATTTCTCCAGCTAAAAGTTAAAAATAAGGCTTGATGTAGGTAAAGGAAGAATGGGCACTCTGATTTCTATCAAACTTACCCAAAGAGCCCCTTGTCACCTATAAAAGGTATATGTCCCTCCAGCTTTTGTTTGTTGGGTTGAAAACTGACCCCTGTACAGACAGGGTAAGGGGAGACCAAAGAAAGAAGCAGACTACTCCAGATTGGTAGGTGGCAATTTCAATACGGGAATTTACTTACAAGGCTTGTCTCAGGCTGCAGCAAGATGAGTAGATCTCCTCACCCACCTACCAGAATCTTAAAGTTTATATAGAGGTCTTAAGTGGGTTCAGTCACTTATACAATCCAGATGGTCTCAACACCACATCACTGTCTCAAGGCTGTGTCCTTGGGCAGCTTCTAACACGTGTAAGGCAAGTGGAGGGCACATTCCAAGGACAGGGGCAGGGGTGAGGAGCCCCTGATTCCCTGGGTCCAGATTTTAGGTCAACGGGCAGTCACATCCTCTCAATGAACTCTTCCAACACTGATAAACCTGTACAATTATATCATTGTATCATAACGTGCTAGCGTTGTCATGCTTGGATTGGATACTCTTGACTAGGTGGAAAATTATCATTTTCTGTCATCTCTTTCTAAAAAACAGGGGGAAAAAACATGCTGATGGTATACTTTTATTGTCAAATATAAAAGTAGTTTCAATAAAAAATGCTCTTCCAGCTAATTACTGTCAGAAAGAATAATTTTAAAACTCAAATGATCATTTTTGGCAGCTATCCTCTAACATTTAACTGGTATGTATTTATGAGTCCTAGAGAGTAGGTAAAATCATTTAGATACTTGGAGATATATTTTGAAACCTGTTCCTCTTAGACTGTTTCTCTGCTTGACATTTTGCAACTCTTGGGTATGACGTTAAGAATTTTTAATGATTGCACTGGATGTTGGAAATGCTTTTGACATTTCAAGGCTAAAATGTTCATGTAACACCATAGAGCCCCAAACTTTGAGGTTTTGATTGACACATAGCCCAGGATTCGAGCAGCTTCAGAGTTATGTTTTGAGGAAATATTGGCCCTGCCCATAAACACAGCCTTGTCTTATCTTGTACCATATGTGAGATGGCCCTCTACTCAGGCACGTATCCTGATTAGGGCATCTTATTTTCATAATATTTCATTCCAAACTTCAATAAATCAATTGTTTGCCAAAGCAAATGTGTATGACCTAAATTGTCAGCTTAGATGATCTGTAATTGTTTCATGGAAACTTGCCTAAAGGAAAAGCAGTCCATTAATTCTAGGCATTTTAACTTTTATCTTTGAATCAAATTGAGCCATCAACAAGCTACAATCCTGAACCATGCAATTTTGATGGTTTATAGAATTTTTTATAGAGAAAGGACTTGAGGACACAGGGAGGGGGAAGTGTAAGCTGGGACAAAGTGAGAGAGTGGCATGGACATGTATACACTACCAAACGTAAAATAGATAGCTAGTGGGAAGCAGCCTCATAGCACAGGGAGATCAGTTTGGTGCTGTGTGTCCACCTAGAGGGGTGGGATAGGGAGGGTGGGAGGGAGGGAGACACAAGAGGAAAGAGATATGGGGATATATGTATATGTATAGCTGATTCACTTTGTTATAAAGCAGAAACTAACACACCATTGTAAAGCAATTATACTCCAATTAAGATGTTAAAAAATTTTTAAATAATAAAATTAAATTAAATTAAAACATAAAAAAAGAATTTTGTATTTGACTTTTGATTAGGTGTTGTTTAAACTTCCACTGAGATACATCATATGTGTAATCCAAGTGTCACCAGTTCCTACAGAGCATATCATAAGTTGACATAAATTTCAAATTTGGCCAGCTAGTTTGGCTGGCTTGACCAGCACAGCAACAGGCTGTCCAGCCCCCTGCAAGTGTTACATCCTCTTACACCAGGTATATCTCAGAGTCCAGAGAAGGTGTCCTATCTATGTCCTACTTCCACAGTAGCTGTGAGGCTGCGCCAGGAGCTATCACTTATCAGAACCGGCCTCAGGATGTCTTAGCCCTTCTGCCTCCTCCACCAAGCACAGTATTTCTTGTGGTCTGTGCCATCAGGGCCTCTGTCTTACCCCTTCTTTCGTTTCACATTAGGATGCCAAACCTGACAGGTAGTCTATAATAGTACTAGAGAACATGGGCCTCCTTTTATGTCTTATGTTAGAGTAATTTCAAAGCAGTATTGCTTGAACCACAACAAATTAAATAAATAGCTATTCTGGTTTTATTTACAAGCTTCTGTATCCTTAGGACCTGAACACTTACTAATGTGAACAAGAACATTATTATTAGTGCTTTTCTGCTTTGGTAATCTTGACAATAGTGATGGCTGGCTATTTTCAGAGTCATGTCTGGCTCTTCTGTAGCACTTTCCTATACACCCAACAGAAACTATTCTTGCTTCTCCTCCGGACACGACACCATGGCAGCAAAGCTTCCTTACAGGGTGATGTGCAACGCAGGGAGGGGGAGGAGCCGATGGCTCTCTCCTCAGGCACTTGTCCTGAAACTTCAAAGTACTAATGCTTGTTCCCATAGTCATTTATGAACACAGCTCATGTTTATGATGCTAATTCATCTCCCTACTGAGTCCCCTAAACCAACTCAAGAATGAAACAGTGTCTGTAATGATAGCCTTTTCATTCTCTCTGTTGGTTTTGCTGGCCGATGTTCCTGCACCAAAACAAATCTCTTTCCAACCTCACAAAATCTAAAGCATCCAAGCAGAACACCACATGCAAATGAACACCAGTAAGGTCACAGGCCCACAGGCTCCAGAAACAGTAATTCATTTCCAGCTCAGTTAGAAGTCCAGTCTCTGGCCAGAAAACATACATTGCAAAAGTAATGAATAAAGAATAAATAAAGTCTGCAGTTCTGCCTTCCCAGCTTCTCTCTACATAAACTGGGTTTGGCTTTCTGAACTCCAATTTGCTGTACTCCCATGTTTAGTTGCAGAACCAACTGCTTTAACTTACTCTTTCTGGTTTAACATTTCTCAGACAATGCTCTGATTCTGAATAGGCTTTAAGGCCCTTTTTCCTTAACTGTCCCCCAGAGGCCACAGGCTGGCATTGCTGTGCATGTCCAGCCTTGGAAGTTTAGTGACCAAACATGTGATGGCAGGCACATAGTAGGTGCCTGATGAAGGTTTGCTGGTGATTCTGAAGTCAGTACCAATAATAAATTACTTTATTTTATTACAGAATTGCACTGTTCTGCAGCTGTTTCTCATCGATTTCTGTCACACTCTGTCTTTGAGTCACATTCCCCAAGGCTTTGGCTGAGCTACAACCTGATTGAAAATTGGACATCTCTGGAAAATGTGCTGAACTTTTTTATGACAATAGTTTTTTTGGTGGGGGAATAAAGGAGGAAAGTTGTTGTGTCACTGGTGTGTGAAAATGAATACAGCTTTGACAATAGAAATCTGTTAGATAGATCAAAATGCCATATTCACTGGGTAGTAAAGGCTGAGACAGCATTACACATAGCCAAAGGCTTTCCTAGATCTAGCTAAGTACATTAACCAAAAAGCAGCCTACTTGGAAGAGTTGTACAAATGTGCATTAGATCTGTTCTAGTTATAATCAAACACATAGGAAGTAAATCTGTTTATATCTTTAAATATGAATGACATTCCTATGCACCGCTACTTTGAAGAAATATCAATTACCTCGGAGTTACTGAAATTGCTTTACCAAGGATATGCCTTATATTTTGAATCCCAGTTGAAGACTTCACTAAGCATCAGTATAGCTCTTAGGAGACCTGAAAAATGACTACATTAATGCCATGTCATTAACAAGTTCTACTGCTTACAGGACAGTGGTAACTGACCATTTCTTCTATTTAAGCTTAGACATTGCACAACCTTTGGAAATCCCCCACCCCCACAATTTAAAATGGACCTAGATCATTTACGAATGTTATGCAATGTCAGCATGTGCTACATCTCTATTTAATTGTTAGCTCCTCAAGGGTAAAGACATCGTTTCCTAACCCTCTGTTCTGTTCACTGTGTTACCTACAGCATCATTATTTCTTCAGCAGCCTCCTAATAAACACTGGTGACTCTATTCCTCCTGAAACATAGCACTTTCCCAGGTTATCTTTGAGTTGATTTCTCAAACTCCATAAATCAGGGGTTCTTAAACTGAGGCTCATGAACAGAATTCAGGAAGGTATATATTCTGATATGGAAAAGGCTAACATTTTTATTTTCATAAATCTCTACTGAAATTTAGCATTTACTTCAACTATGAAGGTAGGTAACAGCACAGAGTAGTATTAATGGTATCTATACCTTTGTAACTAATAGAAATCAGAGGTTATTCTACATCGCTTTATAGTAATTTCTGATCTTTAAGTTTCCTTCATACTCAACTATTTGAAATGACATGAATTACTGGGGATGCCACTAAATCACACATGATTAGAGCTGTCCATTTACAGATGCTAGCATAACCTAACTGCCAAACTGTGGGCAACTCTGGGCCTGGTGATCATTCAAGCAACTAACAATAAAGTTGCATGTGTTTATATCAGTGATTCAGATATCTACCTTCTTTCCAGTATTCCATGTCTACAGTTGTTTATTGATTAATATATGGAATGAAGTCAGTCAAAGTCCACCTTAGACCTAAGTGTTCTTACCTAAACTAAGCAACAACAGTTTGTACAATGATGTGCTTAAAAAATTTAAATTTAACTTTTAACTTGTCTTGTTTGTTAATGGATTATAAAGAGGTATATATCTTAGCAGATCATAAAAAATTTTAAGCATTTTCTCTTAACTCTTTTAGTACGCTACAAAAATTTCAATGAATGTATGTTCCAAGGAATAGAAAATAATGGATGTGAAAGCAAATCCAGATCTCTCATATCAGTGATGACTCAGAATCATTGATTAATTGATCTTTTTATTTTACTTTCAATCTTCTAATTGATTAATTTGTCCACAAAAGATAAAAACTTACAGTCATGTGTTAGTAGGAGCCAAAGAATTCCATGAAGACTTCCCTGTATGGCTACTGTAAAACTTTTCAACTTTGAGAAGGGAGAATTGCTCTTTGCACCTATTAACCTTTCAAGAAGTGGATAGAGTAGTAAATGGTGAAAATAGAAAAGTACAGTTAAACCAAATACTTGGCTTGTAGACAAAAGAAACATTTTCTCAAGGAACTGAGTCCAGTGAAATCAATTCTGGGGTATAGATGGAATTTTTGTGATCATTTTAATTGAATACACATTTAAGGGCTCATTTTTCAGGGATTAATTTCCAAGGTCTCTGTACCACATTAATATCTAGAATTTTCCCAGTAAGAATTATCATTTATTCAAGCTGAGCCTTTGAACTGAACTGAATTCAATGCTCTAGGAAACGAAGTCACCCTGAGTGAAAGTCAATTGTTGAGCAATCAACTGAAACAGAAACTTCGTGTATGAGACCGTTGATTACTTACTATCGGGCTGGATAGAAAACACTTTACTATAAGTGGAAGATTTGGTCACACCATATGGATATGACGGTTCTATATAGTTGTTACTTTGACAACAGACTTTGCCATAAATAAACAAAAAGACAATTTATCTGAGGCATTAAGATTCATCCCAGTAGAACATTGCAATTATGCAGTTTCTCTGTGACAGAAGTACTTTCATGAACTCATAAATCTATTATACACCATTTCCTATAATACTGCTTTCCCACAATTTCCCTTAGCAGGTTAAGACCCCAGCCAGACATTTGATATAAAATGTGATGAGAGCATCTGGGTTACTAAGGAGTTCTAATAAGTCTTTGAAGATTACAGGAAGTAAATAGAACTGATAACAATGTTTTTAGTTCTGGACTTTGTTTCTATTTTACCAACTGACTAGAAATAACAATTAGACCATAGGGTGACAGATTTTGGAAAAATATTCACAATGAAAGCAAATTTTATTTTACTATCTTTTGTATTTAGTTTCACTTACCATAACACTAGAGTTTATACCAAATTTGACTCATTTGGCTTAATTTCACACTTAAGAGACAATGTAAATTTGGAAATCACACTTAAAATGTCATGCTTATGTTTTTGTTAGTTTGCTTTCTTTCCAAAACTCCTGGCAATTAATAAACAGTGGACAAAGTGTATAGTTTAAAAACAGAGCTCACCAAATTGCCTAATAGGTTATACAAGGATGTAAGAGAAAGTGTGGAGTCCAGATAACTTCACATTTTGGGTCTGAAAAAACTGGATTTACAATAATGAAGATTCAGGAAGGAGGAGATTCAGAAGTAGAGTTAACAACCCAGTTTTGGATATCTCAAATTTAGATGCCTATTAGCTATCTAAGTAGAGATGGTAAGAAGGAATTTGGTTTTAACAGTCAAGAGAGGGGTTAAAAACTGGAGATACACACTGGAAGCCCACAGCACATAGATGTAAAACTTAAAGCCATAATCAATGGGTAGGGTCTCTTAGAGAATGAATGGTTAGACAGAAGAGAATAGGTTCCAGGCCTAAGACAGAGACCACTCTAAAACTTAAGAACTGTAAAGGTGAGAAGGTTCCAGCAAGACACTGGGAGGAGTGGTCATTGTGTTAAAAAAAATCTGGAGAATGTGGTGTGAAGAAATGTTTAAAGGAGAAAGATGAAATCAGAAGTTTCAAATGCTACAGACAGATCAAGTGAGATGCAAACTAAGATCTGCCCTTCGAATCTGGCAACAAGTGTATCACCAGTAACCTTGATAAGAATGGTTTCAGTGGAGTAATGGAAAACAGGGCCTGTTTGGAATGATTCAATACAGATTAGAAAGTAAGGAATTGGAGAGAGTGAATATACACAGCTCTGTCTAGGAGTACTAGTACAAAGAGAAACAGAGAAAGGAGAAGCCTGTGGGAAGAAGATAAAGTTTCAGGATTTGCACTTGTTATAGTTGTTTTAAAATGGGAGATATATACTATGTTTCCATTGTGATGGAAATGATCCGGTATAGTGAGAAACACTGATGACTTAATGAGTGGGAGGATAATTGAAGTATAAAAGTCTTAAGTAGGTGATGAGGGACAGAATCCAGTACACAAACAGAGTGACTTTCGACTGGGGGTTGTGGCGGGGGAGGCTGGGTGAAGAGAGTACATTCATTGTAATGTAAGAAAAAGAAGTATATACAGTGTATTATACATACAGGTCACTTTCAGGAAGATGTAGAGGTTCTTTGATGATTACTTTAATTATTTTGTTGATGATGGACATGAAATTGAAATTACTCAGGTTGAGAATGGGAATAATGGTGAAGAAAACGATCTTGAGACATTTGCTATTATCATCAATAAATGAGGATAAAGAGCCATTAGGAATGAAGACGACTGGAAAAAGGAGGTGTAATAACATGAGAATCAAAACTGGGTTTTTTATAGAGGATGAAGGAACAGGAGAAATGAGGAAAGGTGGATTTAACACACCTCTAGTAATCTGTAGAATGTCACGACCTG
The DNA here is from genome assembly GCF_005190385.1 of Monodon monoceros. Classification (NCBI taxonomy): domain Eukaryota; kingdom Metazoa; phylum Chordata; class Mammalia; order Artiodactyla; family Monodontidae; genus Monodon; species Monodon monoceros. Next base: position 69,514,903 of record NW_021703776.1, on the reverse strand, counting down.
AGAAGGCTGCAGAGGAAACTAGCTTTCAATTAGAGCAAAACCAAGGATCCATTTATGGAATATGCAGAGCCAGGTGGTAAAAAGATTCTGAGTAACGAGAGATGCCTATGAGTCTTGGACTTCTTAAGTCTGTTGACTAGAGTAACCAGAAATGGGAGGCATCATGAAGTAATTCTCTTAGAGGGAAGTTCCTATTTTAGCTTCTATCTTGGGACAGTTAGTTCTCAAGCTGTTTGTAGTGGTAAGTCAGCAAGCGTACCTGATGGTGATGAAACTGATCTTACCAAGAACGTGGAGTACTCTACGCCCTAATCCAGTTCTGTAGAGAGAGACTGTTGAGAGTAGGGGGACAGCCTCGCTAGGAGTATAAAAAAAAAATCAAAGGTTATAAAATGTAGCATTTATATCTCAAAACTCATCAGATCCTATAGGGCTTTGCAATTACAATGAAGTGCATTAGCAGAATATGGTGAAGATCCGTTATTGAATTTTCCAAGATAATTCTGAGTTGTTAAATGGAAGGTTGCTCTTTTATGGAAAATAGTAGACTTTTGCAGAAAAAAAGGTTAAAAATCTTTTGTTAGTAAAAGTCATGTTTTTTCATTACTGTATTCTGAGGTATAACTAAATATTTAGTGGAGGTGGTAAGAAGGAAACAGGTGACCCTGGAGGGCAGTGGAAAGGCAATGAAGAATTCATTATTACAGGAAAAAAATGATCTGTATGCAAAAAAATCAGTTTCTGCAAAAAATTCAAGACTAAAATAAAAGTAATTTCATTACTTCAAAACCTAATAATATGTGACTTTAAAAAATGTTACCAAAAATAATTTCTGACAGCCCTCTACACAGTCTACCTCTCTGAACTGAATGACAAACTACGAGTCTAAAAACATGTCCAATGTTCTGTACCAATCTGCAGAAAGATTGTCTAACATTGGATAGATCATTATAGATGAGGTGTGACTACCAATCAAGTGGATTTGTTGTTCCAAGAAAACATCTGAGCCCATTATTCAAGAGACAAGATTTTCATTTCCATTGCTGTCTTTCTGCCTACAGGTCTGTGCTGCTCAGAATACAATATGTGCATTAGAGAGAAATGCCCAGTTTAGAGAAACAGCATCATCTTCTTTCTAACTCTAGGAATAGGATGGCAAATTACCAGTAAAACATAGACAGGATTTAGAATGAAGTCTTACAAGCTTTATTTCTACCATCCATATGAAGAAATCCTGTAATTTCTTTAATTCTTTAATATGATTCTTTAATTAGGAAATAATTTTTCTAAGTGTAATTATGAATTTATTCATTGACTCCTTTATAATTATTTTATTAGCATCCACTCTTACCACACACTGTGCTAGGAACTGCAAATATAACGGTTAACAAAATAGACACAATTCATTCAGATAGACAGCCACAACAAACAGACACAATGAATAAATAATTGGAAATTATAATTAATATATAGACAAATACCAGGTTGTCTCAAAAATTACAATACCATAGGGACATAGTTTAGAATGTGAAGTCAAGAAAGTTAAATTTAAGCTTATATCCCCACAAGTTACTTGCTATTTACTTTTATTTACTAAATATACACCTGATGGATGGAAGAATGGATATTACCTGTACGGAGATTACTATAGGCAAAGAGAAGAGGGTGTGCCAAGGTCCTGAGGCAGGAAAAAGAGAAGAAAATGTCATGCAACTAAACTAACTAAAGAGGGCTTAGGCCTTCCCTGAGTTGAGAGATTTTTCTGCTGGTGTTGAAGAAGCAAGACACCATAATTTCTACAGCTGCAAGTAAATGCATTCTGATAATAACTATGTGATGTTGAAAGAGGATGCCAAACCTAGGATTATACTGAGCCTGTGCTGACATCTTGACTGCAACCTTGTGAGAGCCTGAGCAGAGCACCTAGATAAGCCATGCCTGGATTCCTGACTCACAGAAACTATGAGATAATAAATGGCATTATTTAAGTTGCTAAGTATGTGGTAATCTGTCACAGAGGAATAGAAAACTAATACACTATACAAATGAGTTAAAACCATCTTGGAAAAGTTGGATGACTCGACCTGATTTCAAGATTGAGTATAAAGCTTCAGTAATCAAGATAGTGTGGTTTTGGTGCAAATATACACAAATAGATCAATGAAACAAAACAGAGAAAGTAGAAATAATCACCAAAATAAATAGTTAACTGATTTTTGACAGTCACCTAGGCAATGCAATAGGAGAAAAAGTATTTTCAGGAAACAATACCAGATAGAGAGCTTCAAGATGGCGGAAGAGTAAGACGTGGAGATCACCTTCCTCCCCACAAATACATCAGAAATACATCTACATGTGGAACAACTCCTACAGAACACCCACTGAACGCTGGCAGAAGACCTCAGACTTCCCAAAATGCAAGAAACTCCCCACGTACCTGGATAGGGCAAAAGAAAAACGAAAAAACAGAGACAAAAGAACAGGGACCGGACTTGGACCTCTGGGAGAGAGCTGTGAAGGAGGACAGGTCTCCACACATTAGGAAGCCCCTTTGCAGGAGACTGCGGGTGGTGGAGGGGGGAGCTTCTGAGCCACAGAGGAGAGCGCAGCAACAGAGGTGTGGAGGGCAAAGCAGAGAGATTGCCGCACAGAGGATCAGTGCTGACCAGCACTCACCAGAGAGGCTTGTTTGCTCACCCGCCAGGGTGGGCAGGGGCTGGGAGCTGAGGCTTAGGCTGCGGAGAGGGAGAGGACTGGAGTTGGCTGCGTGAACACAGCCTAAAGGGGGCTAGTGCGCCACAGCTAGCCAGGAGGGAGTCCAGGAAAAAGTCTGGAGCTGCCGAAGATGGAAGAGACTTTTTCTTGCCTCTTTGTTTCATGGTGCACGAGGAGGGGGGATTAAGAGCGCTGCTTAAACGAGCTCCAGAGATGGGCGCGAGCTGCGGCTATCAGCGCGGACCCCAGAGGCGGGCATGAGACGCTAAGGCTGCTGCCGCCGCCACCAAGAAGCCTGTGTGCAAGCACAGGTCACTATCCATACCTCCCCCCCCCACCCCGGGGAGTTGTGCCTCAGGCGGGTGCAACTTCACGCTGGCCTCTGCCCCCCATGCTCGCCCCGCATCGGTACCCCTCCCTCTCCCCGGCCTGAGTGAGCCAGACCCCCGAATCAGCTGCTCCTTTAACCCCGTCCTGTCTGAGCCGGAACAGACGCCCTCAGGTGACCTACACGCAGAGGCGGGTCCAACTCCAAAGCTGAACCCCGGGAGCTGTGCGAACAAAGAAGAGAAAGGGAAATCTCTCCCAGCAGCCTCAGGAGCAGCAGATTAAATCTCCACAATCAACTTGATGTACCCTGCATCTGTGGAAGTGGAATACCTGAACAGACAACGAATCATCCCAAATTGAGGAGGTGGACTTCAGGAGCAACGATATATATATATATATTTTTTTTTTTTTCCCTTTTTCTCTTTTTGTGAGAGTGTATGTGTATGCTTCCATGTGTGATTTTGTCTGTATAGCTTTGCTTTTACCATTTGTCCTAGGGTTCTGTCTGTCCGTTTTTTTCTTTTTTTATTACTGAAAAAAATTTTTTTCTTAGTAATTATTTTTTATTTTAATAGCTTTATTTTATTTTATTTTATCTTCTTTCTTTCTTTCTTTTTTTCCTCCCTTTTATTCTGAGCCATGTGGAGGACAGCCTCTTGGTGCTCCAGCCAGGCGTCAGGGCTGTGCCACAGAGGTGGGAGAGCCGAGTTCAGGACACTGTTCCACAAGAGACCTCCCAGCTCCATGTAATATCAAACAGCGAAAATCTCCAGAGATCTCCATCTCAATGCCAAGACCCAGCTCCACTCAAAAACCAGCAAGCTACACTGCTGGACACCCTATGCCAAACAACTAGCAAGACAGGAACAAAACCCCATCCATTAGCACAGAGGCTGCCTAAAATCATAATAAGGCCACAGACACCCCAAAACACACCACCAGATGTGGACCTGCCCACCAGAAAGACAAGATCCAGCCTCATCCACCAGAACACAGGCACTAGTCCCCTCCACCAGGAAGCGTACACAACCCAGTGAACCAACTTTAGCCACTGAGGACAGACACCAAAAACAACGGGAACTACGAACCTGCAGCCTGCAAAAAGGAGACCCGAAACACAGTAAGATAAGCAAAATGAGAAGACAGAAAAACACACAGAAGATGAAGGAGCAAGGCAAAAACACACCAGACCTAACAAATGAAGAGGAAATACGCAGTCTACCGGAAAAAGAATTCAGAGTAATGATAGCAAATATGATCCAAAATCTTGGAAATAGAATGGAGAACATACAAAAAACGTTTAACAAGGACCTGGAAGAACTAAAGAGCAAACAAACAGTGATGAACAACACAATAAATGAAATGAAAAATTCTCTAGAAGAGATCAATAGCAGAATAACTGAGGCAGAAGAACGGATAAGTGACCTGAAAGATAAAATAGTGGAAATAACTACTGCAGAGCAGAATAAAGAAAAAAGAATGAAAAGAAATGAGGATAGTCTCAGAGACCTCTGGGACAACATTAAAGGCACAAACATTTTAATTATAGGGGTCCCAGAAGAAGAAGAGAAAAAGAAAGGGACTGAGAAAATACTTGAAGATATTATAGTTGAAAACTGCCCTAATATGGGAAAGGAAACAGTTAATCAAGTCCATGAGTCACAGAGAGTCGCATACAGGATAAATCCAAGGAGAAACACACCAAGACAAATATTAATCAAAAAATCAAAAATTAAATACAAACAAAAAATATTAAAAGCAGCAAGGGAAAAACAACAAATAACACACAAGGGAATTCCCATAAGGTTAACAGCTGATTTTTCAGCAGAAAATCTGTAAACCAGAAGGGAGTGGCAGGACATAGTTAAAGTGATGAAAGAGAAAAACCTACAACCAAGATTACTCTACCCAGCAAGGATCTCATTCAGATTTCATGGAGAAATTAAAATCTCTACAGACAAGCAAAAGCTAAGACAATTCAGCACCACCAAACCAGCTTTATAACCAATGCTAAAGGAACTTCTCTAGGCAGGAAACACAAGAGAAGGAAAAGACCTACAATAATAAACCCAAAACAATTAAGAAAATGTTAATAAGAACATACATATCAATAATTACCTTAAATGTAAATGGACTAAATGCTCCAACAAAAGACACAGATTGGCTGAATGGATATACAAAGAAGACCTGTATATATGCTGTCTACAAGAGACCCACTTCAGACCTAGGGACACATACAGATTGAAAGTGAGGGGATGGAAAAAGATATTCCATGCAAATGGAAGTCAACAGAAAGCTGGAATAGCAATTCTCATATCACACAAAATAGACTTTAAAACAAAGACTATTAGACTTATTAGGAGACAAAGAAGGACACTAGATAATGATCAAGGGATCAATCCAAGAAGAAGATATAACAATTGCAAATATTTATGCACCCAACATAGGAGCACCTCAATACATAAGGCAAATACTAACAGCCATAAAAGGGGAAATCGACAGTAACACAATCATAGTAGGGGACTTTAACACCCCACTTTCAACAATGGACAGATCATCCAAAATGAAAACAAATAAGGAAACACAAGCTTTAAATGATACACTAAACAAGATGGACTTAATTGATATTTATGGGACATTCCATCCAAAAACAACAGAATATACATTCTTCTCAAGTGCTCATGGAACATTCTCCAGGATAGATCATATCTTGGGTTACAAATCAAGCCTTGGTAAATTTAGAAAACTGAAATCGTATCAAGTATCTTTTCTGACCACAGTGTTATGAGACTAGATATCAATTACAGGAAAAAATCTGTAAGAAAGACAAACACATGGAGGCAAAACAACACACTACTTAATAACCAAGAGATCACTGAAGAACTCAAAGAGGAAATCAAAAAATACCTAGAAACAAATGACAATGAAAACATGATGAACCAAAACCTATGGGATGCAGCAAAAGCGGTTCTAAGAGGGAAGTTTATAGCAATACAATCCTACCTTAAGAAACAAGAAACATCTCAAATAAACAACCTAACCTTACACCTAAAGCAATTAGAGAAAGAAGAACAAAAAAACCCCAAAGTTAGCAGAAGGAAAGAAATCATAAAGATCAGAACACAAATAAATGAAAAAGAAATGAAGGAAACAATAGCAATGATCAATAAAACTAAAAGCTGGTTATTTGAGAAGATACACAAAATTGATAAACCATTAGCCAGACTTATCAAGAAAAAAAGGGAAAGACTCAAATCAATAGAATTAGAAATGAAAAAGGGGAAGTAACAACTGACACTGCAGAAATACAAAGGATCATGAGAGATTACTACTACAAGCTATTGTATGCCAATAAAATGGACAACCTGGAAGAAATGGACAAATTCTTAGAAATGCACAACCTTCCGAGACTGAACCAGGAAGAAATAGAAAATATGAACAGACCAATCACAAGCAATGAAATTGAAACTGTGATTAAAAATCTTCGAACAAACAAAAGCCCAGGACCAGATAGCTTCACAGGAGAATTCTAGCAAACATTTAGAGAAGAGCTAACACCTTTCCTTCTCAAACTCTTCCAAAATATAGCAGAGGGAGGATCACTCCCAAACTCATTCTATGAGGCCACCATCACTCTGATACCAAAAGCAGACAAAGATGTCACAAAGAAAACTACAGGCCACTATCACTGATGAATATAGATGCAAAAATCCTCAACAAAATACTAGCAAACAGAATCCAACAGTACATTAAAAGGATCATACACTATGATCAAATGGGGTTTATCCCAGGAATGCAAGGATTCTTCAATATACCCAAATCAATCAATGTGATACAGCATACTAACAAAATCGTATGATCATCTCAATAGATGCAGAGAAAGCTTCTGACAAAATTCAACACCCATTTATGATAAAAACCCTCCAGAAAGTAGGCACAGAGGGAACTTTCGTCAACATAATAGAGGCCATATATGACAAACCGACAGCCAACATCGTCCTCAATGGTGAAAAACTGAAACCATTTCCACTAAGATCAGGAACAAGACAAGGTTGCCCACTCTCACCACTATTATTCAACATAGTTTTGGAAGTTTTAGCCACAGCAATCAGAGAAGAAAAAGAAATAAAATGGGCATAAAGATGTAAAAAAAAAAAAAAAAAAGAAATGTCAAAAAAAACCCTCACCAATGACCTATTCATTTTACTGAATGTGCATTTTACCTGATGAAAAGGTAATAATAAAAGTTATAGAATATTATATATTCTATAAGTTAAGTATTAAAAAAGTGATAAAAAACTATGAAGAAGAAACTAATTCTGCTTGAGGAGATTAGGGAAACAATGGAAGGAGGGGCTTTTGTGTTTGTGCTTTAGGAATGAATAAGAATTTTCCTGGCAAGCAAAGTTGAGGAGGAAATCAGAGGGATTATCATGAGGAAAGGCCAAGTGCCATGCAAGTACGTGAGAGAGTGGGAACTCCATAGAACAGCAGAGAGTTCATATAGTTAAAATGTACAACAAGATAGGGACCAGACTAAAGCAAGGAATTTGGTCAGAAGCAGGTTGTAAAGGGAAGTTTAGATTATGCTAATAAATTTTATTTTTTTAAACATCTTTATTGGAGTATAATTGCTTTACAATGGTGTGTTAGTTTCTGCTTTATAACAAAGTGAATCAGTTATATATATACATATGTTCCCATCTCTTCCCTCTTGCATCTCCCTCCCTCCCACCCTCCGTATCCCACCCCTCTAGGTGGTCACAGACCACCGAGCTGATCTCCCTGTGCTATGCGGCTGCTTCCCACTAGCTATCTATTTTACGTTTAGTAGTGTATATATGTCCATGCCACTCTCGCACTTTGTCACAGCTTATCCTTCCCCCTCCCCATATCCTCAAGTCCATTCTCTAGTAGGTCTGTGTCTTTATTCCTGTCTTACCCCTAGGTTCTTCATGTCATTTTTTTCCCTTAGATTCCATATATATGTGTTAGCATACGGTATTTGTTTTTCTCTTTCTTACTTCATTCTAGGTCCATCCACCTCACTACAAATAACTCAATTTCGTTTCTTTTTATGGCTGAGTAATATTCCATTGTATATATGTGCAGTTTTATTCTATCATGAATGAATTATTATCAGTGGCTTGTGTGTAGGAGAATTGCTTGGTGGTGTGGAAAAAGAACACACACATGGTAACTGGGAGCAGAATTATAGTATATATAGTCACATCCAGATTTTATGTACCTGGGACCTATCACACCTAGTTTTCTCAATATTTTTTGACAATAATATTTTCTTATGCATAAGACTATAACCTTCACCACAGAAAAGTCTATGATTACTTTACTCAAGAATGCTTCCTGGGACTTGGTAGAATGTCTGGCACATAGTAAACCCTCAGTAAGTATTTGCTGAATGAACGATTTATAATTAAGACGAAATGGAAATACAGATTTACCAACAAATAATTATTGAAAAAATTCCAGGCTGGTACACTGAGTTGTTTCCAAAATGTGCTGGTCTATCAATGAAGAGAAAATGCAGGACCATTAGGCATATAGCAGTTATACAAGAAGCTGAATTTGAATGACTACTCTTCTTGGATAGAATCTTTAAAATAATGGCCCCAAGAACTGTATGAACACATGCCAGAGTATTTGATACTTAGTTTGGGTAGTTTTTCCAGGCTTGTTGCCTTCTCTAGGCTTCAGATCTATGTGTTAGCTAACTCTCCTCAGCCTGTGTCAGTTCTCCTCAGAAATATATCTCCTCAGCCTGTGTCAGTTCTCCTCAGAAATATATCTCATTTCAATCATACACTGTTAATTTGCCAAACCTTCTTTTACATTGGCAACCCAAACTTATACTGTTGGCCTATATGTTATCTTGTGATGTTTTAGAACAATACATCCAGATCTGAGTGCCACAGTAAAGGGCACCATGTCATATATTTGAAACATTGCCTTGAGCTGGCCCATGGTAGTTCTCAAATTTTGATTACTAGGGAAGGGGGGCCAGATGGTACCAGGAAGTACCGTATATGGCAAAAACAGTAAGCCAAAGAATGAGCAGTTAAGACAGAAAATCAAATCTAACCTACACTATAAACAGCAAGGACAATAGAAGGTGCCATAAAAAGAACAGAGTAATGATGACCACAGATTTGTCAAGGCCTCAGATGCCAAGCCATCTGGTCTATTCTGTCATTTGAGTACAACATATTATCTGTATCTTCACAACTCACAGAGCTCTGACTAAAGTTTTGACTGATTTTCCTGAATTTCTGACCAAAATTGCAGGATGTTTCTGGACTCCTATTACGTGCCCTGAAAGAACAAAAGACTAGGAATAAAATAGGAAGTTCGAAAATAAAAAAACAATCACACCCCAGTAGGGATGCAGCAATAATGAGCCAACATCCTTAGTTAAATGATGTGTTGAGACAATCTAAAACCAGTGAGGTGAGAATAGCAGGTAGGTCTGATCAAAGCTCACATACCTAGAATGTCAGTAGAGAAAAATGTCATGAACAAATGCCCTGAAAATGGCTCAAGAAAGGAACAGGAAGGATGAAAGAAGGATTCAAAACAAAAGTTAGTAAAAACAGTACTGTTTAAAAGCCAAGAAAGAAAAGACATTAGGATATGTTTAATATTTGATTGCAGTGAGGATCTCATGTATATGTTAAACATATATGTGTGTGTTAACACATCAGACTGCACACTTTAAATCTATTCAATTTATTGTTTGTAGTTATACCTCAATAAAACTGTTAAAATCAATACAGTTGTGTCTTCTTTTATCTCAGAGACTTAGCTTGTGAAACATTTGGCCTAAGTTCCTTATCTGCTCTGCTAAGAAAGCCAATACTTTAAAAATTCTTGGTTCTAATGAGGTAAAAATCTATACCTTTTGGAGTGAGAACTCTCATGTTAGCTGTAGGACTGATAACCTGAAAAGTTACAGAGTGGCAGAAAAATATCCTTTCCCCAAACACAATCTTAAGAAAGTCAAGTAAAAGAAAAAATAGAAATGTAGTTCAAGAAGTTACCTAAGAAAAATGTGTTTAAATATCATATCACAGGCAACATTTCAGACGACAATTATTGAGTTTTAATTGGTCTGAAGGCTTGCAAAATTCTCTGTAGGTAAAATGTAGTAGCAACAGGTGGCAGAAAATTTAGAAATCACTGTAGCAGGCACAGCATCTTAAAATGTACATATATACCTAGAAAAAATTTCGACAAAGCCTTATATGGAACACTCTTACCCAATGCACACATTTAAAGTAGGTTATTTTTCACTGATAAAGTAACTTTAATGTGGATTTCTCCAAGAGAAGCCTGTATCAATATTCTTTCTGATTCTAAAGAAAAAAAAAAACTGTCTTTGTATATTTGGTGTCTTTCATGATGATAAGCAATTGTTGATGTGGAAATTTTCTTTTTCTTGGTTTATCACTTAATCAGAAACACTGAAAGAATTTAAAATTCCTAAACTAGACCTATATCACTCACACACTGATCACTGACACAACGAGTAATTAAATTGCCTGACTTCTTTCTATAAGAAATTAGAGACAGTTAGACTGAAGCTCACTGGTTTGGTTGATTCATTCATTCATATATTCCTACAATACTGTTGAATATTCAATATATATCAAACACTAGAATAGACAATGAGGATTTAAAGACAAGTAAGACCCAGAAAAGTCCTGCGGCCAATAAATCTGCTATCTGTTCTGAAGTTAGAAACTAAATAGAAAACATGATTTGATAAGCACTGTGACAGAATTCATGCACTTGGTATTGGGTAAACACATCCAGGTGCACCTATCCTGGGATAGTGGACTGGGGTGAGCTCAGTAAAGTTTGTACAAAGAAGTAATGGAACTAATCAGGCAAAGAAGGAGTGGTAGAGGATACAGAACATACAAAGTCAGGAACTTAGTGAGCACTTTTTCTCTCTTTACAACAAAACGTGACTGCCCTTATACTAATTTTTCTATATTGCGTACAGATAAACCAGTGAATAAGTTGGACTGAACTTCCAACAAAGCAGTTGAGACATCTGCTCAGACCACTTGGCCAAAGCTTCATTGACAAAGCAATATAAGATATGATGTGCCTAATGATTACATATTCAATTAAAGCTCAGTGCAAAGGATATTCTGAAACTTCTTTATCTGCTATTCCATTCGATAAATTCCCAATTTGACCTCATAATATTTCCTTCACTAAAGTGTGTCTTCGACGTGGCTTTGGAGTCCGAAAGACCTGGATTTATCTCCCAATACTGACATCATTATTTGCTTGAATTTGGGTTTAATCTCAGCCTCGGTGCATTGCAATGTGAGTATAGCACTATCCACTTCATGTGGTTGTCGGTTGTTGTAAGAACCAAATGAGGTTAAGTGTTTTAAGTACAGTAGCATTTACTTGTAAGAGCTCAGTGAACAGCAGTAAGAGGATACACTCCATAAAATGCACAGCTAAGAAGCAAGAACTACAATCCTGCAGCCTGTGGAACAAAAACCACATTCACAGAAAAGATAGACAAGATGAAAAGGCAGAGGGCTATGTACCAGATGAAGGAACAAGATAACTCCCCAGAAAAACAACTAAATGAAGTGGAGATAGGTAACCTTCCAGAAAAATTCAGATTAATGATAGTGAAGATGATCCAGGACCTCAGAAAAAGAATGGAGGCAAAGATCGAGAGGATGCAAGAAATGTTTAACAAAGACCTAGAAGAATTAAGGAACAAACAGACAGAGATGAACAATACAACAACTGAAACGAAAACTACACTAGAAGGAATCAATAGGAGAATAACTGAGGCAGAAGAACAGATAAGTGACCTGGAAGACAGAATGGTGCAATTCACTGCCACAGAACAGAATAAAGAAAAAAGGAATGAAAAGAAATGAAGAGAGCCTAAGAGACCTCTGGGACAAAATTAAATGCAACAACATTCGCATTATAGGGGTCCCAGAAGGAGAAGAGAGAGAGAAAGGACCTGAGATAATATTTGAAGAGATTATAGTCTAAAACTTCCTTAACATGGGAAAGGAAATAGCTACCCAAGTCCAGGAAGCACAGAGAGTCCCATACAGGATAAACCCAAGGAGAAATACACCGAGACACACAGTAATGAAATTGGCAAAAATTAAAGACAAAGAAAAATTATTGAAAGCAGCAAGGGAAAAACGACAACATACAAGGGAATTCCCATAAGGTTAACAGCTGATTTCTCAGGAGCAACTCTACAAGCCAGAAGGGGGTGGCATGATATACTTAAAGCGATGAAAGGGAAGAACCTACAACCAAGATTACCTGGCAAGGATCTCATTCAGATTCTAAGGAGAAATCAAAAGCTTTACAGACAAGCAAAAGCTAAGAGAATTCAGCACCACCAAACCAGCTTTACAACAAATGCTTGTAAAGCATTTGTTGTAAAGGAACTTCTCTAAGTGGGAAACACAAGAAAAGGACCTACAAAAACAAACCCAAAACAATTAAGAAAATGGTAATAGGAACATACATATCGATAATTACCTTAAACGTGAATGGATTAAATGCTCCAACCAAAAGACACAGGCTTGCTGAATGGATACAAAAACAAGATTCATATATATGCTGTCTACAAGAAACCCACTTCAGACCTACGGACACATACAGACTGAAAGTGAAGGGATGGAAAAAGATATTCCATGCAAATGGAAATCAAAAGAAAGCTGGAGTAGCAATACTCATAATGGAAAAAACAGACTTTAAAATAAAGAATGTTACAAGAGACAAAGAAGGACACTACATAATGATCAAGGGATCAATCCAAGAAGAAGATATAACTATAAATATATATGCACCCAACATAGGAGCACCTCAACACATAAGGCAACTGCTAACAGCTATAAAAGAGGAAATCGACAGTAACACAATAATAGTGGGGGACTTTAACACCTCACTTACACCAATGGACAGATCACCCAAAATGAAAATAAATAAGGAAACACAAGCTTTAAATGACACAATAGACCAGATAGATTTAATTGATATTTATAGGACATTCCATCCAAAAACAGCAGATTACGCTTTCTTCTCAAGTGCTCACAGAACATTCTCCGGGACAGATCACAACTTGGGTCACAAATCCAGCCTCAGTAAATTTAAGAAAACTGAAATCATATCAAGCATCTTTTCTGACCACAATGCCATGAGATTAGAAATCAATTACAGGGAGAAAAACGTAAAAATCACAAACACATGGAGGCTAAACAATACGTTACTAAATAACCAAGAGATCACTGAAGAAATCAAAGAGGAAATCAAAAAATACCTAGAGACAAATGACAATGAAAACACAACGATCCAAAACCTATGGGATGCAGCAAAAGCAGTTCTAGGATGGAATTTTATAGCTATACAACCCTACCTCAAGAAACAAGAAAAATCTCAAATAAACAACCTAACCTTACACCTAAAGGGACTAGAGAAAGAAGAACAAACAAAACGCAAAGTTAGCAGAAGGAAAGAAATCATAAAGATCAGAGCAGAAATAAATGAAATAGAAACAAAGAAAACAATAGCAAGGATCAAAAAAACTAAAAGCTGGTTCTTTGAGAAGATAAACAATATTGATAAACCTTTAGCCAGACTCATCAAGAAAAACAGGGAAAGGAGTCAAATCAATAAAATTAGAACTGAAAAAGGAGAAGTTACAACAGACACCGCAGAAATACAAAGCATCCTAAGAGACTACTACAAGCAACTCTATGCCAATAAAATGGACTATCTGGAAGAAATGGACAAATTCTTAGAAAGGTATAACCTTCCAAGACTGAACCAGGAAGAAACAGAAAATATGAACAGACCGATCACAAGTAATGAAATTGAAACTGTGATTAAAAATCTTCCAACGAAGTCCGGGACCAGATGGCTTCACAGGTGAATTCTATCACACGTTTAGAGAACAGCTAATACCCATCCTTCTCAAACTCTTCCAAAAAGTTGCAGAGGAAGGAATACTCCCAATCTCATTCTATGAGGCCACCATCACTCTGATACCAAAACCAGACAAAGATACTACAAAAAAAGAAAAGTACAGACTGATATCACTGATGAATATAGATGCAAAAATCCTCAACAAAATACTAGCAAACAGAATCCAACAACACATTAAAAGGATGTTAAAAAAAAAAATGCATGGCTATACATTCCCAGCCCAAGAGCACTTGCTTTGACATGGTGTTTTAGAATCCAGATAAATTAGAAATAGGCTTGTGATGCAGCAGCCCAACGACTTTGCTGTTTCACAAGGACATTTAGATTCTTATCTGAAATATCTGAAGCTCCATAATGTTTGTGCCAACCTAGAAAAACTGCATTAACTAGACTCTGGGCATATGCTGACGATCAGTAGTGCAGGTTATTAAGAATTAATTTATCATGTGGTTCTAACCATCATGGAGTGCCAAAAGCAAGGTAGTGTCATACCAAATGTAGTCATTTCTAGGTTCATCCTTCCACCCTGCTCAATGCCTTTTCCTACGGTATGAGTGCCCACCTGGTAACTATATTTCATCGAGAAGTGATCTATGAAAGAAAAGAAGTTTCCACAACCAGAGTAATTTTTCTATAGTGTAGAGTGAGGTTACAAATTTAACTCATACTACAATCTGGATATTTAGAGAAAAAACAAACCCCTTTTTCTTTTTTATAGATTATCTATATACTTCTACACAAGTCCCCACCCACCCTTTAGCAGGGAAAACTTAACTAAAATTAACTAAATATCCAATATCATTTACATTTATCGTAATTTAAATAATAATTAAGCTAAGGTAATGTTAGACTTCCTAGGATTAGCACAGTTCCTTGGAAGGTCTTCTTTCCTCGACTCTTCCCCTAAGTTAGTGTCTCAGAACATAAAGAGAGGAATGTGAGCTTCATGAGATCTCTGAAGAGTGAGTTATCTGGGGTATTTTTGCATGGTGTTCTCTGGTGTTTTATGTGATGCTCAGACATGCTCTCTGAGCTCAAGATTTGTATATCAAGGTGCTTACTTGACATTTTATGTGACTATCTAATAAGCATCACAATCTAAAATGTCCAGAACAGAACTCAAGTTTTATTCCTCTCTGAATCTTCCTCATTCATATGAATGGCCCCATTATCACCCAGTTTCTCAAGCCCAAACCCCAGGAGTCATTCCCTTTCCCTCACCTCTCCCATCTAATCATCAGAAGAGCCTATCAACTCTGCTAAAAACATACCTAGGATCTATCCTTTTCTTTTCATCATCCTTGCCATTATTCTGGTCCAGGCCTCACGATGCCTTGACTAGACTCCTGAAGTAACTTTTTGTGTCATTTCAACCTTGTTCTTCTCTTGGCAGCCAGACTGACATTGAAAATATCAATCAAATTCTCAATCTCCTTCAAAACCTGTTGATGGCTCCCATGCATGTAGAATGAAATCTTGTCCCGTAACATCAAAACTGAGGTTAAACTATTGTACAAGCCATGTATGATCCAGCTCCTGCTACATCTCCAATGTTATCACTCACTCTCAGCCACAATGATCTCTTTTCTGTTCCCTGAGCAAGACAAGGTCTTATGTGCTTTTGAGCCTCTGCAATTCACTATTTTGTGTACTTGGGCTGTTAGCAAGCTAAAATGTCACTTCATCAGAGAGGATTCTGATCACATTGTCAAGAGTGGCAAGAACTCAGTTCTCTGCTTTCTATCACATCACCTTTTTTTATCTTGCATCATTTATCACAATTTGTCATTATATCATTAATTAATGTGCTTATTTATTTTACTAGTTTATTGTCTGTCTTCCCCTTTGTTACATGCTCCATAGATGGGGACCTTATCTGTGCTGTTACTATTGTATCTTTCTCACTTAATATTTACTGAGTGGAATGGAAGAATGAATCACACTATATGTTGTAGTTTAACATACAGTCAGTTATGCTTAAAAATTACTTTCAAATTATACAATGCCTTCCACAGTTGGCATAATGTGGTTTTAGTCATTTAAAACTTCTATTGCTACTAATACTACAACTATTTTATCACTACAATGTTGTCTTTTAAACATTCCATAATAAAATAACATTGCTGCCAACAGATATTTGGAACAAGAGCATGGTGCTTCGACTGGGCAGACATGGTAAGAATTACTGGAGTGTTGGTCATATCTGCTGCTCTAACTTAGGACTCTGCCAGGAGCATTTTAGGAGCTAGCGATGATGATTGCCTTGAAGCTTCAGTCATTCAGAGAGTTGATATAACCTACATTCACTTGGAAGAAATGTATAGCTCCTATACATAAATCGGTAACTACTTTGGAATGTGCACTTTGTCTGTAAACCATGCAGATCTAAATTTTATGCCCAAAGCTCTGATAAAACAGTCCAGATATCCTTTGCATTTCTATGGTGCTGGGCCATGAAGCATGATATTGCATGAGACCAGTATCATCCAGAATTTTCACTTGTCCTGAGACCTAAAAAGACCTAATGAAATTTAATTTGTTTTGCTGGGAGTACTATTGGCTCAAGCATATTGAATTCAGCCAGAAGCTTATCTCCGGATGAAAGCCTAGAAATAGCTGCTTTGACATTCACTTCTTCATCCTGTTTTGTATCATTGTGAATATTGTGAATATCTGCAGATTACTCAAAATTGTACCTGTGGTGGTTGAAACTTTACATTAGACTTTTCAAACACGTGAACTTTACTCAAATTTATGCACAGAAAGAGAATTCAAGAGAGTCTTCCTCCCAAAAAGATTTCTTAGGAAATAATTTGAAGTTAACCAATGGAGTGCTTGTCTTCTCTCTTTTTAAAGATTCCTCAGAATTAATTTTCACAGGCACTTCTCACCTTTACACCTTTTGCTGAAACTTTGTTCAGGTCTGATAAATGTGTTAAGTAGCTCAAACTGGCTGATATTAGTGTGGAAACTGACATCCATCAACCTTCACTCCTACATTTACTGTGTGCTATGTGCCTTTAGCCAAGTTTTTTAACCTTGGTAAGCCTCTGTTTTTCCCATTGTAAAAAAGAATTCTAATAATTGCTATGGCATATGATTCTCCAGGATTAACTGAGATTAATGCAAGTAAAGGCCTTAACTTGGGGGCTTGGCACTACGTGTCCAATATATGGTAACTACTATCATTAGCAATATTGATGCCTAGTTCCTTTATTTAATTATTTGTGTCTAACATATATGTTTGATTGTAAATTAATTATACATTTCTGCAGAAAGTTTGTTGTGTTTTCAATGCTTAAATGCCATAATTACCCCTTTTTACTCACATTTTTCCTATTTTTCTTAATTATATTGTGTATTACCTCTTAAACAGGCAAAATCTAAGAATACGGACAGTTTTTTTTTTATGCTGAGCCTAATTTTTAAGACAACTCTCACTATGCTTCATCGGGTACAGTTGTGTAACAGGGACCATTCTTCCCTTTTGCTCAGGTTTCAGCCTTAAGAATACAAAGTGGCTCTGCCTGTAGTGAGAAGGGACTTTTGGCACCTTTTTTCCCACCTAGGGGAGTATTAGAGAGCCTTCTTTCAACACTATATCCATTTCCTTACTAACTCCTCACCAAAGGAGGGCTGATAATGCAATTCATTAGAGCTTATAACAGTCACTATGCTTTCCAAGTGGGGAATGTTACTGCATCTTTTTTTTTTTTTTTTTTTTTTTTTTTTTTTTTTTGCGGGGCCCTGGCCTCTCACTGTTGTGGCCTCTCCCATTGCGGAGCACAGGTTCCGGCGCGCAGGCTCAGCGGCCATGGCTCACGGGCCTAGCCACTCCGCGGCATGTAGGATCTTCCCGGACCGGGGCACAAACCCATCTCCCCGCATCGGCAGGCGGACTCTCAACCACTGCGCCGCCAGGGAAGCCATTATTGCATCTTAACGGCAACCATATGGGAACCTCTCTTCCCCTTCATTCTATTGTCTGCTAAGATTTAGACCTTATTTCGTGCCATTTATCTTGATTTTTAATCCCTCTGATGGGAAGCAGCCATCAAAGTGTGGATGCAAGGCTGCCTACACAGGTCCTCCCTGTTCCAGTGTCTCTGCCTGTGGATGGGTGGGTACCCCTAACTCCATGAGACTGATTGAGCAATGGGATTTGGAGTCTGTTTGAAAGACCCATGTGTTCTAAATCCAGCGGGTAGGGAGCGGGAAGCTTCTGTGTCTAACTTATCAGAGAAGCCTTGCTTTGAGAAAGTTCTAGCTTGCCTAGGAATTAAGAAATGAATTTGGCTATCATTTCTTATGTAAAGCATGGCTTCAAAGGATACCCACAAGGAGAAAAGAGGTGCATGAAAGCTTTAAGTCATCTGCAACACCTAGCATTATGCTCTTTCTTTCAGAACAACTCCAAGAATGTTTTCATACACACAACATAAAGATTTATAAAAAAAGGATAGTCTATTTGTATTCACAGATTTTCACTGAATATTTTCATTTTTCATCATACATTATTTTCCTTAACTTCCACTTAGAAAAGGTTTTCACAGCACAAAATTATATTTTAAAAAAGATTCCTAACAGTGAAATAAACACCAGTTCTAAATATAACCTTCATGCTCTGCAGAAAAAGGCAGCCATAATCTCCTGAAGAAACCAGCCGTGTAATCTGACCACTGTTTAATGTCACAAAGACTTGTAGGCTCTATTTATATAAATTGGCAGACACTGATATTGTTTCAGATACATTTCTAAACACCACGTCATGCCTCACTTGTGTGCTATAACTTCACAATCTGATGAGGAAAAAGAAAATCAATTTTAATTTCGAAACTAAATTTGAAGAAAACAAGAAACTATAATAACCAAATAACAATAGCCAAATTGTATGACTTGGTGTTCCCAGAGCTGTTAGTGACATACTACTAAAAAAGCTAATTTTTAATATAAATTGCTGGAGAACAAATTACCACTTAAATGAAATCTAACGGTAAAGTGCTTAAGAGCAAATGCACAGGGTCTGGAGTGAAACAGAATTGTGTTTGAGTCCTTAGTTGTGTGAACGCAGATGGGTTACATAATTATTATAGACCTAAATTTCCTTCTGAGTAGAAAAGAGGTGAAAATTCCTTCCTCATAGGGTTATGATAAGTATCAATGATAAAGTTGTCAAGCACACAGGACAGTGCCTGGCACAAAGCAAGAGCTGAAAAAGAGCAGTGATGCATTAGATTAAGCAGCTGGCTAGAAGGTATTAATCAATAAAGAAGCTCACAAAAAATGAGACAGTACAAGAAAATTTATTTTCATTTTAACATATATTTCATAGCTCCCTGCAATATTTTTAAAAAATATTTTCATTTTGGGGCTTCCCTGGTGGCGCAGTGGTTGAGAGTCCGCCTGCCGATGCAGGGGACACGGGTTCGTGCCCCGGTCCGGGAAGATCTCACATGCCGCGGAGCCTGTGCTCCGCAACAGGAGAGGCCACAACAGTGAGAGGCCCGCGAACCGCAAAAAAAAAAAAATTCATTTTTATAAAAGAAGACAGTAATAATGTAACCAGGTATTTATTTGAACACATAGTGGTATTAAAAGGAATTAACATTCTCATTTACTTCCCAACTTTTGTGTCTTCTCTCTCTGATTTAGCTTCTGCTGGATTAATCTTCCCAACGAACAATTACCATCTTGTTATTCTCTTGTTCAAAAATCTTCATGGATTCCCAACTGCCCACTGAATAAAGTTTGAACTTATCTTGCTTTTCAATGTCTTCCACAAATTTGGCCCTAACTCATCCTTCAAACATTATCCCTTACTCTTCCCTTTATAAATCTTATGCTTCAGCCAAACTGAACTAGATTTTAAACTTCTCAAAGTCAGAGGTCTTCATTTAGTTGTCTTTGTAACCTTAATATCTACTACACTGTAACGATTCATGTCCTTCCCAGTCAATATCAGTATGGGCAGTTTCTAGGCTTGCTGATTTTGTTCTTGCCCCTTCTAAAATTTGTATTGTGATTTGTCATCATTTTCAATGTTGATTTAGTCTTCTGAAATGTTAGTGATTCCCAAACAACTCTATTGCACACCATTTCAACTGCATCATCAAACAGTTAATCATAAAAATAACACAGTCCCAGAGGAAACATTCTGCTATCACCTCTAATAAATGTTGATGCCTTCTTAATTTAAGACTTACATAATACAGACTTAACCCATGCCTTCCCTGAAAATATGGCTATCAGAGACACTAAAATCTTTCACTTAGAATAGATGTTGATATATTATTTTTTGAATAAAGGAATGAGTTAAAGGCCTCAATGAAGTGCAGGATATAGGCTGGTTTTTTTTTTTCCACTATAGTATATCACTATTGCAAAGAAAGAAACATATTCAATATAAATACTGTCCTAAAGGCCATAATATTTTCTACCCAGTACTTTGTGATTTCTTTATGATTACACATTAATTTTTCATAGACTTGTTATAGCTTCTTACCAGGAATGGAATATCTATGATTGTCCTCTTTTTTTCTTTAAAACATTGAGAGCTACAATTTTCTGTTATTCAAGCACTTATACAGTTAGTAGCAACTGATAAATACTATTTAGAATCTCATACATGTAGAGTACCTGGCTAGATACTATAACAAATAGTTAAAGCAATTGCTCTCAAAAAATGTATTATTACTTGCTGCCTATGCTCCCTTACTTCCATTCTCTTCTTTATCCACTATAATTGGACCTTGGTCCTAACCACTCTGCTAAAATCACTCTTGTCAAGGTCAATCACCTCCCTCTGGCAAAACCTAACCCTTATATCTCTAGTCTCAGCTTAGCAGCATTGCCACAACATAAGAAGGGGTCTCTTGATTTCCCCTGTGCCCACTACACACTTCTCTAAACATCTCCCCAATTCTTCTCCAGCTCAGTAAAAATCACTGCCCAATTATTCAAGCCCCAAACTTAGAAGTTATTCTAATTTTTTCCTTCCTTCACTTCCTGCATTTAAACCACAGAACCAAGTTATGTGAGTTCTTCCTAAAAAATGCATTCTGAGTCTATTTCCCCTCAGCTCGACTGCAACCATATTAATGACAGTCACTTAAAACTACTAAACTACTACTACTACAATACCCTCCTAATTGGTCTCCCGCCTACATGCCTCTCCCCTGTCTGTTATCCATTTTAAGGTAATCAGAACTTCTCACTTCCCTCCTTAAAACATTCTAGCAATTTTCTATTGGATGTAGAGTAGAGTCCCAAGTCTTTACCTTGGCCTGTGAAGAAGGCCTCCATGAGGTCCCCCCAACACCAGAAACCTCTTTTAGCTCTTCTCTTACAAGTTCCTTAAATAAACCAATCTCCTTCACCGTACAAGCCTTTGACTTATTTCTGCCTCTGTTTGGATATACCTTCCTCAGAGTTTGTACATTATTTAGGTTTCAGTTCGAATATCACCTCCTCAGAGAATCTTTCCTTGTCATGCAGTCTAAAGAGAATTCTTAGTCCTTTGCTGTCATATCATCCAATTCACTGGCTTCATAACATTTACTACAGCAATGAAATGAGTCATAAACTTGGTCATTTATTTACTTGCTTCTTTATGTTTTGTCTCCTTATTTGTCTAAATTAGTAGTTATTTGAGGTCCAGGAATTGTCCTCTTGTAAACTGGTCTAGACCAGGGGATGACAAACTATCACTTCAGGGCCAACCCAGCCCACCACCTTTTTTGTAAACAAAGTTTTATTGGAACACAACCATACCTATTCATTTAAGAATTGTTTATTTCTGCTTTCACGCCGTAAGGACAGAGTCGAGTAGTTACAAAAGAGACTATATGGCCCTCAAGTCAAAAATATTTACTATGTGGGCATTTACAGAAAAAATTTGCCATCCATGTGCTAGACTTATGGGATGCCAAGGTAACTGAATCTGTTACAAAAAATAAATAAAACAAAAAACAAAATAAAAACCACTTATCTAGTCAAGGATGTAACACATTTTAGAGCCTGAATTGCAGTAGGCTATGAAAGAAGTAGAGAAATCATCCAGAGGCAGAATATATAGTATTTGACAACTTCCTGGGTATAAGGAATAAAGGAAGAGAATGAAATGACTCCAGGGTTTTAAGTCTGGGTACCTTAGAGAATGTTGGTACCGTTAGTGAAAACTGGGGTGTAAGGAGAAGGATGTGATCTGGAGAAAGGACAATGAACATGATATTGGACACACATACTAAGCACAAAGTCCCAGCAATACACTGTTGGAGAGATGGCAAGTGAACAGTTAGTGGTCTAAAGCTCAGAAGAGTGATCGAGGCTAGAGAATTATACCTCAGACTCAGATATGCCCAAGCAATAACAATATAAAAATTGTGTAAGTAGATAAAGATTCAGGAAGAGAATTTTTTTAAAATAAGAAGGTATTCAAGGACAGGACTTTAAGAAATACATGTATTTAAGGATAAGAAAAGAAGAGACACGACAAAAATGTCATCTTAGAAGAAAAATTATAATAGTTTCCAGAAGAAATAGTTTTTCAGTCTTAACTGCTAAAAAAATTTTTAAATGTAAAAGGAAAAGGACAAAATGGAGAAAATTTTTTCACATTTATAATAAAAAATGATTCAAACACTTTACGTACATATAAAATTATATATACATATACACATAACAATTCTAAGCCTCACAGATATTTATACGCCATATATATATATGAATAAAGGTGTAGCGTCTACGCCAGTTAATCAAACAACAGTGACTTAAACAACATAGAAATTATTTCCTCCCTCATATGATAATCTTAGCATGAGCATATACGGGCAAACATGGCAGCTCCATTTGGTGGTAGTAAGCACCAGGCTCCTTCTAACTTGTGGTTCTGTTATTCTTAACATGCATCTTCCACTTTGTGAGCTACAACGGCTGCTCCAGTTTCTGCCATTACATCCTATTCCAGCTGGCAAGAAGGAAAAAAGGAGAGTAGAAGTCATCCTTCCCTCTTTCTCTTTTTGGACACTGCCCAGATGTTGCATACATCAATATTGCTCACAACCCACTAGCCAGAAAGCAGACATAGGACTACACCAGCTACCAAGGATGCTGGAACTTGTTGTTTTTATCTCAGTGACAATGTGCCCAGATAAAATGTGTGGACTTATTCCCAACTGAAAAAGGAGAGAAGATATTGGGTTATAGCTGGCAGTCTCTGTCAAACACTGCCCCAACTAAACAACAAAAACAACAAAGCCATGGGATATGAGAAGAATTACAAAGAATACAAATGGCCATTAATAATAATCAAAAAAATGGAAATTATAACAAGACACCAGACAATTCTACGACATTGACAATTAAAAAATGCTAAAAATATTTGCAGGTAAATAGGCCTCACCACACATCCCTACACTTCAACCCAGTGCAGACCAAATCACTGTCACACCTAGACTAGGACAATTGCCTCCCAACCTTCTCCCTGTTTCAATTCTTGTCATTCCCAATCAATCCTCCAAACTGCTCTCAAGAGTTCACACTTTTGCTGATTCTGCTCACCCTGCCTGGAATGCTTTCCCTGGCCTCTCTGGCAAATGCCTACTCATCTTTGAACTCAGCTCAAAAATAACGTCTGTAAATTGTTCCTGATCTCTCTTTTTACCACATACAGAACTGATTTCCTCAGCTGTGCCCCTTCTGTACCTTGTATATGTTTGTATTACTTTACTATGTTTTTTTGTTTTGTTTTGTTTACTTCGCTCATTAAGAAATTAAGCTTTTGAAACACAGGATTGCACCTTCTCTTTTTTGGATTGCCTTTAAGTACCTTAGCGCCTGCCACAAAATAAGCCTTCACTAAATATACCAGGACTCATCTCTCTAATAACAATGTCTCCTTAAATCCTGGATTAGAGTAAAAAGGATCAATCTTACCGGAAGGTCCATAGGAAATTTGATGACAAATAAAACGTCCCCATGCCTTGACACCTGAACACTGTCCTGGCCTAACCTTTCATGGAAAAAGGCAAAACCAAAAACACAACACCGTTCCTTCTTTAAGTTTTAAGAGGTCCATTATTACAGTATCTTTCAGTCTGTTCTCAAATTTCAACCTTTCCATATTCCATCAAGGCAGCATACTCAAAAGAAGAATTAAGAGAGGTTCCATGTGTTTATATGCCAGGAATCTGGTCTCCTCTTTTGATATTCAAAATAGATCATGTTCAGACTCCTACATGATCCAGGCTATATACAATTATAAAAAGAACCTACATTAATTTTCCATTTATTGCCTTTACTAATCTGTAGTCTCTGGGGGAGGTAACATGGGAAGATTAAAATTGACTAACTAGGAATATTCTCAAACCTAAGGAGATATTTTTAAATGGCAATGAAATTAAAAGTAGGAGAGCCATTAGGCAATGATCTGATCAGTCATATTTCTTTCCTGAGGATGTAATGTCAGATGCTTAGTAGAGAATCTGGGATGAGGAAGATTCAGAAACCCTCAGAATTATGCTGCCACTCTAAGTTCTCTCTGATTTTTATTTGTGTATTCAGCTTCCACATGATTGATATCAGGCCTCTGTAACATTAGGCCTCTGGAACCCTATAACTTGTTAACACTTCTCAACAGACTGAAGAATGATTAATGAATTTGTGTGGCAGGGCAGCGGGTAAGAAGGAGGATATGTCAAGAACAAATGACTAAGATCTCTAGCAGTTTTTCCAACAACAAGCAAATTCAATTAGAGGAATTCTTTTATACTTCATTATCTCATTATTCATCTGTTCACTTTTTTTAAAAGCAATATATTGCTTCTTTATGAAGTCATTAGTTTTCCCTAAATTAAAGAAAATGTGTCTTTCTGTGTATTTTGAGATCATGGTTTTCTTTAGGGTGACTTGTAAGCATCACATAAGATTATAAACTAAAAAAAGATTATCCCTCAGAATAGAAGCATGATATGAACATTTATTTATCTTTGTCAAGATTTGCTCTGGCCCAAGGCATTTTTAAGTGTCTAGTAAGAGACCATGCCTATTCTCTTGTTCTTTGTTTTTTCCTTTGAACATTTCCCACTAGAGTTGAAAGAGAAGCATCTTTCCTCTCCAGTTGCAAAGTTATATAAGGTAAGTCTGGAGATCCTGGAGGGCAAATCCTTTACTTTATAGCAAACGCTGATTTAAAACTGAAACAAAAGAGAGAGAGGTATAAGGGGGTGTAGAGGAAAGAAGAGAGAGGGAGAGGATAAGAGTGCAAATCCTGAAACACGCAAATCCCTGGTTGCAGTCATTCCCCGTGGCTACTTCACTCTTGCCTTCTTTATAATTTTAGAATGTGAACCAATATTTCTGCTTTTCACCCAAAACTACTTTGAATGTGGTTTCTATTCCGTGCAGTTGAGGCTACTGACTAATTAATGCTATTCAGTCTTTGACCATAATAATAAAAAATTTTTGTTTTCCTCTCAGAATTCAATTAATTAATGCAAAAGCATTAAGTCAGAAATGAACAAGGATGCCCTTGATTTTGTGAATTCAGAATATGCCAGCCACCTCTGTCTACTGCTGAGGAGATGATTATAGAGGAAACAAAATCGGGGGCGGGGGTGGGAGGAATGAGAAACTACCTTCCTTCCACAATTTTTAAAGCTACTGAAAGTGTTAACATTTCCCATGTCCTTACTTAAAATGTAAAGCTTATAAAATGTCTTAACTCTTACTCTTCTGCTTTCTTGTAGGACCTGGCACACAGCAGTACATGCAGAAGCTGTGAGGAGGATATTCACACCTTTGCCTAATTAATGCGCAGCTTTGCTGGACTTCTACCCAATCCCTGACAATGCCAACAGTGATAAGGGACCATTAAAGTCTAATGAGCTTGGAAAAATCAGAAACCTGAGTCTCTGGTAGAATGTTAAAGCTGATCTACTTTTGTGGAGGAGAAAAGGTCTTAAGACATTCACTCTATTCATTAAAAATATCTTTGTGAATTAGTAAAGAAATGTTCTTATCATTTGATAGCTCTGCTATGTAAGTGTATTTTTCATTTTTTAAGCTGCAAGCTGTGTTGACTAACAGCAGGGAGGAAGGAATAAATTAATCCTTCTTTTCATCAAAAAGCAAAACTAAGTGCGCCTAAATCAAGCTTTTTGTCTTAGTAAGAGGTTCCTGGAGGAAGTGTTGTGTCTGATGTTAGCAACCTGATGTAAAACTTAAATGTACACATTTTTGTGCAATGTAAACATAGGTTAGTTATTGATATTCACTGCTGGTCAGTATTAATTTATAACATGTTTCATTAATACTTAAACCATTACTTTTAGTTGGAGAATTACATAGAAGATGCTTAATAAATTTCCTAATTATTCTTCCTTATCCTTAACATTATAACTTGCATTCTTTTATTCTGATAGATGTTTGTATACACACACACACACACACACGCACATATTACATTAGCACTACAGTACTATTAATACATGAGTTCATTAGTAAATAAGACAGATACTATCTTTACCTCTACCCTCATACAGGAAAGCCTTTATGAAAGACTTCTTCTAAAATACTTTCTATAGAATGAATTAATGCAATAAGTAAGATGGTGTGTTACACGATGTACTCAGTAGTCTAAACCTCCTTGAATAGATCAAAAATGTACCCCTGCTATGCTGAAGTCTATGACATAATGAATACTGTTATAACGAAACTCCTGTTTATTTCAGAAAATGAATTACATTTAACTTGGAGAAAACGAAAATGGATTTCTTGAAAATGACCTGTAAAACACTGTAAATTCACCACCACTTCTTCATTCTTCTGGGAGATTTTCCTCAGGAATTGACATGCAAATCATCAGGGTCTACATATAGTTCCCATTACATACAAAGGACAGTGACTATACAAATTAGCGATTTTGTTCATCAGTAAAAAACAGAAAAACATTGCCTGGATATTTGTTAAAAGTTGTGGTTTTTTCCTTTCTGAATCATTTCTCCTGAGCCAGTTTCTACGGACAGAATTTGTCTACTCACATTAGTGACAGAAAGAAATAATTAACTGTAAGTTGTCACTAGTGATTGGATGATCCATGAAGTAAGGCACACTAAGTGGGGCAGATGAAATCCAGGCTATCTTTCTCCACGTCTGCTGGAATAGAAGTAAGGAGTAATCTCTGAGATATTCCCACTTCTCATTTCTTAAGTTTATGTGGATGAAAAATGGTAATAACCTATATTTTGCAGGATCTTTAAGAGACAATTTTTATCCCTAATCACATCCCCTGGGAAACATCCTACTCTACTCTTAGGATGTGCCTGAGATAAGGATAAATCTATGTAATTATAATTAGGGTGAGATCTTAATAATTGGTAAATATTACTATGCCTAACTGTTAAATATGAATTGTTAGTGGATAAATGTGAATTGTTAATGGATAAAAAAAGAAATAGTTATTTGGCTCCCAATTCATTCACTTAACACATATTTAGTGAATGCCTTCCATATAGCAGAAGTTTTTCAAGTAACAGAGAAAAAAAGATGACTAAAATGTAATTATCCTCCTCAAAGTAATCCCACTCTAGAAGAAGATAAATTTGAAAATTGATGCTTAAGATATAGCATTATCAAGGCTATGGACGCAAAAGGAAGGTCATAGAAGGGTTAGTAGATGTGAGCAAAGGGGTCTCAGAAAAGCTTTCAGGAGAACGTTATGCTTGATCTGAGCCTTGAAGGATACTTCGCAGCTATCTCGGAGACAAAGGGTGAAGCAGTCTCCTGGAGTTATGGCAAAATGTGGCTGCTGACATAGAGATAATTCCAGAAAAAGGCCAGCAATTGCTAGAGATAATTCCAGAAAAAGGCCAGCAACTGCAAAGTCAAGTAGATTTGAAGCATTAGCACCTGTGGAAAGTGGCAAGTAGTGTAGTTTATCTGGAGAGAAGGGTAAGAAACCAGGACTATTGTAGGAGGCAAGTCTAGAGAGAGAGAGAGGCTAGGGTCAGATCATAAAAGTCCTCAAATGCTTCCAGGAGAAATATGAATTTTATTCTGAAGATCTGTAAGAGGTCACTAAAGATTTTCAATCATAGCTAGTTTTGTATTTTAGAAAGATCACTCTGGTATTAAAAGCTGAGCAAGACCGGAGGCAGAAAACCACTTAGGAAGAGCAGAGAAGGAATGAAAAATGCCCCTTTTATCTCTGTTAGAAAACTGGAAAGATGGCTGTGCTTAAACCTGGAAATGGAAACACAGAGGAGGAGAATTTTCCTTCTTTGAAAGGTGAATAGTGAAGGAAAGGCCAAGTTCAATTTGGATATTCCAGCTTCGAAGGCATGTACAACACAGAAATAGAAACAGACAGCAATGAAATAGGGCAACAGGAGCTTAGAAAAAGTATCAGAAATAGATCATGGGCATGATGATCCTATGGGTATTAGTTTCATTGGTCCTGGTAACCTCCCCCTTAAGAGACCCATGCTGCAGTGGATGCTCTGTTAAAAGTTTGCCCACTTTTGGTGATCATAACACCTGATGTATTTATTAAAGAAATTTTTAAAAGAAAAGAAGATATTCCCAGGTCTTTTCCCACAGTGAGTGGATCAGAATCTTCAAGGAAAGGCCCGGAGACCTGTTTGTCTTATTTTGTTTTAAAAATACCTTTAAAGGATTCTTACCAGCATGGAATTCAGGGATCTGTTAGTCTAACAGCAACATTTGTTAAGCACCTATTATGTGTTAGGAACTCTAAGCTTTACGCACATACAGTCTCTATATCTTACAACAACATAATAAGATGGATATTTTATCCCCATTCTAATATGAGGAAACTGACATTCATGGTCTTGTTCAAGGTCTCAAAACTAATGAGTGGAAAGAGCAACTCCTACTGATTCCAGTGTCTGCATTTTTTTTTTTTTTTTTTTTTGCTGTACGCGGGCCTCTCACCGCTGTGGCCTCTCCCGCCGCGGAGCACAGGCTCCGGACGCGCAGGCTCAGCGGCCATGGCTCACGGGCCCGGCCGCTCCGCGGCATGCGGGATCCTCCCGGACCGGGGCACGAACCCGTGTCCCCTGCATCGGCAGGCGGACTCTCAACCACTGCGCCACCAGGGAAGCCCTATACCTAGTAGTTTTTATCTCTTATTCCTCTTCACCTATTTTGCCCTTCTCCCCCCCCCCTCCCCTCTGGCAACCGAACCGCTGGCTTTTTCTCTGTATCTGTATGTTTCTGTTTTGTTATATTTATTCATTTGTTTTATTTTTTAGATTCCATATATAAGTGAAAACGTATGTTATTTGTCTTTCTCTGTGTGACTTATTTCAGTAAGCATAATGCCCTACAGGTTCATCAATGTTGTTTCAAATAGCAAACTTTCATTCTTTTTATGGATAAATAATATTCCATTGTATATATATACCACATCTTCTTTATCCATTCATCTGGTGACGAACACCTATGTTGATTCCACATCTTGGCTATTGTAAATAATGCTGCTATGAACACTGGGGTGCATATATATTTTTGAATAGTGCTTTTATTTCTTTGGATAAATACTCAGGTGTGGAACTGCTGGATCATATGGTAGTCCTGTTTTTAATTTTTTGAGGAACCTCCATCCTGTTTTTAATAGTGATTGTAGAAATCTACATTCCCACCAACAGTACACAAGCATTCCCTTTCTCCATATCCTCGTCTCTTTGATGATAGCCATTCTGACACGTGTGAGGTGATATCTCATTGTGGTTTTGATTTGTATTTCCCTGATAGTTAGTGATGAGCATCTTTTCATGTGCCTATTGGCCACCTGTACATCTTCTTTGGAAAAATGCCTATTCAGGTCATCTACCCATTTTTTAATTGGGTTGTTTGTTTTTTTGATATTGAGTTGTATGAGTTCTTTATATATTTTAGATATTACTCTTTATCAAACACGTCATTTGCAAACATCTTCTCCCACTCAGTAGGCTGCCTTTTTATTTTTTTGGTGGTTTCCTTTGCTATGCAAATGCTTTTAAGTTTGATTAAGTCTCATTTATTTATTTTTGCAATTGTTTACCCTGCCTGAGGAGACAGATCCAAAAAAAAATATTGCTAAGACCAATGTCAAAGAGCATACCATCTATGTTTTCTTCTAGAAATTTTATGGTTTCAGGCCTTACATTTAGGTCTTTAATCCATTTTGAGTTTATTTTCATATATGGTGTGAGAAAATGTTCTAGTTTCACTCTTTTAGATATAGCTGTCAAGTTTTCCCAAAACCACTTGATATTAATTACAAACAAAATAGTAACTTGAAATGTTTATTATAATTAATAAAAATGATTCTATTCTAATTTTATGTCACAGTTGTATAAGTTAAAAAAAATTTTTTTAATTTAGTGTGTATCTGAAGTGAAAATTGATTTGAAGCTGATTTTCCTGATATCAATTCATTTTGTTGTCTTCTGTCTCTAACTCTTCCTAATATTGTGGGAAAAGATTCTATGTAATTGTTTGTTCTAATCAGTTGCATTTTTATTGATCAAGATTTTACGAAATTTATTTTCCTTAATTTCAGTGAATTCATAAAAATGATCCATCACTTACTTAATGGCTATCATGCACTCTCTTTCAGAATACATCTCTTAAAGACGTATGAGGAAAACAGCACCTGGAAAATCACACTGTCAGAGCTATGGAGAAATGGTCTGAATTAACTGTGTGTCTGCTCAGTGAGACAGATGAGAAAATTATTCTCAACCCCACGTGTACCACTATCGGATAAGGTACCCACACTGAGCCTGAGTTGGAGGGATTGGTGCTCAAGGAAATGAAGGAAGGAGATCTAGCACTCTGACAAAAAGGCCATTCAACCATAGGACACCTCAAAAGAATTATTTTCATTCTAGCCTTGGTATATTTAAAAGAAAACACTTCTCTCAACTGTTGTACAGTATAGCTGCAGGTGGTTTCCAACATATAGTATTGTGTTTGGCCTGACCCAAGTGAATTCCAAGAAATACAAGTTCTGTAAGATGTCAGTATATGTTCTCCCAAAAAAGGTGGTATCTATTGTCAAATAAGTTTGGAAAAAATCTGGGTTAAACTAGGTTAACTATACTTTTTATTGCACAAATATTTTAATACAGTTCTTTATCATTTATCAATGTAAAGTGTGAATTTTCAGAAGCCATGGGATACTCCATGCTTTTGAAATCATTTGTTCATGAAGTTAACCTTTTTTTTCCTGCAGAGCCTCTTACAAAACTTGTGTTTTGTAACAAAACACAGTACAATTTGTTTGTACAAAACAATACAACATAAAGGTAAACGTGATTTGAAGTAGAAAGCTCAACAAATTGAACAAAGTACTTAAAGATGTGTTACAGACTATTTTCAAGAGCTATATCTTCAGATTTAGGAAAAGCTGACAAAAACAAACAATAGCAAAACATATCCTGGTTAAATAACTGAACTTCAAAGATAAGAAAAGAATTCTTTAGGGTATCCTGGAAGAATCAAACAAGTTTTCTAAAGAGTGGAGAAGCAGGCTGGCCTAAGAATTTTCCCCAAATGTTCAATCCCAGAGTACAATGCAGCAAGGTCTAGATATTCTGAAAGAAAGTATGACACAACTGTATTATACTCAGCTCAACTGTCATTTAAGATAATTATGGAATAAATATAACATGGACAACAACATTCATAAGGAAGGAATAGGAGGGGGAAGCAAGTGTAAAAGAGTCACCCCTCCATCTTCCACGGAGAGCTACTGGTCCATCTACACTAAGTATAGATGTAGAATTTAAAAGTCTTCAAACTTATAATATTCTGCCTTAACCTCAAATGGTTTATTCTTTTTTTATAATTGATAATCCTTTGGTAAAAAGAAACATTTATTTCAAGTTTAACAATTTCTCCAGTTTCACTTGTTTCTTGTCCTGCTAGTAGATTCAAGTGGAATTAAATTTAACACTTTTTATTTTTAAAAAGCATGTGGTCTATCATTCCATTATTATAAAACTATATTTGGCTCACTTTCTCTTTCTCTCTGTGTATACATACAGAGACATATATGGGGAAATGCTTCCCAAATGTGACCCTGGTCACTTCAGGGTTGTAGAATTTTGGATGAATTGTCTCTTCCTTGTGTTTCTCTATATAGTTGGATCTATGTTTAAGATGAGCACATATCATTTTATCTAGAAAAAAAGCCATTATCTTAAAAAAAAATACAGTTGCAAAGGAGAAAAGAACCAGAATTAAACTTTTTCCTACTTTTCCATTCCTCCAAAAGGAAAAAAAAAGTGAAATGAGCATGAGGAAAGGGAGTTTACAATCTGGTCTGAGATTAGAAGACAGCTCTCTTCCAGAGGAAGAATTTGCTAATTGATGAGAGTTGGCTCTGTCTGAGGAAGCCCCACAATGAAGCACTCGCAGTATAAATAAGCAACAGTGAAAAGCACCATATGGACTTTTTATGCCAAAAACAAAAATCAACTTCCTGGGTGACCATGGATGAACTGAGAACAGAAGGTTCTGTACCACCTAGAAACCATCAGAAAAAAGATTAAAAGCAAAACAAAATGAAAGGTAAGCAATAATTGAAAATGAGCAAGTTTAATGGTAAATTGTACTTAAAGTTATCAAGAACTGGCATTTGAAATTTATTGCAGGGAGATTTGTAATTTTTATTAAGAATTCCAGTAAGGCCTAGGCTTCTGGGTAATGTGAATCACTGGGAAGGAATCTGCTAGTTTCAGTCCAAAATTTGATCTCTTAATGATGTAATAAGGTCAATAGATCATGAAGCCTCCATTAACTTACCTTATATTGACTATTGACCCCTTTAATGACTTTGAAGTGAATGCATCAGGCTCTGTCAAGGACTGGACTAAGATTCCCACAGCTTTTTTTTTTTTGCATTTAAGGTATATCTGTACACTGTTTTCACCATTCTTATTTCCTCCTTCCTTTCCAACAATCAATTCTCCCCTTGCTATTCCCTCACAGAACAACTTGCATTCTCTTGATATAGAGGGAAACATACAGAGGGAAACATCAGGAGCTGTCCTTAAATAACTACAGGCAATACATTCAAGTAATTGCCTAGTTGAGAAAGTCCCTTGTTAATAATCTAAGGATGAGTATTATAGTTCTCACCTAACAAAACTGAGCTAATTTTCAGGACTAAAACTAATTCTTCCCAGATCAATCCCACTAGATATTCTGTACAAGAATGATGGCCAAATAAATCTAGGAAAAATATGCATCCCATATACTTCCCTTGATGGGCCCCAAGGCACTGTAGACTATTAGAGGCTTTCAGAAATTCTCAGGAAAGACACAGATATGATTTTCTCTGGTCCAGTGCTTCTCACACTTGTTTCACCTGGGAGCTCTTTTCCTGCTCCCACTCCCCAATCCATTTTACCAGTAGAACACTTTGGAGTTTCTTGATCTAGGATTTTGTATTTCCACAGTATTACTCTTTGTTGTAATAGGCTTTTATTTACTGTTCTGGATGAATGGTTTAGATCTAATATTCTCCTTTCAAAGGGAATCAATTATCTATGTTGCTAAGCTTTGCCTATGTTCTTTGGACACACTATCAATAAAAACAGTTGTTGCTTAATCAGGTATATTGTAGTATTCTGCCTTACTTCTTACTCTGTCTGAACCAATGCTCTTCTCGTATATAAATTATTAAATAACTTTTTCAGTTTCATATGGATTATTTTTAGAGATAGAGAAAACATTATTTGGATTGTAATGATCAAATAACAATCTTCTCTAAGCTCTAATTCAACAAGAGATCTATTTTCTTGTTAATACTTAACTCATTTCTACATTTTAAAAAAGTTTCTAAGTCACCATTAACCATTTTGATTCAATTCATCCAGTCAACAAAAAATTAATACGCTTCTAAAGTATGTCAGATATTCCTTACCACCCAAACATTACTGAAGCATTTGCCACATCGCAGCCACTGTGCAAGGTATTGGGAATACCACAGTGAAAAAAACATGTAAGGTTCCATGTCTTTACTGTCTAATATGGAAGATAAACAGCAGTTATAAATAGGTAAAGTATTATTAAGAAGTGTAGAGAGCTACAGGGCCATATAATAAGTACATCTACTCTGGTGTGAAGGATCATAGGCTTCCTATGGTGGAAGGAAGGATGTTTAAGCTGAGAGAGTCATTTATATAACAAATATTTACTAAGTACCTACTCTGGCACCATGTTAGAATTGGAGGTGTAAACAGACATAGTCGCTATCTTCATGAAGTCAAAAATTTGGTGGTAAACAAATAAATAATAAGTTAGCAACTATATAAAGTGATAAGTAGTGAATAAACAAAATATAAGGAAAACAGGGCCTTCTAAGGGTGGTCAGAAGAGTACTCTTGAAAGAGCAAAATCCAAGCTGTGATCTGAAGAATAACGACCTAAACAGTTTTGGGTTTGGAGAAGAGGAGTTCCTGGCAATAGGAGTAGCAAGGGCGAAGGCCCTGAGGCAAGAAAGAGCTGGGCCTCCTCTTGGAACTGAGAGAACACTGGCATTTTCAGTCTAATGAGCAAGAGATGGGGAGAGTGGCATTAGATGAACTGGAGAGGTCATGCCCCTACACAGGTCGTGGTAAGAAGTGCATATTTTACTGTAATTGAGAAACTACTGATAGATTTTAAGCGGAATGATATTATATGATTTGGGTTTTAATAAGGTCACTTTGGTTTCTGCATAGAGAATGAATAGATGGGAGCCATGAGAAGAACAGGGAGGCCAGTATAGGGGATGTTAAAGATGTAAGAGGAAAAGACCACAGTAAATGAGATGGAGAGAACTAGATGAATTTGAAATATGTTTGGCATTAGAACAATGAAATTTCCAAGCTTCTGCTTTAGTAACTGGATGGACGGCAGTGCCATGTGTTGAGTCAAGAGAGTGGAGGATATCAGGATTTTGGGAAGAGAGAACTAAAATAATTGTTTTGAACAAATTAAGTTTGAGATGCCTCTGACACATCCAACTGTAGATGTCATGTAACATGTTGTACTTACAACTCTGGATCTTAGAGTGGATGTTTAGGGATGAAGATCCTCACCTGGTATTTTAAGTCATGAAACTTGATGAAATCTCCTAGGGAGATACCATAGCAAGAGAAGAAAAGGGGACCACAGACTCAATCCTGAGAAAATCCAGCATGTAGCTTTTAGGTAGCAAATAGAGAACCAGAAAAAGAAGTCAATGAGGTAGGAGAGAAAAAAGAGTATATTTCTGCAGGGAAGGAAAAGGGAGAGTGCTTTTAAAATAATGGGATTGCATATTTTATTAGATACTGCTAAGAGGTCATGTTGTGATAAGAGCAGAAAAGTTTCCACTTGATTTGGTCACATGGACGTCTTTGCTTTTCGTGACAGAGGCACACACCTGAAAAATGAGTGTGAATAGTTTAGGTGAAAAAGAAGGGCAAAAGAACATTCCAGTCAAGAGAAATAGCATATGTGACGGTCCTACATGGGAAGGGAAGAGGCCAAGGTACCAGAGATCCTGTATGGGTGAAACATGGACACAAAAGGGAGTGACAGGAAAAGAGGCTAGACAGGGAGGAAGAAGTTTTATTAAAAGTACTGAGGATACAAAGGTCAGGAGACAAAGCGCTTATTAGTACAAATAATATTTGAACGAAGAATTAAACATTCATGATGTATAACTGGGGTGGTAGAGGAACTGGGCAGGATATCCCAGAGAAAAGATATTCATGTACAAAAGCCCAGAGCCAAGGAGCAGTAGAGTACCCTTGGAACACTGAAGTACTTAACCAGGCTGGAATAGAGGGTGTTGTGGGATACGGAGGAAAACATTCTACAGAGTAGTTAGGGATCAGTTAATCATGAGGGACTATGTTTGGCGTGCCAAAATACGGGCTCTATCCTGTAGACAGTGGGAAGACTAAAGAGTTCTAATCAGACGAATGATACAATATGATTCGTGATGATTCATGTTTTGAAAAAATAACTCTGGCAACAGTATGGGAAAGAATTGGTGAGGATAATTCTTGAAGTAAGGGGCTCAATTAGGGGACTATTCTAATAGTATAGGCAAGAAGTGTTGAGGGTCTGAACTAAGGTGATGGCTGTGTAAATAAAGAAGATGGAAAAGACAAATTCTCAAGATTGTAGAAATGGAAATGAAATAATTTAATGACAGTCAGAAGTAGAGGACTATGGAAAGAGACATTTAAGATTGTTCCCAGGTCACAGGCTTGAGTGACCAGATGGATCTTGATGCCATTTTACCAAAATGGGAAGTAAGTCTATCAATAGAAAATAAATAAAATGAAGGGTTTCATGAGGTCAAAGAGTGGGTGTAATGGTAGATGAAGTGGTGGAAGTATAGAAGCTTATAGTCTGAAAGCAGGATATTAGAATTTGGTGTTAAAAGTGGGAGTTTTCCTAAACAATGAAATGGATCACAACATATTACAGAAGAATAAAAAGGTAGAAAAAAATAAATGCAGCCAGATAAAAGACAAGAATGAAAAATATTAGATACCCAATGGTTCTGAACATATGTTCAAGACATATGTTCTTGACAATTCTACCTGAAACTTTGAGAATAACACAATAAACGTAGAAACAGAATCAGTTACAATGTTCACAGTATCTAGAAGATACAAACCAAAGAGTTGTTCATCAGGAGCCCAGATTTCTATCATTATAGGATATAAAAATTTTTCTCTAATGGTTCTCAAAAGAGGACACTGACTTTGCTTTTTAAACTGGGGTATGCTTACCTCTAAGAGTCATGCCAAATACCTGGTGCTACCTAGACCAGATAAGTACAGTTCACCTTTGTGGAATTTTAACTTTATTTGAAAATTTAGATGAAAATACAAATCATTATTTGTAAAATCGACACTGATAGGTATGTAGTAGCAGAAAAAAAATGGTAAGCATTTAAGACAAAATGTGAGTCTACAATTAATTTCTACATGTGCAGTTAGATCCTGTAACTGAGAGATACTGACACATTCTCCTCTATCTCTTGAAGGTTTTAGATACTCTGCTTTTCAAATTTTTCCATTAATTTAAAGACTGGATATATAAGATCGTAATAATAACTATCATTATGATTTTATATAGAGTTTTGTTCTCTCAGTGGAGTCTGGTGGTCTAATGCTAACAAAAGCAATGCGCTAGGGACCAAAACAATGCAGAATACTACTCAATTCTCTGCTGGACTGACTTGATTCAAGAATCAATTTTATTAAGGGTTGGAATGCATATATTTTACATAATCCGTCAATAGTAATATTTATTTCAACAGAAGCTTTATAAG
The DNA here is from genome assembly GCF_005190385.1 of Monodon monoceros. Lineage (NCBI taxonomy): Eukaryota > Metazoa > Chordata > Mammalia > Artiodactyla > Monodontidae > Monodon > Monodon monoceros. Next base: position 69,477,522 of record NW_021703776.1, on the reverse strand, counting down.
TATTCGACAGCAGAGTTCAAGGTTATATCATTTAATAAGTATCTACAGTATATTTTATATTACCAGTTAGTGATTGATTTATATACACTGATGATTAAATTTTTAGGTAGAAATTTAGGTTAACCAAATTTAGAACCGAAGACATAAAGCATCTGTTCCTAAAAAGAAAGATACACTAGCTCTTCAAGGAAATGAGCTGAAACTTACGAGAAAGCTCTCTTTAGTGTAAATGATTCTATGGGTAACCATGAGAGACAAAATATCCTTGGAAAACAACTTTGCATCCATTCCAACTTATATAAAAATGGATAATCAAGTTTCCAAAGGATACATCAAGAGCATGGCCATGATAAATTTAAAATGCAAAAAAAAAGAACATTTAAGTAAGTGCCACTAAACACCTGCTATAGATATGAAATTTTTTTTCAAAAATCCTTCTAAAGATTAGTTATATTTATATATATATCATGTGACTTCCTGATGGCCCTCTAATGTAAGTTGATTACACAATGTATCTTTAAATAATGAGCGAGCTGGCTTGCTGAATACAGTAGTTACAAAACCTGGCTTTGCCTTGGCATCACTTGAGAAGATTTTCTAAATCACAAATCCTCAGGCCCCACTCCAACACATCCACTAACCAAGAATCTCTGTGGGTGGGTCCCAAGAGACTGTATGCCTAAAATGCTTCCTAACTGATTCTGATGCATCCAGATTTAGGGAACGCTGCAAGCCTGTTCACTATAAACTAGATGAAAGCTGGATGCTCATTACCAAAAATGATAACTCTCTTCTTGCAATAGTTGATGATTAGCCATTCTATCTGACATTAATTAGATAGCACTGCTAACACCACTCCTAATTTGTGACAGTAATACAATGTTCCCAAAACACACAAAAGAGATTATTTTCCTGTTCTCTCTAGTTGGAGAGCCAGAAGGTGTTTATGCCAAACTCACTCAAAAAAAAGTATGGAGTTATTAAATAACCAGTTGAAGAGAGGGAAGCCAGTACACAGCCATGTTTTATCTGCTGCAAATTATCTGACTCATCAGGAGACTTTCTAAGTGCAGGTTATACCTTAAGCTACTGGCCCATACTGAATTCATTTGGTTAGACCTTTAACTGATTCATGTAATTAGAGTCAAAGGCCACAAAAGGATCAATAAAAGCTACATACAATCCTATGTTGTTCCTGACAAATTTGTCCCAGAGATGACAAAAACAATAACAGAGCCTAAATCATCATCTACCCCTCTCATAAAATACTGGTCTCAATAACTTCAGCTTAATCATTTATCAAGAAGGAAAGTCTTGCAAGCTTAAAAAAAAACATAAAATTTGCAGACAGTAGAAGTTGCCCACTACTTTTTGCCCACTATTTATTGGGTTGGCCAAAAAGTTCATTCAGGTTTTCATACACTCTTACAGAAAACCCGAACAAACTTTTTGGCCAACCCAGTATTATGATGACACTCTATATTAAGAGGAAGACCAAAACAGAGTCAATAGTGGTTAACAAATTGACACAGGATTTAAATACACTTATAAAACAGAACATTAATGTTTTCAGCCATAGATCTGTGGAAGTAAAGGTATAGCTGATAGAAACTGAGAGGTATGATGGAAAGGTGAAGTGGAGAGAACAGAGGGACACTAATAGTCTCATCAAATAGTTGGGGTGGTGAGTGGTCAACAGATGCTCTCTAAAGTTTGAAGGAACAAGAAATAGAGCTTTTCATTTAAGACTTTACTTTTTACAGCAGTTTTAGGTTCAAAGAAAATTGAGAGGAAGGTACAGGGATATCCCATAAACCTGTTGCCCCCATACAACCACAGTCTCCTCCATTATCAAGATCCTCCCACCAGAGTGGAACATTTGTTATAACTGACGACCCTACACTGACATTTCATAATCACCCAAAGTCCATAGTTTACATTAAGGTTCACTCTTAGTGTTGCATCCTATGAGTTTGGACAAATGTATAATGACATGCATCCATCATTATGCTATCATACAAAGCATTTTCAATGCCCTAAAAATCCTCCACCCTCTGAATATTCATCCCTCCCGTGCCATCTTCCCTGCATCCCTGGCAACCACTGATCTTTTTACTGTCTCCATAGTTTTGCCTTTTCCAGAATGTTGGAGACATACACTATGTAGCCTTTTTAGCTTGGCTTCTTTCACTTAGTAATAAGCATTTAAGGTTCTTCCATGTCTTTTCTTGGTTTGATAGCTCATTTCTTTTTAGTCCTGAATAATATTGCATTTTCTGGATTTACTACAGTTTCTTTATCCATTCACCTACTGAAGGACATTTGGTTGCCTCCAGCTTTCGGCATTTATGAATAAAGATGCTGTAATCATCTGTGTGCAGGTTTTTGAGTGGACATAAGTTTTCAGCTCCTTTGGGTAAATACCAAGGTGTGTGACTGCTGGATCACGTGGTGAGAGTATGTTTAGTATTTTAAGAAACTGCCAAACAGTCTTCCAGAGGGGCTGTACAATTTTGCATCATCACCAGCAAGGAGAGAGAGTTCCTTTTGTTCCACATCCTTACCAGCGTTTGTTGTTGACAGTGTTCCAGATCTGGCCATTCTAATAGGTTTGTATTGGTATCTCACTGTTGTTTTAATTTGAATTTTAGGAGCTTTATAGAAGTATATTTTACACTTTTGCATTTTACATTTAGGTCTGTGATTCATTTTGAGTTAACTTTTGTAAAGGGTGAAGGTCTGTGTAGAGATTCATTTTTCTGCATGTCGATGTTAGTCATTCCAGCACAATTTGTTGAAAAGACTATCTTTGCTCCATTGAATTAATTGCCTTTGTTCTTTTGTCAAACTCATTCTAAAATTTACATGGGGAGGCAAAAGACCCAGAGTAGCTGACACAATATTGAAGGAGAACAAAGATGGAGGACTGTCATGCCCCAATTTCAAGACTTACTATAAAGCTAAAGTAATCAAGAAAGTGTGGTATCGGAAAAAGAATAACAAATAGATCAATGGAACAGAATAGAGAACCCAGAAATAGACCCCCATAAATACAGTCAACTGATGGTGTTGTTGAGTTTAACCGTATCCTTACTAATTTTCTATCTGCTGGATCCGTCCATTTCTGGGAAAGGGTTGTTGAAGTCTACAACTATGATAATGGAGTCATCTATTTCTCCTTGCAGTTCTATTGGTTTTTGCCTGACATAATTTGATGCTCTGTTGTTAGATGCATACATGTTCAGGACTGTTATGTTTTCTTGGTGAACTGACCCCTTTATCATTATGTAACGCCTTTCTTTATCCCTGATAATTTTCCTTGCTTTGAAATTTACTTTGTCTGAAATTAACATACCTACTCCTACTTTCTTTTGATTAGTGCTAATATGGCGTACATTTCTCCATCCATTTACTTTTAGTCTATATGCATCTTTATATTTAAAGTGGTTTTATTGTAGACAATACATAGTTGGGTCTTGTTTTTTTGGATCCACTTTAACAATCACTGTCTTCTAATTGGTGCATTTAGAACATTGATGTTCAAAGTAATTATTGATATAATTGGATTAATATCTACCATATTTGTTGTTGTTTTCTATTTGTGGCCCTTGTTCTTTGCTCCTATTTTTGTCTCCTACTTTTGTTTTTCTGTCTTTTGCGGTTTTAATCAAATATTTTATATAATTCTATTTTCTTTCCTTTCTTAGCATATCAATTATACTTTTTTTTTTTTTTTTTTTTTTGCGGTATGTGGGCCTCTCACTGTTGTAGCCTCTCCCGTTGCAGAGCACAGGCTCCGGACGCGCAGGCTCAGCGGCCATGGCTCACGGGCCCAGCCGCTCCGCAGCATGTGGGATCTTCCCGGACTGGGACACGAACCCGCGTCCCCTGCATCGGCAGGCGGACTCTCAACCACTGCGCCACCAGGGAAGCCCTCAATTATACTTTTTTAAAAAAACTTTTTTTAGTGGTTGCTCTAGAGTTTGCAATACTCATTTACAACTAATCCAAGGCCACTTTCAAATAATATCATATTGCTTCATAAGTGTGTGAGTACATTATAATAACAAAATAATCCTAATTCCTCCTTCCTGGCCTTGTGTCACTGCTGTCATTTATTTCACTGACATATAAGCATACATAAGCATTTTTCTCCAATATCTACCAAAAGAATCTGGTTGAGCTCCAAGAGGTAAAACTCACAAAAGTATAGGAGCCCTCCATTAGACTGGGTCCCTTGGGAATTTTTAACTCTCAGAGTTGTCCGTGCTGAGCCTCCAGCAATTCATCAATTACAGTTCAAGTTTTCCTACCTTGGCACTGGTTCCCCTGGCAGTTTCCACTCGTGAGTCTCTGCTATGGGAAGCCATGACTCCTTGTGTTGGTCTGTCTATCTCTCCAATCCCAGGGGCAGACGTTTGGCCTTTGTCCTCCCCTCTCTTATGGATCCACAAGAGTAGTTGGTTTCTCAGATTGTTCAGCTTTTTACTCGTTGTTAGGATGGAGTGGCAACTTCCAAGAACCTCACATGTGGGACCAGAAACTGAAAGTACAGAAATAGAGTTTTAACATTACAAAAGTAGTTAACAGACAAATAAAAGCCTATAGTAACTATTAAAATGGAAAGGATTTTATTGAAATAAATCTTCAACTTTCAAAATGCTGAATCAATAGGTAAACAGACTCTTATATTGACATCAATAAATAAATTATGTCTCATATTTAGTTGCTTGGTAATAACTGGCATAAAAGTTAAAAAGAGATATTTTTATGGTAGGAAGAACAAGGAGCAGTGTAAGTTGGTGAACTGAGTGGGATGGTGGACAGTTACTCTTCATTATAATCTCTTCTGCACTGTTTGATCCTTTTAAACTTTATGCACGCATTACTGTGAAAAAAATATTAAAAGGGGAAAGAGAAAGAGAACTGAATTCTATATATTTTAAGCTTGATTTTGGTTTCTATAGCTGGCAAAATTAAACCTGACATATATCAATTCAAAATCAGGTTTCAATATTTCTTGTAAATTTCAGGAAACTGAGTCCTAAAATATTCCAACTCAAGCTGCAATTTCAAAATTGGATTTGTTTTTGAGAATATAATGTTTATAATATTTTAGCTTCATGAGCTCCCATATGGCTTTTTTAGAATTTCATTTTCCACATTTCATCTCTAATTACTAGGATTTTCTTTTGATTGTTGAAATTCCTGTTCAGAAAAACAGAAAGGCAAAGCTGTGATTTTGTGATGATTCTCCTATACAAGCAGAATCATCTAGACAAGAGCAAAAATGAATAACCTAGGTGGAAAGGTATGTCCCTACTGGGGAAGAAATTCTTTGATTTGATTCCTGAATTTCCTAAATAGTAATTTAGGAAATTACTAAATTACTGTAATTTTGTAGCACGTTATTTTGGATGATGCCTCAGCACCTACTGGAATCCCTTTTAATGAGGTTTTGTGAATAGATGTTATAAAGCCATACTTAGTGGATTTTGTAAAATCCAAGATATTTTATTATATTTTCCCAGATGTGCTCAGTTTCTCTGTGACCAGACTGTTCTTATGAATTCTCTCAAAACTTAAAGGTAACTTATAGCATCAGAAACAAGTGATTCAGGCATATGCTTAATTGCACCCTACTAACCTTACTCTTTCATCTCTGAATGATTTTATACTTCAGTGACAGTAGAAAAAGAGAGTTGGGGAAAATTATGTTACCAAAACTTAGGGAAAAAAAGAAAAAGAAGAAGAAAACCTGAAGGAATCTTAAATGCATGCTAAGTGAAAGAAGCCAATCTGAAAAGGCTACATATTGTATGACTCCATCTATATGACATTCTGGAAATGGCAAAACTATAGACACAGTAAAAAAGATCAGTGATGGCCAGGGGTTGGTGGGGGGTGGGAGGGATGAACAGGGAGAGCACAGAGGATTTTTAGGGGAGTGAATCTATGTACATAGACATGATACTACAATAGTGTATACATGTCATTATATATCAGGCCAAATCCATGGAACATACAACACCAAGAGTGAATCCTAAAGTAAACTATGGACTTTGGGGGATAATGAGTTCTCAATGTAGGTCCAACAATTGTGATAGGTGTACCACTGTCATTCGGGGTGTCCATAGTGGAGGAAGCTGTGCATGTGTGAGGAACATACAGAAACTCTGTACTTTCTGGTCAATTTTGCTGATAACCTAAAATGCTTAAAAAATAAAGCTTATTAATTTAAAAAAAGCAAGTTGTGATACAAGTTACTGTTAACATTTTAAAATTAAAGAGTTGAATGTAAAACATCACAGAAATATTTTTTTCCTTACTTAAATTTCCAACCACTCTTTCCCTAAATGACACAATTGTAAGATTGTGTAATTGCCACTAGCTGGCCTATAGGATGCATTCTTGATACTCATTCTTCTTATTGAAAATTTAATATTTATTATTTATCATTCTACTTGACTTAACACTACAAGTATTAGTTATGATAGTAAGTACAAGTAGGTAATTACATGTGCAAATGGAGTGTTTCTCAGTGATCAGAAAAGGAGGAAATGGGATTCTGCTTTAACCATTAAGAGTGAGACCTCCCCTAATAAACTGACATGCTGGCGCTTGGTTTCTTTCTTAAGTAGAATCACTGGGATAGACACAAATATTTTATTCCTAAGGTTATTGCTAAGCTAAACTTTAAACCTTCTATAATTTTTTTCACAATTCTCTATACAAAATTCCTCCCTTGAATGAAAAAGGAATTGCTTTTGGGAGCCTGCTATCAACCAATGCTTTACAAATAAGCTGAAAGGCCAGAAACTTGACTGGGGATGGTCCTGCTTCCTTGTTCCAAATACGTTAAAGCTAATGAAAGATGTGGCCAGAGCAAGAGTAGGTAGACAGATTTTTCTCCATACATCCCTACTCTGTGAATTGTCAGACTACCAGACTGTGTCTGTGAAGACATAAGTGGGAGAGAAAGTATATCTTGGGTTGTCAAACTGCTAAAAGTGTAGCTGTGGTAATCAAGAGAATCACAAGAAATGGTGAGTTGAAGGTCAGGGTTTTGTATAGAAAAAAAGTTAGGAATAAGTGTGGACACTGTGGGAAAACAGTCAGGAAGAGGAGAGTTTTTCTCCCTGCCACAAACTGAAGCAATGTCATTGTGTCTTGCTGCCCCAGGCAGAAAGTCTGTGTAGACAAAGGATCCTGTTACCTTTTAAGTAGAAAAGTATGTCACCGTTGGACAGTTTTACTAATTTAACATGTTATAGCAAAGCCCATATAAGACATTTCCTAAATCTTTATTTATTTCAAGACTAGTCAAATCTATAAACCTATGTTTTGTACCTCACATAACACACTTTCTTCCTCAAATATTTCCCGTCTTGGTTCTTTGGAAATTACAATGAGGGGGCTTCATATGATGTTATTTTGCCTTTACTGAGGAATTAATTTCATGCATGAAGGGGCTATGACCAGAAGGACAGGTCATCACTAATAGTGCAGCTCTGAATCCTGTAGCAGTGGAAAAGGATAAGAGACTCACTGAAGTTTTCTGGCTTGGGGTTGTTGCTTTGTAACTAGAGACTGAGATGAAAGTAAGGATGTTGAGCCCACTAGTGTCACTCATCTTTAAGCTCTCAACTTGTTGATAAAATGTTTTATGGGAAAATGAGTAGGCGTGGGAGTGAACTTGGGTTACCATACTTGTGCATTTCATACCTATATGGTAAAAATGTCTTTGTCATCTCCTGAAAAGAAAGAAAATTGACAGAGACAGATGGAAGCTTCGCCTTCTTTCTCTGAGGAAGCGAATTAATACAATTAAAATGAGCGATGTGTTTACATGGACTGACTTGCTAATTAGGCCAGCCTTGATATTTTAATTGTAGTATATTTAAAATACTAATATATTTAAAATACAGATAAATATTTATAGAGGTTCAATATTAAAGGGGAAAAATCAACTGGGTTGATAAAAGTGGGAAGGAAGAGGGTCTTCACTAGGTTTCTAAATACAGTAGACATTCATTTGAAAACACAGCTATAGCTTAATTTAATAAAGGACAAACACTAAAATTTACTAAAACAGAAATACAGAACAAAGAGCCCTAACAACATGAGAGAATTCAATCTATCACATAACAGTAACTGAAATAAAGCAGTCTGCTTTATATAGACAATGCTTTATGGTCTGCTTTAATATAGAAAATAAGGTTTACTGATCACAATAATAATGAAGTCCTACTTATTAATGAAAAATAAAATTTTAAGAAATGAATTCTAGCTTCTTAAAGTGGTATCTTAAAGGGTAGCATATAACAATTCAAGTCTATTTCAAGTGTCATAAATTTGTGTATAAAATAAAACATGTAAAACGTCCTTCTTCTGCACAAATGGGAACATTGAAGATAAATGTCTTGGGTATTTACATAATCTCTTCAAATTTACAAACTACAGCATTAGGTGTAAACTATAAAGCCTTAAAATATCAACTGAACTGATTGGCTTTGATTTCTTCTTGAGATTTCTTCTTTTACTTTGCTAAGCTAGATACAGGTACCTGGGTCCTCAATCCCACTGACATCTAGATTTTTTAAAATAGTCGTTTACAGCTGAATCTTCTCATTTATTAACTACCTGAATATAGAATAGATATTTTGTTTAATATAAGTATATTCTACCATGTCTGATGTTGCAGGGGAAAATACAACTGTGAATTAAAAATTAAACAAAACTGAAGTGTAATTCCATAAGAACATATTTCCAAATCAGTTTAACTTACTTCCATTAAGAAATATTAAACCCTCTTCATGAATTTCTAAAAAAGTGGATATTTATGTATTGATAGTTAGATTATATCTTTAATTTGTACATAAAAGAAGTTACTTCACTGAAAGTGATGACCATAAATAAGTTTTTAACATACAAATATGTTGCAATAAGCTCTTTCTCCATTACCTATTTAGTAAGCAATAAAATCGTCTAATGCATTTGGGTTTATATATTTGTTTTTCTACTTATGAAGACGAAAGGCACCAGTACCAGTGATTAAATGAGTTTGGTACAGAAAAGTAATTTGTAGGTATATCAAATAAGTAAAATATTGTTTACAAAAGTAGTATGGCTGTGAATAGAATTCTTTTCAATACGCTACTGGTAGAATTTTCTTCCTCTTTTAGGTTATTAATTTATTATTTCATATCAGGAGTAAAGATGTTCCCAATCCATTTTCCCTCTTATTTTTCACAATCTCCCAAATGAAATAGTTGTAATAAAACAGAACTCAGTATTTCTATTTCTCCTGTAATAGCGTTCTTGGAGGAAGTGGATAGATCTTAAATTTATGGTGATAATGAAGGTCTCATATGTCTACAAATATACTAGAAAGCCATTTTTGTGACACTGCTTTCTTTGTACTTTCCAGGTCACTGAAAACAGGACAGAAGGCTCTGAGCTATGTGCTCCGCTAAGTGGAACTATTTTGTTTACATGCACCAATGCCCCATATGCAGGGAACCACAATGCCAGAGCAAGATACATAAAGGATAGATTTATTTTATAGCCTGGCTTAATAAAGACAAGGCCTCTCGGTTTCAAATGTTTAATTTGTTTGATCAAATGCTAAGAACTGTATTGCTCAATGGTCTTTATCATGTTTAGTGACCATGACGGACAGAATTCAGGTGATGGCTTCTCTTTATCTATTTAATAGAAGTATTCAATATATGACACATAACTTAAATAGACTATTCAATAACAGTGAGTTTCTTGTAATGATTTTATAAAGATTGTATTCTTGAAGAAAATGTTAAAATATGGTAGAAATATGCATCATTAGAATAACAGCTGTTTCAACAAGAAGCATCATCTGGTTGAACTTTGTCTTATGCAAATAAGGAAAATGCCACTCCAAAAGAGGAATGGATTTATCCAAGTGCATGCAAGCAGCTGTATAAAAAGCTGTCTAATTCTGTGACCGGTGTTCTATCACACTTCATTGCCTCTCTTATACAAGTTAGTTGGCTGACAGTGAAATGCAATGTTTGGTTTCCTGGATCTCTCATCTCCATCCGGAAGCCACATTTTCATGTATACTGATACTTCATGAAAAAATGAACTAGTAAATAGGGTCAGCATAAGTTAAATGTGCAGTTTTCTATACGGTGCATTTTGAGAGTAACTGAATGAGTTCACAGTCCAAAAATTTATTCTCCGTGTCTGGTGTGTTAAATGAATATACCATCATTATAGTCACTGTTAAACATTAAGGCATTATTGAAAAAAATTCTAGTTAATATGCAAATTTGTTTATCCCCCATTACAGAACATACCTGTGAACATGGTAACTAGATAGGACACAATGCCTAGTGTCAAGAGTGCTGCAGAAAAATTCTGATCGTGGAACATGGTGTCCATGGAACTTAAATACAGGTTGGTAACTACAGTCAGGAATGGTGGTAGATGACTGGGAGGAAGCGGGTAATTCAGTCAACAGAATAAGGCACTGGGTACCCAAGGTTGGTTGGCATGAAAGAAGAATCCAAGGATGCTGAATAAAACTATCTACCTTACCACCTAGAGTTATCAGTGCTAGCCACATGAATTTCAGTCCTCTGTGTCCTACTATATGGACAGATAGTTTTTAATCAAAACCTTTTGATCTGTAACTATCCCCAACTTGCTCATTTTGCAAAGATCTAAACTACAAAGGCTTGGGATCCAAATATTTGTCTTTAGTGTTGTAATTCCTTATTACATATGTGTTAACTATGTTTAAGCTACTCCCAATTTAAGGTCCCTTATCTGTAAGCCTATCTCTCTCCCCCCGCAACACCCTGATTTCCATTAATACTTCACTAAGAGGCCAGAGACTATAACAGGACACCAGGACATGGATAAGGTAAAGGCAGGTTCTCATCTTCTGATCCAAAGGTATTAAGGGAAGAACAGAGTAAGAGGAAAGAGAGACAGGAACTAATATATACATGTTCTTATGAAGGAGAACAGGGTTTAGCTTTCCTGTAGTGCTCCTCATTTGCTTGTGTTGAGGACAGCACTCAGAAGGTCTCTGATCTTAGAAGGAGCAGATGAAAGCAGCTGCTCTGTGAGCCAGCAGGCCTGGCATGGGGTTTACTAGGCCACGGGCAGGATGGAAAATGTGGCAGAGGTTCAGTGGGTACAAGGCAATGGTGGGGGCCAAATGAGATGAGGAAAGGCTGCCAAGCTCCTACCATGCCAAAAGGCCAGACCAGATGTGTATACTGATATCCAAGTTCAGTTCGAGTGCTGGTAGGCTGATCAGAGCACAGGCAGATGAAGAACATCCACATGGTCGAGAAAGACCAGGGGATTCCATGGAGATGGCCAGCTCCCCCTGCTACAGCAAGGACACAGTCAGTTTTCCACACTCCTAGGAGATGAATAAGGGGAAAGAAATGGAGGCTTATGGAAGACTAAGCAAGAGTACAAATGAAACAGAGTGAAAACTAAAGGGACCACTTAAATTACTACCTTGGACTAAACTGTAAACTGAATTAGATTATATGTACTTTTTGTTTTTTTGCTATCCACATCATTTACATGAGTGGGGTGTGAGTAATTTTGTAAAGTTGTCCCGCATACATGCAAAAACTGGCTATGAATTTATAGAACCAGATTCTATCCCTATTGTTTAATAAAGGAAAATAGTTATTGCATTAATTTATATCTTGTAGCCCCTCAATACAACCCTGGAATGACTGTGTTCCTAACAGAAGGTAAGGAACAGATGTAAAGTATATGTAATTAATTCTACTTAAATTGTTTTTATTTACATAAACTTTAAAATAGGCATTTGGGATCATATTCTAAATAGAATGCTGTAGATCAGAGATTCCTAAACTGTCTTAGTTCAAAGCACCTTTAGAGTCTTAGTAATTTTTTAAACAAGTGACCAAAACCAAAACAAACAAAACAAAACAATTTAAAAAAATAATAACAGTTCCTTCTATTAAGTAGTTAGGGCCAACAACTTAATAATACATTTTTATATCCTAACAAAACCATTGTTATTTGCAAAAGTAATGCAAAAATTTTTGAAAAAAAATTTTTACTTTACCTTTAAATAACTACAATTACCTACTAACGAGATGTGTATGCCTGTTGAGTACTGCACAACTTCTCAAACTGTGCCTTCAGATTGGATATGACCAGTCACCATCTATTTCTGTCCCATGTGATTTTTTCATAGTACGTGCTTTTTATCACAGCAACTGATGAAAACCCAACTTTGCAAAGAAATAATTTAGTGTGATTTAATGTAGAAATTATGAAGTACCTCAAGCTAGCATTTCATTTGATGTCTGATACTTACTGGGCATCACTGTGTTTCCCATAAAAAGCCAATATGTCCCCAGGTTGCTGCTCTGGGAATCTTGGAGTATAGAAGCTATGTTCTTCTAGCCCATTGATTTAAATTGGATAAGAATAGCCGGATTAATATTATTTATAACATTTTTAGAACAATGTTTGGCACCTAGCGAATACCTAATAACTGTTACCTATTACAGTCAGCTCTCCGTATTTGTGGGTTCCTTACCCGCAGATATAGAGGGCTGACTGTACTATGCCATTTTATATAAGAAACTTGAGCGTCCACAGATTTTGGTATCAGGGGTCCTAGGACCAACCTTCCCCACTTCCCATACCAAGGAACAACTATTTAATTACTATTTCTAAGTAAGACTTTCTCTGATGGAAACAAGCCTATTTTAGCGACCAAGCACCTGAACATTTGCTTCATCTCATTTATTGAAAGGTATCCCTTGCTGCTCCTTATTCAATGATCTCATAGCACTTTGTTCACATATCTACTGTAGCAGTTATATATAATTGAAATTTATGTCTGGCTCTACTTGAAAGCAGCTCAAGAGCAAAGAGGACTCCCATTGACATCCCAAAGCCTTGCACTTTGCTTGGCATAAAAATTGTTTAATAAACATGCACTGAATGAATGATCAAATGCAGAACAGCAGTTCCCAGCGGTACTGAGCACTGAGTCATAAAGAACATGACATATTTAATTATCAAACACCACTTGATTTTGCAGAGGATCTTTTCTGGAAGAGTTTTTGATCTTAGAATAGCAGGCCTGGATTATTGAGACTAGTCAATTGAAAGAAGATCATACCCAGAGAAATGACTTAAACTTCCAGATTTATATCATTTGATTTTTTTTCTATACCACTAAAGAAATCAATATGGTTGTCAGAATGATCTTTATGTAGTCATGTTAAGTATTAGATCTTTTCAAATCTGAGTATTAAGAATTTAATAAAATGTAAACCAAGTGTCAGAGAATGTGATAACTTGGCTAAATTTATTTTTTCAGGTAGAATATATACTTACTATGCCATCTACGTGAAAATACTTGGCCAACCCAGATCAAGGAATTAAACCAAGGATTTTCATTCCATGCATGCTTCAAATTTTTTAAGTTTCCTCAGGCACTTAAATTTTTTTTTAATCAGAAAAAATTTTACTGAAATAAAATTGACCTATAGCACTGTTAGTTCCAGGTGCACAGTGATTTGCTATTTCTATATATTACAAAATGATCACCATGATAGTAAGTCTAGTTACCATCTCTTACCATACAAAGTTATTAAAATATTATTGCCCATATTTCCAAATTTACATAATTCATACCTGTGGCTCATTTATTTTGTAACTGAAAGTTTGTACCTCTTAATTTCCCTGACCTATTTCTCTCATCCTTCCAAACCGCCTCCTCTCTGGCAACACCTGTTTGTTCTCTGTATCTATGACTCTATTTGTTTTGTTATGTTTGTTCATTTGTTTTGGTTTTTAGATTCCATATATAAGTGAAACCATATGGTATGTGTCTTTCCCTGTCTTATTTCACTTAGCATAATACCCTCTAGGACCATCTATGTTGTCACAAATGGCAATATTTCATTCTTTCTTATGGCTGAATAATATTCTACTGTATTTATATACCACATCTTCTTTATCCTTTTATCTATAGGCACTTCCATATCTTGGCTATTGTAAATAATGCTGCAACGAACATAGGGGTGCATATATCTTTTCAAATTAGTGTTTTTGTTTTCTTTGGGTAAATACGCAGGAGTTGAATTGCTGTGTCACATGGTAGTTTTATTTTTAATTTTTTGAGGAGCCTCCACACTGTTTTCCATGGTGGCTGCACCAATTTACAGTCCCACCAACAGTTCAGGAGCATTCCCTTTTCCCACACCCTTGTTATTTGTTGTGTTTTGGATAATAAACATTCTGACAGGTCTGAGGTGACAGTTCATTGTGGTTTTGATTTGTATTTCCCTGGTGATTAGTGATGCTGAGCATCTTTTCATGTGTGTATTGGCCATCTGTATACGTTCTTTGGAAAAATGTCTATTCAGGTCCCCTGCCCATTTTGTAATCAAGTTGTTTGTTTTTTTGATGTTGAGTTGTGTGATTTCCCAGGTGCTTTTACGTAGAATATCTTTGATGCTCAACTAAACTGAGTTTGACATAATTGATCACGGATAAATATTTCTTGGTTTATTATTTAATAATAAAAATGTTTGAGCAGTTGAAGAATATAAAGCTAAACATTGTTCAATTTATTTAGTTGCTGAAAATCTGTAACTAAAGCATACCAAAACGAAGTTGTTTTTAATAAATTTTGGCAAGCAAATCTGGCACAATTTTTTAAAATTTTAAGATTATCTTTTAGTGTAAATGTTGACACAGCACAACATTAAAGTAAACCAATTTTAATTTTCAAGTGAAATTATTGTCTGAGCCCTTATACCTGAACCTATTGTCATCAACCTTATTACTAAAAGAGTGACTTCATGAAGGGACACAGATGAGGGGCTTGTGGAAATAGGAACTGGCATTCTTATTACCTAATTTTAGACTTGCACACAGTATGTATTCAGAAAATATATGTCAATGAAGTCTATGAAGAAGATCAAGGAACAAAAATAATAGACACTGGAAAATAAATCTTCCCCACTAGAACTAAAGGCCCCACAACAGATTGGAATTTAATGGTATATCCTCTGCTTTATATCCCTAATAACATCAGTAAGGCTCATCATTTACAGAATTCTTATTTTTCAAAGAAAGATTATTTTAATCGCAAACTACAGTATATGAATTGCTTTAGAATTCCCTTTAACCCCCAACTAACAACGCCCAAAGAAAACTAAATAACATCATTATGTATTGTTTCTAAGTATATAGAATTTGCAAATTTTATACTAGTAAATTGGTGTGAATCTCTCCTTAAATTGCTAAGCATTGTTCACATATCCTAGAAAATGAATAAAACAATGAACTCAAAACAATACCTAATATACACTTAAAGTATTACCATGAAAAAAGTATTCTACAGGGTGTGTGTTTATTCTGACTTAATATTAAACTG
Source organism: Monodon monoceros (assembly GCF_005190385.1). NCBI lineage: Eukaryota > Metazoa > Chordata > Mammalia > Artiodactyla > Monodontidae > Monodon > Monodon monoceros. The sequence continues at coordinate 69,462,080 of NW_021703776.1, read as the reverse complement.
TTATGAAAATAGTAATTTTATAAATATTTTTAAAATTTAGGGTTTTTTTAGTCAAATGCCTCCTAATTATTTTTTCTGTTTTTCATTTGTTTTTAAAACATTCTAGTTATTAAAAGGCATGCTTTGCTTCAGATTTCCCTGGTGGTGCAGTGGTTAAGAATCCACCTAACAATGCAGGAGACACAGGTTCGAGCCCTGGTCCAGGAGGATCCCACATATCATGGAGTGGCTACGCCTGTGTGCCACAACTACTGAGCCTGCGCTCTAGAGCCTGCGAGCCACAACGACTGAGCCTGTGTGCCACAACTACTGAAGCCCATGTGACTAGACCCTGTGCTCCACAACAAGAGAAGCCACTGCAATGAAAAGCCCGCGCAACACAAAGAACAGTGGCCCCTGCTCACTGCAACTAGAGAAAGCCCACATGTAGAAGCGAAGACCCAAAGCAGCCAAAACTAAATAAATTTATATTTAAAAAAAGCATGCTCATGCTTTGCCTTAAAAATTTTTTAATGAATATATAGATTTATGATTCAAAATTTTAATCGATAAATATATGGCTGAAATTGGTAATTTCAATACGATAAATGCCTTTATACTCTCTGGAAAAATGAACTATTATTATTATTCATAAGTAATGATATGTTAATACTGTAAATCTAATTATTCATTCATACTGTGGTGAATAATTGCATTAGAAACCCCAAATGTTCATCTGTTTTACTGTCTTGCATTAAAAAAGGCCTATAATTTCATAAAAACACAATTCTAAATATAATAAACTATCTAAAAAGTCTCTATTAATGATTAGATATTTAGCAATTATTCATTAACACTGAATCATTAGCTTAAGAAGTGACCGGACAACAAAAATACACATTATAAAAGAATCATTCCTTGCACTGTCCTTAGAGCTTTTTTCCCTATATAGCTAACTGCCAGGAATGAGCTGGAGGTGGGACTGAACTAGATCAGTTCTAGAAACACTGAAAATCACAGAGCGCTCTGATATCTACCTACTGAAGAAAGTCCTTGAAACCTCATAATCACACAACCCTTATAAGTCATCTTAGAAAGACATAGAACTGATCTTCCAACCTGAGTATACCTTGGATCTGGAAGTCACTTCAGGCTGCCTCTAGTTGTAGAGCTCTGCTAACTACAGTTATTCATTTCCAGGACAGAATGAAAAAAAATATTCTTATCACTGACATAAGGAATGGGGATGTACTTTATCCAACAAACTGTGTGGTTGTTATATTCCCAACACAGTGAGAGTAGTATGAGTAATATTGTTAGCTAGATTTCATGCCAATTCTTCCATCCAAATACTTGTAGAAGAATGGTACATCATATGCATGATAAAGTTTCTGGTCTGCAGCCTTAATTCCAATTTTACCTCAGAAGACAACAATGTCATGTTAGATAGACATCTAGCTGGATTTATTTCTTCTTGCCTTGTTATAAGATATGCATCATAGTGAATTAAAAATGTTTCCTACAGGCTCATAAAAATCACCAGTGTGACAATGTAGAAAATTTTACTAAATGGAAGGAAACTGAATGTCATGTTAGTCACTGTTCTTGCTTTTGTTGCTTAAGAGTATCACTCATCTAAAGAGATTCTGTAAACACTGAGGTCACTGTCATCTACTTCTTATTTAAAAAACTCCACCCTCTCAGTCAAAAATATTTTAAATGCCTTAAAATACCTGAATAATGAGCATAATCTAAAATTAGAGGCAGCTTTGTGGAACAGATGACATGCGATAGTTCCTCGAAGGGTAGAACCGTGACAGGTGGAGATATAGGAGAAGGATATTTCGGGCTAAGACACTGAACATGAGAAAATGGAATATGTTCAGAAAATGATGAATATACTGTTATGGAAGGAATGTAAGGCATTTAGGGTGAAGGAAGGGAAAAAAATATATATATGATTTTATTTTAACATCTTTATTGGAGTGTAATTGATTTACAATGATGTGTTAGTTTCTACTTTATGACAAAGTGAATCAGCTATACATACACGTATATCCCTATATCTCCTCCCTCTTGTGTCTCCCTATCCCACCCCTCTAAGTGGTCACAAAGCACTGAACTTATCTTCCTGTGCTATGCGGCTGCTTGCCACTAGCTGTTTTATATTTGGTAGTGTATATATGTCCATGCCACTCTCTCACTTCGTCCCAGCTTACCCTTCCCCCTCCACGTGTCCTCAAGTCCATTCTCTACATCTGAGTCTTTATTCTTGTCCTGCCCCTAGGTTCTTCAGAACCATTATTTTCTCTTTTAGATTCCATATATATGTGTAGGCATATGGTATTTGTTTTTCTCTTTCTGACTTACTTCACTCTATGACAGACTCTAGGTCCATCCACCTCACTACAAGTAACTCATTTTCATTTCTTTTTATGGCTGAATAATATTCCATTGTATATATGGGCCACATCTTCTTTATCCATTCATCTGTTGATGGACACTTAGGTTGCTTCCATGTCTTGGGTATTGTAAATAGAGCTGCAATGAACATTTTGGTACATGACTCTTTTTGAATTATGGTTTTCTCAGGGTATATGCCCAGTAGTGGGATTGCTGGGTCGTATGGTAGTTCTATTTTTAGTTAGTTTATTATTTTTTTAATTTTTTTTTTTTGCGGTATGCGGGCCTCTCACTGTTCTGGCCTCTCTTTTTAGTTTTTTAAGGAATCTCCACACTGTTCTCCATAGTTGCTGTATCAATTAACCTTCCCCCCCAACAGTGCAAGAGGGTTCCCTTTATTTCACACCCACTCCAGCATTTATTGTTCGGAGATTTTTTCATGATGGCCATTCTGACCTGTGTGAGGTGATATCTCATTGTAGTTTTGATTTGCATTTCTCTGATGATTAGTGGTGTTGAGCATGCTTTCATGTATTTGTTGGCAATCTGTGTATCTTCTCTGGAGAAATGTCTATTTAGATCTTCTGCCTATTTCGGGGTTGGGCTTGTTTTTTTGATATTGAGCTGCATGAGCTGCTTGTAAATTTTGGAGATTAACCCTTTGTCAATTATTTCATTTGCAAATACTTTCTCCCATTCTGAGGTTTGTCTTTTAGTCTCGTTTATGTTTTCCATTGCTGTGCAAAAGCTTTTAAGTTTCATTAGGTCCCATTTGTTTATTTTTTTCAATTTCCATTTCTCTAACAGGTGGGTCAAAAAGGATCTTGCTGTGATTTATGTCATAGAGTGTTCTGCCTATGTTTTCCTCTCAGAGTTTTATAGTGTCTGGCCTTACATTTAAGTCTTTAATTCAGTCAGAGTTTTTTTTTTTTTTTTTTGTATGGTGTTAGAGAGTGTTCTAATTTCATTCTTTTACATGTAGCTGTCCAGTTTTCCCAGAACCACTTATTGAAGAGGCTGTCTTTTCTCCATTGTATATTCTTGCCTCCTTTATCAAAGATTAGGTGACCATATGTTCATGGGTTTATCTCTGGGCTTTCTATCCTGTTCCATTGATCTATATTTCTATGTTTTTGCGCCAGTACCATACTGTCTTGATTACTATAGCTTTGTAGTATAGTCTGAAGTCCAGGATCCTGATTCCTCCAGCTCAGTTTTTCTTTCTCAGGATGGCTTTGGCTATTAGGGTTTGGCTATTTTGTGTTTCCATAGAAATTGTGCAATTTTTTGTTCTAGTCCTGTGAAAAATGCCAGTGGTAGTTTGATAGGGTTGCATTGAATCTGTAGATTACTTTGGGTAGTAGAGTCATTTTCACAATGTTGATTCTTCCAATCCAAGGACATGGTATATCTCTCCATCCGTTTGTATCATCTTTACTTTGTTTCATCAGTGTCTTATAGTTTTCTGCATACAGGTCTTTGGTCTCGTGAGGTTGGTATATTCCTAGGTATTTTATTCCTTTTGTTGCAATGGTAAATGGGAGTGTTTCTTTAATTTCTCTTTCAGATTTTTCATCATTAGTGTATAGGAATGCCAGAGACTTCTGTGCATTAATTTTGTATCCTGTTACTTTACCAAATTCGTTGATTAGCTCTAGTAGTTTTCTGGTACCATCTTTCGGATACTCTATGTATAGTATCATGTCATCTGCAAACAGTGACAGCTTTATAACTTCTTTTCCGATTTGGATTCCTTTTCTTTTTCTTCTCTGATTCCTATGGTTAAAACCTACAAAACGATGTTGAATAATAGTGGTGAGAGTGGACAACTTGTCTTGTTTCTGAATTTAGAGGAAATGGTTTCAGTTTTTCAACACTGAGAATGATGATGGCTGCGGGTTTCTCATATATGGCCTTTATTATGCTGAGGTAAGTTCCCTCTTTGCCTACTTTCTGCACAACTTTTATCAAAAATGAGTGAATTTTTGCCTACTTTCTGCACAACTTTTATCAAAAATGAGTGAATTTTATTGAAGCTTTTTCTGCATCTATTGAGATGATCATATGGTTTTTCTCCAATTTGTTAATATGGTGTATCACATTTATTGATGTGTGAATATTGAATAATCCTTGCATTCCTGGGATAAACCCCACTTAATCGCGGTGTATGATCCTTTTAATGTGCTGTTGGATTCTGTTTGCTAGTACGTTGTTGAGGATTTTTGCATCTGTGTTCATCAGTGAGATTTCCCTGTAGTTCTCTTTCTTTGTGACATCTTTGTCTGGTTATGGTATCAGGGTGATGTTGGCCTCATAGAATGAGTTTCAGAGTATCCCTCCCTCTGCTATATTTTGGAAGAGTTTGAGAAGGATAGGTGGTTAGCTCTTCTCTAAATGTTTTCTAGAATTCGCCTTTGAAGTCATCTGGTCCTGGGCTTTTGTTTGTTGGAAGATTTTTTGTTTGTTTGTTTGTTTTTTGCAGTAGGCGGGCCTCTCACTGTTGTGGCCTCTCCCGTTGCGGAGCACAGGCTCCGGGCGCGCAGGCTCAGCGGCCATGGCTCACGGGCCCAGCCGCTCCGCGGCATGTGAGATCTTCCCGGACCGGGGCACGAACCGGTGTCCCCTGCATCGGCAGGCGGACTCTCAACCACTGCACCACCAGGGAATCCCTTGTTGGAAGATTTTTAATCACAGTCTCAATTTCAGTGCTTGTGACTAGTCTGTTTATATTTTCTATTTCTTCCTGGTTCAGTCTCAGAAGGTTGTGCTTCTCTAAGCATTTGTTCATTTCTTCCAGGTTGTCCATTTTATTGGCATATGGTTGCTTGTAGTAATACTTCATGATCCTTTTTATTTCTGCAGTGTCAGTTGTTACTTCTCCTTTTTCATTTCTACTTCTACTGATTTGAGTCTTCTCCCTTTTTTCTTGATGAGTCTGGCTAATGGTTTATCCATTTTGTTTATCTATTCAAAGAACCATCTTTTAGTTTTATTGTTCTTTGATATTGTTTCCTTCATTTCTTTTTCATTTATTTCTGATCTGATCTTTATGATTTCCTTCCTCTTGCTAACTGTGGGGTTTTTTTGTTCTATCTCTAGTTGCTTTAGGAGTAAGGTTACAATGTTTATTTGTGATGTTTCTTGTTTCCTGAGGTAGGATTGTATTGCTATAAACTTTCCTCTTAAAACTGCTTTTGCTGCATCCCATAGGTTTGGGGTCGTCGTGTTTTCATTGTCATTTCTTTCTAGGTATTTTTTGATTTCCTCTTTGATTTCTTCAGTGATCTCTTGTTTATTTAGTTGTGTATTGCTTAGCCTCCATGTGTTTGTATTTTTTACATATTTTTTCCTGTAACTGACATCTAGTCTCATAGCATTGATGTCGGAAAAGATACTGGATATGATTTCAATTTTCTTAAATTTACCAAGGCTTGATTTGTGACCCAACATATGATCTATCCTGGAGAATGTTCCACAAGCACTTGAGAAGAAAGTGTATTCTGTTGTTTTCGGATGGAATGTCTTATAAATATCAATTAAGCCCATCTTGTTTAATGTATCATTTAAAGCTTGTGTTTCCTTATTTATTTTCAGTTTGGAAGACATGTACACTAGTGAAAGTGGGGTGTTAAAGCCCTCTACTATGATTGTGTTACTGTCAATTTCCCCTGTTATGGCTGTTAGCATTTGCCTTATGTATTGAGGTGCTACTATGTTGGGTACATAAATATATACAATTGTTATATCTTCTCCTTGGATTGATCCCTTGATCATTATGTAGTGTCCTTCTTTGTCTCTTGTAATAGTCTTTATTTTAAAGTCTATTTTATCTGATATGAGAATTGCTGCTCCATCTTCCTTTTGATTTCAATTAGCATGGAATATCTTTTTCCATCTCCTCACTTTCAGTCTATATGTGTCCTTAGGTCTGAAGTGGGCCTCTTGTAGACAGCATATATACGGGTCTTCTTTTTGTAACCATTCAGCCAGGCTATGTCTTTTGGTTTGAGTATCTAATCCATTTACCTTTAAGGTGATTATCGATATGTATGTTCCCATTACCATTTTCTTAATCATTTTGTGTTTGTTATTTTAGGTCTTTTCCTTCTCTTGTGTTTCCTGCCTAGAGAAGTTCCTTTAGCATTTGATGTAAAGCTGGTTTTGTGGTGCTGAATTCTCTTAGCTTTTGCTTGTGTGTAAAGGTTTTAATTTCTCCGTTGAATGTGAATGAGATCCTTGCTAGTTAGAGTAATCTTGGTTGTAGACTTTTCCCTTCCGTCACCTTAAATATGTCCTGCCACTCCGTTTTGGCTTGCAGAGTTTCTACTGAAAGTTCAGCTGTTAACCTTATGGGGATTCCCTTGTATGTTATTTGTTGTTTTTCCCTTGCTGCTTTCAATATTTTTTCTTTGTATTTAATTTTTGATTGTTTGATTAATATATGCCTTGGCGTGTTTCTCCATGGATTTATCCTTTATGGGACTCTCTGCTTCCTGGACTCGACTATTTCTTTCTCCATGTTGGAGAAGTTTTCAACTATAATGTCTTCAAACATTTTCTCAGTCCCTTTCTTTTTCTCTTCTTCTTCTGGGACCCCTATAATTCAAATGTTGGTGCATTTAATGTTGTCCCAGAGGTCTGTGAGACTGTGCTCAATTCTTTTCATTCTTTTTTCTTTATTCTGCTCTGCAGTAGTTATTTCCACTATTTTATCTTTCAGGTCACTTATCCGTTCTTCTGCCTCAGTTATTCTGCTATTGATTCCTTCTAGAGAATTTTTAATTTCATTCATTGTGTTGTTCATCATTGTTTGTTTGCTCTTTAGTTCTTCTAGGTCCTTGTTAAATGTTTCTTGTATTTTCTCCATTCCATTTCCTAGATTTTGGATCATATTTACTATCATTACTTGGAATTCTTTTTCAGGTAGACTGCCTATTTCCTCTTTATTTGTTTGGTCTGGTGGGTTTTTACCTTGCTCTTTCATCTGCTGTGTATTTGTCTTCCCATTTTGCTTAACTTTCTATGTTTGTGGTCTCCTTTTCACAGGCTGCAAGTTCGTAGTTCCCGTTGTTTTTGGTGTCTGCCCCCAGTGGGTAAGGTTGCTTCAGTGAGTTGTCTAGGCTTCCTGGTGGAGGAAACTGGTGCCTGTCTTCTGGTGGATGAGGCTGGATCTTTCTGGTGAGCAGGACCATATCCAGTGGTGTGTTTTGGGGTGTCTGTGCCCTTATTATGATTTTAGGCAGCCTCTCTGCTAATGGGTGGTGTTGTGTTCCTGCCTTGCTAGTTGTTTGGTGTGGAGTGTCCAGCACTGGAGCTTGCTGGTCATTGAGTGGAGCTGGGTCTTAGCACTGAGATGGAGTTCTCTGGGAGAGGTCTTGCCGATTGATATTACATGGGGCTAGGAGGTCTCTGGTAGTCCAATGTCCTGAACTTGGCTCTCCCACCTCAAAGCCTCAGGCCTGTCACCCAGTCAGCACCAAGGCCCCGTCGGCCACGTGGCATATTTCAGAGCAGTGGGTTTGCACAGTGTCATCCTGGTACCAGCAGCATCAGCATCACTAGAGAATGGGTCAGAAATGCCTGTATGCATTATTTTAAATACTTAAGATTGTTATAATGGATATACCATAATTTATATTTCTGGTTGTTCATCACACATTTAACAGGTGTGTATTTTTTTCTCATTAATGTATATATTACTGAAAAAAGTATTACCCTTTCCTTACCTACATTAATTTAATTATCTTCATTGCTTATTTTTACCTTAATTTTATCATATAACCATAACCCTCTGTCATGAATTTAATATAGTTCTACTTTTGCCTAGCATCCCATCCACCCTAAGCATGTTCAAAGACTTTGCTCCTGTAATTATCCTTTTTCTCTTTTGTACCATTAATTTTTCCTTCTCTACTGGATCATTCACATCAGTGCAAAAAGCATGCTGTAATAATTCCTTTCTTGAAAAAAAAAGTAAGATAAAAATCTCTCTTCCACCCATTTGCTGCTCCTTTTTATTGCAAACTACTCAAGATAGTTGTCTATACTCATTTTCCACATTTTCATCTTCCATTCTCTCTTGAACCCACACGATAAGACACTCATTCATACTGCACTAAATCTACTCTGATCAAAGCCACCCATCACCTCTAGATTATCAAATCTAATTCTCTGTATTCATTTACTTGAGAGTGAATCAATCACCCTTTTTAAAAAAATTTCCTTTACTTAACTTCTAGGTCAATCACATTCTTCTGGTTTTGTACCTTACTCTCTGCTCCTTCTCAATCTTTTGCTAGATCCACTTTCTCATCCCACATAAATTGTGGATCACTCTTCCGTTTTATTTACACTCAATGCCTAGATAATATTGTCCATTGTAAATGTAGTCTATAAACTGGTGAGTTGTCCTCTGTTCTCCAGAATTTATATACTACAACCGGAATGTCTTCCTCACATGTCTAGTAGGCACCACAAGTTAAGATACCCAAAAAAGAGTTACTGATACCTCCCTAGCCATCCGCAACTACCTCTGACTTGCTCTTCCTCTAGTCTGTCCTCTCTTGCAAATAGCACTGTCATTGGCTCAGGACAAAACCTTGGTGTTGTCCTTGAATACTCTTCTCTCACAGTACACATCCAATCCACCAGTAAATTCACCTGGCCCTACTTTCAAAATTCAGAATCTGACCATTTAGCATGATCTTCACCACTCTCAACATTATCCAAGCCACCAGCATTTGTCTTCAGGACTTTCACCATAGCCTCCCAACTGATTTTCCTCTTTCACTCCAGCCCACTACCACCTCCCCCCATTCCATGAACTATGGTTTATCATCCAGACAAAAGCTAGAGTAATCATTTTCAAATGAGCTGCTTACTCTCTTTCTCCAAGGGCTTTTTATCATACTTAGAATAACACCCAAATCCCATAGTATGGCATACAATACTCTACATGATCTGACCCCTGAAAAATTACCAACTTCATTTTCAACTCGCTCTCTCTCTTTCTCTTTGTGGCAGCACACTGGTCTTCTTGTTGCTCCTATATCATCACCTGCATATTCCCAATTCCAGGTCTCATCTCTTGCTATTCTCTCTACCAAGAATGGCCTTCTCTCAGATATCTTGATGGCTTGCTCCTGTGCTGTATTCAGATCTCTGTGCAAATGTCCCCTTCCCTTAGAAAGTGTCACTACTCCCTACCCCTATATCTGACATAGAATCTCCATTAGCTTCTATTGTCTTCTTTGGCTTTATTTTTCTTCTTGATACTTACAACTACATGGTATTATACTTCAGATGTATTTGCTTTTTTATTTTCTTTCTCCTCCACTGATCATAAGGGAGAAGTTTTTTTCTACTTTGTTTAATCCTTTAGCCAAGTGGCAAGAACACAGCCTAAGATGTAATAGGCACTCAATAAATAGCTCTCTAGTCTAACTGGAATTTATTTTAGTATATGGTGTAATATAAGAACTTGAACATTGTTATTCTAATATAGCTAATTAACTTTATAAAATCTGTTTACTGTGTGCTGTTTCCCTTATAGTGATTTATTACACATCCTATATCACATATTAAATTATTTTATAGGTTATATTTGGGGGTTCTCTAATATATTTCATTGGTTCCTCTACCCGTAGAACTTTTAAAAATAGTTCTATGATACACTTTGATATTTTATAGGAATAATCCTTCCCTGTTATTCTGATTTATAGAAAGTTCTCCATTATAATAACTTTATATTCTTTCAAAATACCTTTAGAAGTACTTTGTCACATGGAAAACTATCACTGGAATTTTTATCAAAACTATAATTGATTTGGGAATGACTGATACTTTAAAATACTTATTCTTCCTAGTATGATAAGCATCTCTTTATTAAAAACAATTTAGGTAGATTGTTATAGTTTTCTCCATGTAAATGTCACGTATTTTCTAATATTAAGGTCATTCTTTTGTCAGTTATCTTTTTACTGGGATTGAAAATGAGATTTCCAAATTATACATTTTCACTTATTGTTGTTTGAATTAATTAATTAATTTGTATTGTTGAAATGTAAAAAGGCTATTGATTTTTACATTTTTCCCAATAAGAACAACAAAAAGAAAATAAAATAAATGAAAAGAGTTTAAGGGACCTCTGGGGCAATATCAAGTATACCAACATTTGAATTATAGGGGTCCCAGAAGGAGAAGAGAAAGAAAAGGGTTTAAAATATATTTAATAAAATTATGGTTGGAAACTTCTGAACCTGGAAAATATACAGATATCTAGGTACAGAAAGCACAGAGGGTCCCAAACAAGGTGAATCCAAATAGACTCACAACAAGACATACCATAATTAAAATGGCAAAAGTTAAAGAGAAAATTCTAAAGGCACCAAGAGTAAAACAAAGAGTCATATACAAGGGAACCCCTCATAAGGCTATCAGCTGATTTTTCTCGAGGCCAGAAGGGAGTGGCATGATATATATAAAGTGCTGAAAGGGAAAAACCTGCAACCTAGGATACTCTACCCAGAAAGATTATCATTTAGAATTGAAGAAATAAAAAACTTCTCAGATAAGCAAAAACTAAAAGAATTCATCAATCCTAAACTGACCTTAAAAGAAATGTTAAAGAGCCTTTTCTAAGTGAAAAAGAAAAGGCAATAGCAAGAAGTAAGAATCTATAGGGAAGGAAAAATCCCACTAGTAAAACCAAATCTATAGTAAAAAAAAAAAAAAAAGAAAAAAAGAAAAGTGGATCAACCACTTAAAAGAAGCTAATATGAAGACTGAAAGACAAAAAAATTGTAAAATCAACTATAACTACAATAAACAGTAAAGGGATAAACATGAAGATGTAAAATATGATATCAAAAAACGAAGCATGAGTGGTGCTGGGAAAACTGGACAGCTACATGTAAAAGAATGAAATTGGAACACTCCCTAACACCATACACAAAAATAAACTCAAAATGGATTAAAGACCTAAATGTAAGGGCAGACACATAGGCAGAATGCTCTATGACATAAATCACAGCAAGATCCTTTTTGACCCACCTCCTAGAGAAATGGAAATAAAAACAAAAATAAACAAATGGGACCTAATGAAACTTAAAAGCTTTTGCACTGTGGCTGGGAATGTAAATTGATACAGCCACTATGGAGAACAGTATGGAGGTTTCTTAAAAAACTAAAAATAGAACTACCATGTGACCCAGCAATCCCACTACTGGGCATATACCCAGAGAAAACCATAATTCAGAAAGACACATGCACCCCAATGTTCACTGCAGCACTATTTACAATAGCCAGGTCATGGAAGCAACCTAAATGCCCATCACCAGACGAATGGATAAAGAAGATATGGCACATATATACAATGGAATATTACTCAGCCATAAAAAGGAACAAAATTGGGTCATTTGTAGAGATGTGGATGGATCTAGAGACTGTCATACAGAGTGAAGTAAGTCAGAAAGAGAAAAACAAATATCATATATTAATGTATATATGTGGAACCTAGAAAAATGGTACAGATGAACCGGTTTGCAGGGCAGAAATAGAGACAGATGTAGAGAACAAACGTATGGACACCAAGGGGGGAAAGTGGCAGGAGGGCTGGTGGTGGTGGGATGAATTGGGAGATTGGGATTGACATATATACACTAATATGTATAAAATAGATAACTAATAAGAACCTGCTGTATAAAAAATAAAATAAATTCAAAAAATAAATTAATTAATTAAAATAAAACAAAGCATGGGGAGGGGAGTTAAAAAATGTAGATCTTTAAAATGTGGTTGAATTTAAATGACAACCAGTTTAAAACAAGTAATATAGGTCAACATATATGAACCTCATGGTAACCACAAATCAAAAACCTACAATAGATACACAAAAGCTAAAGAGAAAAGAACACGAGCATACCACTAAAGAAAATGATCAAACCACATGGGAAGAAACTAAGAGAAAAAGAAAAGAAGAGAGAAAAACTATAAATACAACCATAAAACAAACAATAAAATGGCAATAAATACATACCTGTCAATAATCACTTTAAATGTCAATAGACTAAATACTCTAATAAAAAGACATAAAGTGGCTGACTGGGTGAAAAAACAAGACCCATCTATATGCTGCTTACACCATATTCGCCAGACTAAGACATACACACACTGAAAGTGAGGAAATAGAAAAAGACACTCCACACAAATGGAAATGACAAGAAAGCTGGGGTAGCAGCACCCATATCAGACAAAATGGACTTTAAAACAAAGTCTATAACAAAAGATAAAGAAGGACATTATATAATGATACATAAAGATGAGAACATAATAACACTCATTAACATATGCACCTAATGTAGGAGCACCTACATATATAAAGCAAATATTAACAGACATCAAGGGAGAAATTGACAATAACACAATAATAGTAGGGAATTTTAACAACCCACTTACATCAATGGACAGATCATCCAGATGTAAAATCAATAAGGAAACAGTGGTCGTAAATGACACATTAGACCAGCTGGACTTACCAGATATCTACAGACATTCAATCCAGAAACAGCAGAGCACACATTCTTGTAGAGTGCACATGGAACATTCTCCAGGATAGGTCACGTGCTATGCCACAAAACAAGTCTCAACAAATTTAAGAGGATAAAACTTATATCAAACATTTTTTCTGACCACAATGGTATGACATTAGAAATCAATTACAGGAAGAAAAATGGGAAAAACACAAACACACAGAGACTAAACAACATGCTACTAAAAATTAACAGGTCAATGAAGAAATCAAACAGGAAATCAGAAAATACCTTGAGATATATAAAAGTTTAAAAGAAAACCCAACTTCCCAAAATCTATGGGATGCAGCAAAAGCAGTTCTAAAAGGGAATTTTATAGCAATACAAGCCTCCCTCAAGAAAAAAGAAAAATATAAACAACCTAACCTATCATCTAAAGGAATTATAAAAAGAAGAGAAACAAAGCTGAAAGTCAGTAGAAAGAAGAAAATAATAAAGATCAGAGAGGAAATTAATAAAATAGACACAAGCAAAAACCACACTAGAAAACAGCAATAAAACCAAGAGCTATTTTTTTAAGATAAACAAAATTGATAAACCTTTAGCCAAACTCATCAAGAGAAGAAGGGGACCCAAATAAGCAAAATAAAAAATGAAAGAGGAAAGATAACAATCAATATCACAGAGATACAAAAAAATCATAAGAGAATACTACAAACAGTTATATGCCCACAAATTGGACAACCTAGAAGAAATGGACAAATTTCTAGAAACATATTAACACCCAAGACTAAATCAGGAAGAAATAGACAATCTGAAGAGACAGATCATTAGTAATGAAAAAACTCCCAACAAACAGAAGTCTAGGACCAGACGGCTTCACAGGGGAATTCTACCAAACACATAAAGAAGAACTAGTACCCCTCCTTCTCAAATTATTCCCCAAAATTAAAGGGGAGGGAACACGTCCAAATTCATTATATGAGATCACCATTTCCCTGATACCAAAAGCAAAGACACTACAAAAAAAAAAAAAATCAAGGCCAATACCTTTGATGAATATAGATTTAAAAATCCTCAACAAAACATTAGCAAAAGAAATTAAATAATATATAAAAAGGATCATAAATGAAGATCAAGTAGAATTTATTCCAGGGATGCTAGGATGGTTCAATATCCACAAATTAATCAATGAGACACCACAGAAGCAAAATGAAAGATAAAAATCATATGATCATCTCAATAGACTCAGAAAAAGCACTTGACAAAATTCACCATCCATTCATGATAAAAATTCTCACCAATATTGGTGTAGAGCAGGGGTCCCCAACCCCCAGGCTGTGGACCAGTACCAGTCCACAGCCTGTTAGGAACAGGGCTGCACAGCAGGAGGTGAGTGGTGGGCGAGCGAGCAAAGCTTCATTTGTATTTAAGGCTGCTTCCCATCACTTGCATTACTACTTGAGCTCCACCTCCTGTCAGCATTATGGTGAGTTGTATAATCATTTCATTATATATTACTATGTAATAATAGTAGAAATAAAGTGCACAGTAAGTGTCATGTGCTTGAATCATCCCAAAACCATTCCTCCCCCACCCCCACCGTGGCTGTGGAAAAACTGTCTTCCACGAAACTGGTCCCTGGTGCCAAAAAGGTTGAGGACCGCTGGTATGGAGGAAAGATATCTCAACATAATAAAGGCCATTTATGACAAACCCACAGCTAACATTATACTCAACAGTGAAAAGCTGAAAGCATTTCCCCTAAAATCAGGAACAAGACAAGACTCTCACCACTTCTACTTAACATAGTATCTGAGGTCTTAGCCACACCAATCAGACAAGAAAAAGAAGTAAAGGGGACTTCCCTGGTGGTCCAGTGGTAAAGAATCTGCCTTCCAATGCAGGGGATACAGGTTCAATCCCTGGTTGGGGATTGAATATAGCATGGTCCCACATGCTACAGGGCAACTAAGACTGCGCACCACAACTTTTGAGCTCGCATGCCTCAATGAGAGAGCCCACATGCTGCAAACTAGAGGCCACGCGCTCTGGAGCCTGCGCGCCACAACTAGAGAGAAGCCCAAGTGCTGCAACTAGAAAGAAGCCTAAGCACTGCATTGAAGAGACTGCACGCCATAATGAAAGATCCTGCATGCCTCAACAAAGATCCCATAGCCACAACTAACACCAGACGCACCCAAAGAAAAATAAATAAATAGAGAAAATAAATAAATAAATAGAAAAGAGAAAGAAGTAAAAGGTATCCAAACTCGAAGGGAAGAAGTAAAACTCACTATTTGCTGATGACATGGTATTATATATCAAAAACCTTCAAGTCTCCACCAAAAATACTATTAAAACTAATATGTGAATTCAGTAAAATTGCAGGATACAAGATACAGAAATCTGTTGCTTTTCTCTACACTAATAATGAAGTACTAGAAAGAGAAATTAAGAAAACAATTCCATTTACAATTGCATCAAAAAGAATAAAATAACTAGGGATAGATTTAACTAAGGAGGTGAAAGACCTATATTCTGAAAACTCTAAGATACTGATGAAGGAAATTAAAGATGATACAAATAAATGGAAAGATATCCCATGTTCAATACTACCCAAAGCAATCTACAGATTTAATGTAATCCCAATCAAAATACCCAAGATATTTTTCACAGAACTAGAACAAACAGTTCTAAAATTTATAGGTATCATGCTCCCTGACTTCACACTATACTACAGAGCTACAGTCAGCAAAACAGTATGGTACCGGCACAAAAGCAGACACGTGGATCAATGGAACAGAACAGAGAGCCCAGAAATACACCTATGCACCTCTGGTCAATTAATCTATGACAAAGGAGGCAAGAATATACAATGGAGAAAAGACAGCCTCTTCAGGAAATGGTGGTGGGGAAACTGGACAGCTATACATAAAAGAATGAGATTAGAACATTTCCTCAAACCTTATACAAAAATAAACTCAAAATGGATTAAAGATCTAAATGTAAACCTGGACACCATAAAACTCCTAGAAGAAAATATAGACAGAATACACTTTGACATAAATTGTAGCAATATTTTTTTTTGATCTGTCTCCTGAGGCAAAGGAACTAAAAGTAAAAGTAAACAAATAGGACCTAATTAAACTTAAAAGCTTTTGCACAGCAAAGGAAACCACTGACAAAACAAAAAGGCAACCTACTGAATGGGAGAAAATACTTGCAAATAATATGAGTGATAAGGACTTAATACCAAAAATATATAAACTGCTTATGCAACTCAATATAAAAAAACCAAACAACTGAATTAAAAAATGGGCAGAAGACCTGAATAGACCTTTTTTCAAAGAAGATATATAAATGGCCTATAGGCATATGAAAACATTCTCAACATCGACAATCATCAGAGAATTGCAAATCAAAATAAAAAATGAGATATCACCTCACACCTGTCAGAATGGCTATCAGGAAAAAGTCTACAAATAACAAATGCTGGAAATGATGTGGAGAAAAGGGAACCCTAATACATTGTTGCTGGGAAAGTAAATTGGTGCAGCCCCTATGGGAAACAATATGGAGGTTCCTCAAAAAACTGAAGATAGAACTATCATATGATCTAGAAATTCCACTCCTGGGTATATATCTGAAGAAAATGAAAACACTAATTCAAAAAGGTATGTGCACCCCAATGTTCATACCAGCATTATTTATAATAGCCAAGATATGGAAGCAACCTAAGGGTCCATCAGCAGATGAATGGATAAAGAACATGTGATATATATACACAATGAAATACTACTCAGACATAAAATTAATGAAATTTTGCAGTTGTGACAACATGGATGGACCTGGAGGGTATTATACTTAATGAAATAAGTCAACAGGGAAAGAAACACTGTATGTTAACACTTATACGTGAAATCTAAAAAAATTAAACCAAAGATTGTATATAACAAAACAGAAACAGACTCACATGTATAGAGAACAAACTAGTGGTTACCAGTGGGGAGAGGGAGGGGGACGGGCAAGATAAGGGTAGTGGATTAAGCAATACAACCTACTATGTATAAAATAAATAAGCTACAAGGATATATTGTACAGCACAGGGATATAGCCAATATTTTATAATAACTTTAAATAGAGTAAAATCTATAGAAACATATAATCACAATAGTTTCAGCTGTACACCTGAAACTAATATAATATTGTAAATCAACTGTACTTCAATAAAAAATAGTAAAATAAAATTAAAAAGATTTTTCAGTAGTGTTATTTTCATACCCTCAGCTGAAGTCAATCAAAGAAAATGCAGTTAATTCATTAAGTAATATATCTCTTTCTCACTGAAAGGCCTATTCTAAAATCAAGTTTCTGACGACAAATAATAATAATGACAAAGTAATAACAATAATAACCACTCCCATTTAGCAAATGTTTCAAAATGGAAGAACTCAATTTTGGAGCTTTATTTTCATTTTTCTCTATCTTAAGATGCTACATAATTAAACAGAATTGCTTTAGTCTTACAGCATAAAAAAATTCATAGCCAAATTTTCAATTACTGCTTCTCAGATTCCTCTTCCTTTCTTCTACCACCCAAAGCTGGTTACCCTCTCTCCTAACCATTCTGCAGCCTGATTCATGCTTCCTGATTCAAAATTAAAGCCCATCTGAGAAAGATCAGAACTGGAGGATAAGTATGCTAGAAGTATGAGTGGTGGTGAGGATTTGTGGAAAAATAATATGTGCTGCTTGTTAGGATCAGCCTTTTACTGTTTCTTTTCCATTAAAAGGAAAATCCAGAGTTGACTGTTGCTACTGAAAATGTCCCTGCCTATGATACGTTATTTATTTACACAGAAAAACATTTCCTTACAGCTGTTTTTGAACATTTAAATAAGTCACACCTCCCACAATAATGTAGAGATAAGGGGCCAGCAGAGCTCTCAGCTGGCAATGCTCAGCTTAACCCACTTACATTCATTAGGACACAGGAGTTTAGGGCACAGCATTTATTATAATCCGTGACTATAAGAAAATGTGAGATGAAATACATTAAATAAATTAAACATGCATTAAACATCTCTGAATCACAGTTCAATTTCACTAAGTGAACCAACAGTAAATTATTGATAGTTTGGTCCCCTTTAAGAGAACAAAGTAGCGACTGATTTCAGTGTACTGGGTAAATTAGGCACTATATGCATTTCATTCATGACTTGCACATCTCACATCTCACATTGCCACAATACAATTATTTTTGACTTCAAAGTCTGTTCATTGGTCCCATGAAACTGATGGCTTGGAAAAATCGAAGACATGGGAAAGAAACCTCTGAAGTTAATGAACAGTGTGGTGGATTCCTTTATGGACGTGATCACATTGTGATGGGGATATCATGATGGACTCCAGTTCCCAAGGTCAGCATCACCAATAAAAGTAAGAATGCCTTGGTAATCCAGCAACATGTACCAAGGTCTACAAATGGTTAAAATTACCTTTACAATATTCCATTGTGGTATTATTTACAGTTCCCTTTGTTATTTAATAAAGAACATTCACCTCCCGCTGACCAAATAATTTACTGCACATTTTAAACTGTCTAAAGGATTATGGTGTGTGTGTGTGTGTGTATTTGTGCACAGGGAGGGGTAATTTTTAAGGCAAGACCTGTGAGATATCATCAATCATTAATGTCTTTTTAAATATGGCTAAGATAAATTTAAACCTCAAGATATAGTAGATTCCTTAATCCAGTATTCCATTCTATGCATGCTACCTCTACAAGGTGATTTTCTTTATAATACACCAGTAGTAAAGAAAGAAACCGTCAGAGCAAGGAGCTGTGACTAAAGCAGAAGCTGAGTTATTGCTCTGCACTGTTTTCCTCATGTGAAGCTATTATGGACTTGAACTGTGTCCCCCCCATACCAAATTCATATATTGAATACCTCACCCCCAGTGCAACTGTGTTTGGAGATAGGTCTTTAGAGAGATAATTAAGGTTAAATGAGGTTACGTGGGTAGGGCCCTTATAGGATTGGTGTCCTCATAAGCAGAGGAAGAGACACCAGAGATTCTCTCTCTACACACAACCACAAAGGAAAGGCCATGTGAGCACACATCAAGAAAGTAGCCATCCACAAGCCAGGAAGACAGCCTTCACCAGAAACCAAATTTGCTGGCACCATGATCATGGACTTCTAGCTCTACAACTTTTCGAAAATAATGGTCTGTTGTTTAAGCTGCCCACTCTGTTGCATTTTGTTACAGCTGCCTGAGCTGACTAATATGGAAGGTCATCTTTTAATTGTTTGCTCTCCTCTTGTAGCCTCTGAACTTCACCTGCAACTTCCTACCTTCACCCATCTCTTAACATCAGTGTCCTCCCAAGTTGGGGAAATCAGAGATTTAGACATTGTGGTGTTTCTGTCTTTAATGCAGTTGTGCATTTCTTTTATTTCTGCAACATGTAATTTATTATTTTCTGCTAACCATTCAAACACACCTAAGTTTTGGATCCATGTCTTCTGGTTTTGGCTCTGGTCATGTTGCTTCTATTGCTATCAGAAGTGTCAGTGGGAGCAGACACAGACTGGACCCTAAATATGTGTTTACTTTGCTCACTGGGATCCTAACTGGAAGGATGTAACATCACAGATGCATCAAACCCTCTTCTGTACCAATGTGGTGTCAAGATCTTTACTTTAAAACATGCTTTCAATCTGTCAGATTGCCAAGTTTTAGGATGATGGTGACAACTTTGATGAAGGGCCTCAGAATTTGAGCTTGTGCCTGTGCCTTGATGCTCAGGACATGATCCACCTTCATCATATTCATCAAAAGCAGGGGCATCACTTCGAGGGAATCCCTGAGAGTTCACCTTTAATAATAATAACAATAATAATAATAGTAGTAGTAGTAAAAAGCCTGTCTTGGTGGGTCATTTATGGGATGAGGGGGCTGTGTATTCTTCTTGCATCAGTACATTTATTTTAGTTTCCTATTAATTCTTATAGTTTTTCAGTTCATTCTTCTTTTTTCTTAGTATATAATTATACCATCTGCAAATGAGGATAATTTTGCATTTCCTTTCTAATAATTATACCTCTTATTTCAGTTTCATACCTTATGGCTTTGATTAGTGCTTTCAGAACAATTAGATAACAATGATAATAATAGGCATTTTTGTTTTCCACATGATTTTAATTGGATATTATTAAAAATGAAGTCCGCCATTGCTTTGAGATGAATATTGTTACAGAAACAACATATGTTAGTGAAATTTTATATGTGAGTTCAAAAAGATAGTTAAAAATAAATGAGTGTAAATTTTTTCTAGATTTTTTCTGATTTTATTGAAATTACCAAATTGTTTTTTTTCTTTCTGACCTATTGTAGGAAGTAGGACACTAATTGTTTTCCTAATAATCAACTAATTTTGTATAATGCACATGATTTTGAATACAAAATGGATAAACCAGACCACCCTCTAAGGAACGTTTAATCACTAAACATGTTGAACACATTTCTGCCCTGTAAAAGATTTATATTCAACTATGATCCCAATCAGCAAGCTTCTCTTCCCACTAAAGGGAACAAATTATAATCCTTTCAACTGCTGCAGTAAATAGAAAACAGACTGCTGATTATACAGAAAGAGGAAAAACAGACATAGGACAGAGCATGCAGATTAGAAAGGAGCCATTCCCCCCTCAATACTAAGTAAATAGAAGCAGGCATTTTGCAAAGTGCATTAAAGGGAACAGACTGCTGTAGAAATCAATTGATAAAGACTTGCCAACTAAAACAAACTTTGAGCAATTACATTAGCAAATAATTAGAATAATGTGTAAATAGTAGTAAGGACCCTGCAACAAAGGAACTACATGGATCCGTGTCTCTTCCTTTTGTGCCCACAGCATTCTGGGCTTATCTCTATTATTCAGTAGTATATTTAGTATCAGAAAGGATACTACTGAACAATAGGACTTATGATTGCAGTTATGAGAAATAATTTAATGGCATTAAGCAGGAAGTGCCCTGACACTTTGCAGTGGGAGAATATTTGTCTCCAGTTGAGACTCCAGCAAGTAAACAATGATTCCTGTCCAGAGGAAATCTATTTAACTCTCCCTGTATTAAAAGCGTAAAAGAAATTCATGCACAGAAAGAACTCTCATCATGGCCAAAATGCAGCAGGCAGAGCCACTGAGTGGAAGGTGACTTATCATACATCATAGTTACTGGAAGTTTCCATACGGAGCTGGCACCCTATATAATATATTGAAAAGCCAATCCCATAAGAAACAAGTGATAAAGATTTGGAAAGAAGTATCCTGTAGTGAAAAGATGGTGGGAGTTAACATCAGGGAGCTGAATCTTGGTTGAGATATTTCTACATGTCCATGAGAAGTTACATAAAATCTGAGACTATTTTTCTTCATCTGTAAAAAGGATATAATAATATTCACCTTGAGAAGATGTCAGAACTATTTGAAATGTGTATGTTTAGCACAGGGCCACATATGGTAACTATTCAATAAGACATGGTTTGTTACTTTATTATTATTGAAGCAAACCTAGAGAAATATAACAGATACTTTAAAATATATTTAGATAGAAATGAAGACCCTGACACAAAGAAGTGACATTTTCAGGACAGAACACTGTGGGGCAAGAATGTGGAACACAGAAAAATATGAATAAAACTTGGGAAAGAGAACCTTAGTATGCATGAGGGTGGGGAGGGAAGGCTCTCCCCTAAGCTCTTAGTCAAAATTAGTCCCTCAGGGAGGAAAATGGGAAATTTGTATCTGAGTACACAATATATATTTTACAGGTATTTGAATTTATGTTCATGTTAAGGTATAATAACATATGCATTGTTTCATTCTGAAGTATGGGATCCACAATTCTCAAGGAATCTTCTCTTGATCTCCATAAAATTCCATGTTAGATAACCACATACAGAGACAGCCTCAAAAGAGACCCCGGAAATTCTGGAGTCCAGCATGAGCAGAATGAGTAAGCAGTACCTTTTACAGAATCATGTTTTAATAACACTCATTTTTGCCTGGCCAGATTATGTATCTTAACACATCACCTTGTATTTTATGTGTTTGTTTCAGTGCCTGTGACTACTCACTTAACTGTGAGTTCCCTGAAGGCAGGTACAGTTTTGCTCACCCTTGTGTTTCTTAACATTATGCACAAGCAGAGCTGCCTTAGGGCCACTGTAGGACTTAGACACTTTTTAGAAGCACCACCTCACATCATTTGAAACATGTTAAATTTTAAGAGCCACATTATGGCTCATTAAAATGATTATTTTCACTATAAAATTTTAAAGATATTTATAATTCTATTTTTGGAATTTGGCTATAAGTCAAATACTTTATGATTGGTGCTAAATTCTCCACAGTGTCATAATGCACACCCAGGAATTCTTGCAAAGTGAAATAATCTAAATAACAAATTGTTTTCAATGGTCATGAAATTTTAATGGAAATGAACCTTAACAATTAATGAGGTTGGAACAATGTTAATTTTGGTAGACATTTAAACATTTATCTAGAAACAATAAATGCTGGAGAGGGTGTGGAGAAAAGGGAACACTCTTGCACTGCTGGTGGGAGTGTGAATTGGTACAGCCACTATGGAGAACAGTATGGAGGTTCCTTAAAAAACTACAAATAGAACTACCATATGACCCAGCAATCCCACTACTGGGCATATATCCTGAGAAAAACATAATTCAAAAAGAGTCATGTACCAAAATGTTCATTGCAGCTCTATTTACAATAGCCCGGAGATGGAAACAACCTAAGTGTCCATCATCAGATGAATGGATAAAGAAGATGTGGCACATATATACAATGGAATATTACTCAGCCATAAAAAGAAATGAAATTGAGTTATTTGTAGTGAGGTGGATGGACTTAGAGTCTGTCATGCAGAGAAAAGTCAGAAATAGAAAAACAAATGCCATATGCTAACACATATATATGGAATCTAAGAGAAAAAAAAAAAAAAGGTCATGAAGAACCTAGGGGTAAGATGGGAATAAAGACACAGACCTACTAGAGAATGGACTTGAGGAAATGGGGAGGGGGAAGGGTAAGCTGTGACAAAGTGAGAGAGTGGCATGGACATATATACAATACCAAACGTAAAATAGACAGCTAGTGGGAAGCAGCTGCATAGCACAGGGAGGTCAGCTCGGTGCTTTGTGACCACCTAGAGGGGTGGGATAGGGAGGGTGGGAGGGAGGGAGATGCAAGAGGGAAGAGATATGGGAACATATGTATATGTATAACTGACTCACTTTGTTATAAAGCAGAAACTAACACACCATTGTAAAGCAATTATACTCCAATAAAGATGTAAAAAAAAACCCATTTATTATTTTTAATTTTTCTGGGCTATTTTCTTTTTAATATTTTGGAATCAATGATTTTTTTTTCAGTTCTTAAATACTGTCAATGACCTTTGAAGAGCCAGAAGGCATACTGGTACACCATGGAGTAACCAGCACTGATGGCATAAAGTAGTTGGCCAATTAGTATTTCTAGATTAGATTGGTAATTTGAGAATATACACATGCCACTGGGTATTAGCCAAAGCCACAGCACGGTTTATGGTGCAGTTTTATTTAGTGCTGTCGCTACTAAGCCATTTTACACATAGCAGTGGTTGTCTATGTCAGTAATAATGTTGGCAAGTTGAGAAAGCAGCATTTCTACAACAAGAGGGTTAAGTTCGCTGTCAGAACAGGCCAGAGGCTGAAGTCATCCCATAGATGTCAGCAGGGGGAAACCCAAGTGAAAGCCGACAACCAGAAGTCAAACACCCTCAGATTTTGGAGAGAGAAGTTGGGCCTCACACATATTGGCAATATTAGAGCCAGGCCTTGTGGCTGATACTCATAAAAGGCGAGAGAGCTGGCAGGTGGACTCAGAAACATTTCTCTTATTCCACCTTCTCTAGGGAGACCTGCCTTGACAACCCCTGTTCCCCAGGCTGAGTGTGAATGACTGCAATGAACAGATGCTCCTGAGCAGAGCAGGCCATCTTATTCCTCAGATGTACTGTAACAGAAAGAAAACAACAACTTGAAATAGTTGAGAGAGACATTCAAGAGAGCAGTGGGATCGATCCTAGGGTGAGATGGCTTGTGTTTGCTTAGTCACCATCACCCTGGTGGCAATTCTGTCACTCTTAAAGAGCCTTTACCTGTCCACACTGGACCTCTAAGTCTCAACTGGGTCACTATCTTCCCAGGAAACAGTACTGTATTCAAGACTGCACTGTCATCTCTAGGCAGGCTGGAAACAGATTTGAGAGTTTTAAAGCCTATCTGGATGGATATGATTCGTAAAACCTCTGATTTTTGCACATTGGATTATACTTTCAGGATCGTTCCAGGGTGAGAATCCTAAACACTAGACTTGGAACAGAGTCTAGGTAGATTGCTATTTACTACCGAAAATTTCATTTGCCTTAATGATTCCCAAGTATACCTGAACCTTAACTGGATATCTAACTAACTCCAAATTATGCTTGAATTGCATCAATTATTCAACATTTTTCTTAAAGTGTGATGAGTACAGAATTACCAGTCATCTGTTGGCAGAAAGTTAAGACCTGTACAAAATACATCTCTCTTGGCAATATGTCTCCAGAAATTTGATAATCATATGCATGTTTGGATGCTCTCTTACTAAAAGCTTTTGTGAGATACACAAATGGCAAGTATTGTGTTATAGCTGTCATACTTTAGAGAAAATGACAATGTTGCTGGAGCAGAATTAACTAGTCCAAAGATGCTAAGCCTTAGAGAAGAGGGCTAGAAGCTAACATGCATTGAGGATCTACTACGTGTTAATAAGGTCTCTCTCTCCTTCTCACTCTATAGATACAGATAAAGATACATCTTTTGTAAGCATTGCATCGCAATTCTGTTTGTCTGTAACTCTGACCTCTTTCAAAGCAAAATCTGGTACCATGTATAACACAAATAGGATTCTAGATGATTTTGGAGCACTTTCTTATTTGCTTAATAACTTTCAGTGGCTCCCTATCTCCCACTGGATCAAGTTTGAATAATTCTGCCTGCTTTTCAAAGTCCTCACTGGTCTCCCTACCCAGCCAGTCTTATTTCTTTTTCTTTCCCACATATTCCCTCTGAGCAACGTGGATCAGTATTTGCACTGACCTGTAAACATATCCTCATTGCCACCTCCAAGGTTCTTTCTTTCCTCTTCTGTCACCTATGCAAATTGTCACCAATTCTTCAAGGATCCCTTCACAGTTCATCATTTAGCAGAGTTCAGTGAGCAGAAATGCTACAGACTTTTGTTGTTGTCATGTTGTAACATGATCTTACCTATAATACAGTAATTCACAAAGCATGGATTTAAAACAATGACATTGTAATGAAGTCAGTGGACATTTATGGCAAAGGAAGCTTTGAGGCTTTATCTCTTTAGAATAAAGCAAAACGCATAGCTGAAGCTGAATTGCAAATTACAACTCTAAGTCCTTTGGAATTTAAGGGGTAGCATTTTTCACGAGACCTTAGGTCAACAATGTGGCATTTAATCCTCCACTGAACACTTGAACATAAGCTTGACAAACTCCATTTTTAAAGTTATCAAGTTCTGAAATACAGTCAGTACACAGTATTTGAATCTACGGTGCTACCATCTCCATGATAAATAAAACTTGAGGGGTAAATAAAATATCCACCTTCTTTTTCTTTTCATGAAGGGAGACTGCTCTCCAAAACTGCTCTATAATTCAGAACAAAACTCATAGAGATTAAGCATAATAGTTCATATTTTCTTTATAGGCATTACAAGTAAGCGTAACTATCAAAGTCATACAACTTTTTAGTTTTGAATGACAGTCATTGTTCAGCAAAGGTTTTCCACACTATGGTTTTATGAAATCAGGCAGTTGTCAGAATTATTTATGGAAAGTTTCTTATATTTAAGGATTTTAAGCATAATTTTTAAAAATATCATTTTATGAAGATTTAAGATAATGAACACCAAATGAAATGACCCATTCTTAGGTAAATAGAAAAATATAGTGCAATTACACATGTCAGATGATCAGGTTTGAATCTGCTACTTTTAATCTAAGGTTGTTGATCTGATAAGAATTTCCTTCTATATAATCTAAAGTTACTTTTCAGTAAAAAAAAAAAAAAAAAATCCAACAAGGAAACACAGGCCCTGTGCTAGGTGCCAAGTGGTCAAAATCAGACACAGTTTCTGTCCTAGAGTTTTCAGGTTTGTGGAGAAGACTGACATGATGTACCAGGAAAGTAATAGCAAAATTAGACACGTTTCTGCCCTCAAGGAACTAGGCTACTGTTAGGGAGGGACAGTACTGTGTAAGTAAACAAACAAATACATCATTCCAAATCACAGTTGATCTTATGGAGAAAACATAGTGTACAGTGATGAAGAACAACAAGGAGAGGGACTAATTTAGACAAAGAGTTAAGAGGTGCTTTTCTTAGGAGAGACACGTGTGCTGAGGGCTAAAGTGTGAGAAAGATCCAGCCATTTAAAGAGGTGTTAGGGAGACGCAAAAGCATGTATAAAGGTCCTAAAACAAACAAACAAAAAGGTCAGTTTGTTCAAAGATCAGAGTGTATGCCACAGTAGCTAGAACAGAGGATGGAAGAGAAGAGAGACATGAAATAAGTTTATAAAAGATAGATTGCAGTCAGATCATCAGAACCATATAAGAAGTATCAAGGAATTTGAATTAGATCCTATGTACAATGGGAGAGCATAATGGGGGACAAAAATGATTTAAAGTTTAAATTGTTCCTCTTGGCAAATAAATAGACTGTGAAAAAAGGAAGTCCACTTGGACACTTGCTGCCCTCCAAGGAAGAAGAGAGAGCATATTGTACTAGAGAGAAAGATAGAGAAATAGAGACCTGAGGTAGATTTCAAATCTAGACTCAAAGAATCTGTTGCTAGATTGGCTGGGGCAATGCAGAGGATTAAGAAAAGTAAATTAAGGATGACGCCCAGGTTTCTGGCTTAAGCAACTAAGTGGATACTACTGACATCTACTGAGTTGAGGAAGTTTGAAAGTAGAATGAAATTTAAAGCAAGGTGGGGTGGGATAGAGAGGAATTCAGCTGTAGTCACAGAGATTTTGAGATGCCTGTGAGATATTCTTTTTGAAATGTCAGGTGGGCAGTTAAATAGGTATATGAGGATACATTTGAAATGGGCATAATTGAGGGGTCCTCAGTCTGTAAATGATGAATAAAGTGATAGTAATAAGCAGTATCACCAGAAGAGAAAGGGTAAAGAGAGAAGAGAAGGGGATCCAAGCCCAAGTTCCAGGGCAAAAAGTAAAAGTAAGTAAGAGACTGAGAAGAAGTGGCCAGTGAAATCTGGGACACCAGACATCATGCAAATTAAAAGAAGAGACTGTTTCAGGATATGTGTTGTATTACTGAGAAGTCAAGTACTCTTGGCTTTTACTCATTTATGGATTAACACCTGGGGGTTTATTTTAAAAGGTAAATCATGTTATCAAAATAACATCATGTAACAGTAATAATAATTCAGATACAGTTGGTAAGCTACTTCCACATACATTATCTGACTTGATCCCAACAATAAGTATATTTTATTACTGATTGCATTATACACTTAAAGACACTGGGGCTCTTGCGAGCAACTAATATTTAATAATAAATTCAACAAGTATTGTGAACTCCTGTTGTGAGAGGCAAGTTCTAGACTCTGCAGATATATCTGTGAACAAAAGAAATCACTTCCCAGTACTCACAGGGACAGTATCCTTTGCAATGATTATAGAGTACCACACAAGGCTAATAATTATTAAGAAGTGCAGAGTTCTGACTGCCGAGGTTCACTTTTTAAAATCTTAATTACATTTTATTAACAGTTCAGTAGTGGTAGGTATATTCTAATTGTTGTGCAAGAGGTTCACTTTTTTGAATTCTTGTTACTGTGTTGAATACAAAAATAATACAAGTTTTATGTATTTGAAGACATACTACATTTAGTAAACTAAATATATATGGTTACTCTATGTCAATATATGACATATTGGGGGAGCATCTATCTGCATCTTAAACCTTTCAGAAATCTTACTCACAGAGTTCTTTTTTTTTTTTTTTTGCAGTACGAGGGCCTCTCACTGTTGTGGCCTCTCCCGTTGCGGAGCACAGGCTCCAGACGCGCAGGCTCAGCGGCCATGGCTCACGGGTCCAGCCACTCCGCGGCGTGTGGGATCTTCCCAGAAGGGGACACGGGTTCGTGCCCCGGTCTGGGAAGATCCCACACGCCGCGGAGTGGCTGGACCCGTGACCCCTGAATCGGCAGGCGGACTCTCAACCACTGCGCCACCAGGGAAGCCCTCACACAGTTCTTAATAATAGCAATGTTTGCCAAGATAAAAGCACGAAAATCTGTCCTGTTTGTGTCTGACCAAGTCCTTATCCATTTGGGCATTGTCCTGATAGTCTATCAATGCAGTCATTGGAACATATGGGTTTCTGAATTTCCCATACATATTCTCTATTTTGTTTTCATGGATAAAGTAAGCTTTAGAACTACTTTGACAAAATGCAAGGTTGCTAAGTTTGTGCTTTTTCAAACAATGCAGAAAAAAGAAATATCAACATATTTAATAGCATATACTTTATCTTCATTTTCTTATCCTCTTTTCCTTTAGGAATTTATTCCTGTCTAAGATAATATATGATACCACAAAAAATGTGGCATCTTATCTGTGAAAGAGTCAGATAACATTAGCGCTTGGTGGATTTATCAATATGTCTGGCACTTAAGAGATTTATGTGTGGGTCATTATGACAGGACATATGTAACATTGATTTTTGTGGCTGGATTCATGCTATCTGGACTTGACTGTATAATCTTGTGTAAGAGCCGCTGACCCTCTGAAAAACTGCTTTGCATTTGTGCTTCTGTTTTGGATAAAATCCATAGTTTAGATTTCTTTGCCCTTCAAAATGACCATGATGGTATCTGTGGCTTTTTTTTTCCCCTTCTGGAATTTACTTTTACTGAAGAACACTTTCTTTTTAAGAAATGAATTTCACTCCTGCCATGACTGAATCATTCTTAAAGCAACTTCAGTTTTACAAAGAGATTTTTGTTTTTCTTCCTTGGCATTTCATAAGGTTAAAGAAGACCTTAACGATAACGTTTGTGTGCAGTACCTACAGCCTGCAGTCATTGGTACATGAGAGTAGATGAATAACTACGTTATTTCCACTAAAAAAAAAAAAAGACTTAAATTCTATTGAAGCAAGTGTGAGCCAGACGAATGTTTCTCAGGGTGGTGGCATTACCCTACAGGGGAAATTTTTTTAAGCATGGGCTATTTTGGGTTGTCATAACAAGACTGGGCACCACTTGTTTTTCATGAGAGAGAGACAAAAATGCTGTGTGTTCTACAGTACACCAACCAAGAATTGTTCTACGTCCCACATGACTTTCAAATGTCCTGCTGGTCATTTACATAGACAAAAATCTGTTTATAATCTGAGCCTAGAATCTAAGTAAATTTTACAGTAAGCACAGTGTATTTTACATGGTTTTCCCTATAGAGATTTTTCCAGGAATGCCAGTATTAAGCAAATTGTGGAAATATTTTATTTTGCTTTATCTGGTCTTTAACAAAGAATTGTTCATAATTTCACAAAATCATATCCCTGACAGCAATGTCACTTGTGACTTTTGAGTCACCAATATAACCAGTTCAACACACCTGCATCAACCTGTATTTGGAACAGTCACATGTCTGGAATTCCATGTACAGATGCAAGCATCCCACAACTTCATTTTATTTTCTTGTGTAGTCATGACTATTTTCATATTACAATGCATATTATTTCACTTAAATTTATTTCATTTGTTTTTCTTTTATAATAAAAACAGATCATTATATTGGTTTTTTAATATTACACATAGGATATAGTATCTACAATTTAATCTTGAGATTAAAAAGGAGCATTACAAAACATTTGTTATACAAAGGGTTATTGGTTGAACACTAGAGAGAACTTTTGACTTCTGAAACTTATGAGATAAGGGGAACTGTATTACCTCCTCTCTAAAGGGTTTTAGATGCTGTTATTCTGGACAAATTACAGCAGCTTCCCCACCAACTATTTGAGAGCACTGACTAGTTATATTGAAGAGATGTACACCAGGAATTCACCCTTTAGCATCTCTGTATATATATGATAGATACAATGGTTTGTTTCATAATGATCCTGAGAATGAGAGCTACTACCCTGATCTCTTGGATCAGAGCACAGCCTGGAATAAATGTCATTGTAATATAGTGAGAAAACATACCAGAAGCAGCCATTTATGGCCCCATTTATTCAGTCCTGTGTTGGTCCTTGAACCAACCTATATAGCCTGAGGGCCCTGCTGCCTCAGATAGCTTGAAAAATAAAGTCTTTCCCCATAGGTACACATCAAACTTCTTTTCTCCAGGAAATTTTATCATTGATTTGTGAAGCTGTAGTCTGCCTGACACTCTCTATGGCTCAACCTGGTATTACAGTCCAAGAAAATTCAGGTAGGCTGTGTGCCCTTAGTCCTCCTCTCCTCCACCCTGCCCCCTCCCTCCAAAGGCTTTCAGAACCATATACAAATGTGCCCTCTAATGGCTGATGATCATCTCATTGTTTTTTTGACACAGGCTCAGCTTTTCACTGTAGTCATTGAACATTTAATTATATGAAATTCACGTAATAAAAAGTAACTAACTTATAAGGTTGTGATAAAATCTTAGCCAGGGGCAAGGATGATTTTAAAAAATCACCCTAATATATCCAGGTACTCTAGTATAATGGTTTTTGTACACAGAATCTGAACCCAAAATTCTCAGGTGCCAATGACAGCTCTGCCATTTATCAGCTCTGTGACCCTGGTCTAGCTACTTAACCTCTCTGGTTTAGTTCTTCTGCACAATGGTGATAATAATAGTACATATCTACCACATAGGACTGCAATGGGGATTAAATCAGTTAATTTATGCCAAGTGCCTAGAACAACAGCACCTTGCACATAAAAAGCATTCAATAAATATTAGTTATTATCCTTAGGATTATGTTTCTGTTTCTAGGGATATTTACTTATACTTTCAAAGACATTTACTTTACAGGTTTTTCAAGTGAAAAAGAGATCCAGATACTCCTTTGCTCCTCCTTCAATTCCTCTTGTACTCCAGCAAAAGCATGAGTCCCTCTTTTTCCAAATCACAAGTATGTGAAAATGAAAAATTAAAATACTTTCCCATGACCTCATCTACTTCAAAATGTGTATTAGGGCTTCCCTGGTGGCGCAGTGGTTGAGAGTCCGCCTGCCAATGCAGGGGACACGGGTTCGTGCCCCGGTATGGGAAGATCCCACATGCCGCGGAGCGGCTGGGCCAGTGAGCCATGGCCGCTGAGCCTGCGCGTCTGGAGCCTGTGCTCCGCAGCGGGAGAGGCCACAACAGTGAGAGGCCCGCGTACCGCCAAAAAAAAAATAAAAGTGTATTATGTCTTCCTTCTTGTAAATGTGAACCAAGAGGTGCTTTGGGCATGGGAGGCAGAGGTAGTTCTGTTTAGAGGCTTAGTCATTATGTTTAATTCTGATCCAAGTATGTCCTGGCTTCATCTATAAATCCAGGGATACTACGTAGAATTCTGCAACCTTACAGCACCATCCTTTATACTTTTTTGAATATTTGTTTCTTCTTTTGGAAAATAAGATTTCAACCTTCTGTTCACATTGTTATTCCAATATGTCTAACACCTCTTCATTACCGTTCAGAACACCAGTGATTACCACTGCACCCAAACATCAATTAATGCTTGATGATGATTATGATGTTATGTATCCAAAACAGAGGAGCCCTTGATTATCCTCCATCTCTGTGTCATTTCTTCAGGGTATATCTTTAATAAATAGAACACTAGATCATCCCTTTGGACTGACTTGCCTAATAATCAGTAAAACTGATTTTGCACCCTGAATTTACTGTAACTTTTTTTTTTTTTTTTTGCGGTACGCGGGCCTCTCACTGTTGTGGCCTCTCCTGTTGCGGAGCAGAGGCTCCGTCGGGCAGGCTCAGCGGCCGTGGCTCACGGGCCCAACCGCTCCACGGCATGTGGGATCTTCCCGGACTGGGGCACGAACCCGTGTCCCCTGCATCGGCAGGCGGACTCTCAACCACTGTGCCACCAGGGAAGCCCTACTGTAACTTTTTTGTCTCACCTAGGAAGCACACCCTAAAGGTTATGAAGTTCTAGCCTTCTCTCCTCTGTATAAATTAATAATACTAGGATCATGCCCCCTTCTATTGACTTATATTTAAAATACCTGACATAAGAATTAAGTTTAATCCTTGCTCTCAATAGTTTACATCTCTTTATATTTACTTTTCCATTCCTTCTTTTTCCATTTTTTTTTTTTACAGCAATCACTTTGTGGTTTTTATTCCTGGATAATGTTAATGGCTGGATTCTAGTCAACTGGTTAGAACAATGGGGTTGATGATAGGTAAAGATGAGATCTGCTGGGCCTGAAATCCTGTCCTCAGCAATATTTCTTTTGTCTCCTGGGATCCATGATAAGGCAGTACCATTTCATACAGTGTCATGTAATTGTTATATAACACCAGAAATATACTCAAAATTTCAAAGAACTAGAATAAATCTTCCATCCATATAGACATAATTAGAATGATACATTTTTATGTCTACCCAATTCCCTTAGATGTATTTGCTATATTTCCCAAAAGAAAAAGGAAACAAATCCTATGAAATCTGTCAGGGGGTCCCCAAAGGACATTCGGTTGCTTGCTTTAAAAGCACCAAATTTCAGAGAAGCTTGTAGCTGTCCATAACTCAAAGGATTCCTCACTCAAAGACTAATGTCTTTGCTGCTGCACATCATTGTGATTTTCCCTCATAACAGAGGATTCAGAGGTATTAAAGAGGTCTCAGTAAATCAGCATTCTTTTATGATAAATTTTAATTAATCATTTGAGTAAGGCAATGTGCCACTACATACATCATATGGAGGAATTCATCACAGTGTCACTTGCTTATTAAAACTTATTATTTAAAAATAACCCTTATTATCATAAAAGCTCCTTAAAGTGGAGGAGGGAAAGATATAAAATGAGGTAGAATGGAGAAAAAGAAAGAGAGATGGATGGAAAGAAAACACATGTTAAAGACAGGGATGCATTGTAATATTTAAATGCTAACAGTGTGTCTTTGTCACTCATCATGCTTGGCGGTGCAAATGAACAAAAAAGTGGGGAAAAGCACAGTATGTTAAAGCATTATGGGTAAGTCAGATAAGCAGTCTGTCTGATGTTTCCACCTCTGCTGGAAAGCTGGCTTAAAACTGTGTGACCTATTCTCCAGATGTCAAAGATAAACTTCAGCAATTGTATAATTCCTCCCACTCTGACAGAGATAAATATGTTCATATTTTTCCCAGCTAATCCTCCTTGTTGGATGATAACATAAGGCTGCATCCATATGACATACAGAGATTCAAGACACGTGAACAAGCATCCAGGCATCCATAATACTGTCTGCCCACTAGGTCATCTTGTTATCAGGGGTCCTTTCAGATTAAATAAATTTGCTGCAAGTTAATGTAAAAATAAATCCATGAACCTGAATCCTCTAAGGCAGCGGTACCAGTCCCTTCATGCACAAAAGAATTGCACGGGAAAGTTTTTAAAAATGCTGATATCCAGGTACTATTAAAGACAAATTAAAAAGGTCTCTCTGGGTTTGGGGTCTGGACATCAGTATTGTTTTTCTAAAAGTTTCCCAAGTGATTCTAAAAGTGCAACTAGATTTGAGAACCACTGTTTAAAGCTTTTGAGAATAGTAAGTGTGCCCAAATCTTGTCAGATTTCAACCAAATTTGAAAAAAAGACAGGGCATTTTGAGTGGCTCAGAGATTGAAATAAAAATATGTGTGTTAAAAAGTGAGACATTAAAACAAAAAGCAAAAGTAAAGGAATTGTAGGAGAAACAACTCTGAACTTGACTTTCAGCAAATGATTATTTGAACACCCACTAAGTAAGCAGGTTCTATTTTGGTTGAATGATAAATGGAGAGGTAAATAAGGTAAATAAAAGATCTCACTAGACAGAATTACTTTACCAAGGACAGTGACCAACATTTACATACACTTCCTAAACAAAG
The DNA here is from genome assembly GCF_005190385.1 of Monodon monoceros. Taxonomy (NCBI): domain Eukaryota; kingdom Metazoa; phylum Chordata; class Mammalia; order Artiodactyla; family Monodontidae; genus Monodon; species Monodon monoceros. The sequence goes on along the minus strand of NW_021703776.1, from coordinate 69,427,900 downwards.
GATGAAATGAGCAGAGTGTATGTCATAGGGAATGCAGGCAAATGTTAGGGAAAACATCTGAGGACGAAGAATCTTCAGCTCTTAAACGAAAAATACTGAAAACTGTGACTCTCTTGCACTGAAATGTTTAAAAATCAAGTAGACTCACATCTGTCTGATGGAGCCATAGTGTGCTACAATTTTACTATCGTATGATTTTCATTGGGTTTCTGCTCATGAGCTTCTCCAAATTCCCCAAATCCACCAATTATCTACATTATTAAGAAAAGAGGAAATTCTACTGGTTAGTCAAAATCACGATTCTAGCTTATGTCCTTCCCTCTATACTTCATATCATTACACTCAGTACAATTTAGCCCTGAAGTAGAGCTAGTGAGTTTTTTTTGGTTGTTGTTCTTCATATTTACCTAGAAGAATGTGCAGAAATATAATGACATAATATTTTTTAAATTGCTTGAGAAAACCTACAGTTTACTTCATCTACAAATTAAAGTAGCTTTCATGATGTATGTTGGTGAAATTTTAATTGCAATTGAGTTTTTTTATCTCCTCTTTTTAAGGAATTCAAAGTACCTTGTAGATGAGTTAGGACTTATGATGTCTCCATAATAAAAAGAATGTAGATGTTCACTTGATCTTATTATGTGCTTTCTTCTCATTATCCACTCATGCAAAAAAAAAAAAAAATGGAGCTACTAATACATGCCAAAAACTATGCCAGGTGCTGAAAATACCACCATTGAAAAAATATTCTAGTGAGAAGAGACAGAGTATAAACACATAAATAAATAATGTCACTTGGAAATAATCCCACTGATTAAAATTAAGCAGGGTGCAGGGATAGACTCAAGAGTTGTGATTTTAACTGAGATGAACAAAGAAGGCCTCTATGAAAATATAACTTGGGGCATTGTCCAAAAGAAGTGAGGAGGCAAACCACTCTTCCACCAGATATTTCAGAGGAATATCTAAAGAAAAGAGAAAACATGAAGACCTGTGTATCAGAGAAAGAATGAGAATGTGGGAAGGCCGGAAAGGCAAGGGGGTATGCATGGTGAATGGGGCAGAATGATTCTCTTCTCAAACATATTTACTTGTGATAAACTAGTCCTCTCTTCTTCTATACTCTGCATCTTGATCCCTGTCCCTATAAGTGGGTATCTGAGAAAAACTGAGAGTTCCTAATTTTAGTTTGATATAATAATGAAGAGAAGGAGAATTCACACATTAGCCAGGGGCCCAGCAAAAAACAAGGCACATTCAAGTAGGATTGCTAAGAGTACATAAGTAACAGAATATTTATACAGGAGTGGGCACCCAGCAGCTAATATTAGTAAGAAACCACCACCTGCAGGGTAAGGGGAGAAATTATGTTAAGAGTCTAAAAGTAGGAGCTGTAGCCATGGAAGAGGGGTTGCTCACCATGAGTTATGGGTCAGGCAGCCGCTGGCAGATTGGAGACCCAGAGGAAAGGAACCAGGGGAAGTAATGCCCAGTCTCTCTCTTCTCGTGCTCTCTTGTCTTCTATCAGTGCCTCCTATTGGCCCACTTCACTTGGAACCCTAAAGGCAAGGAGCCCTGGCAACTTACTCTACAGAGTTTGGCATTCTCAGGCACAGAGAAGAGCAGAAAGAGGATTGGGGATAGGGGAGAGAGGCACATAGAGAAAAAACAGCACACACTGTAAGACTGTATTAAGACTAAGCTTTTAGTCCAGAAGCAGTTACAGCAGTAATAGTTAACGAGAATCAAATATGTCAATATGCTATGACTTGTAAGGAGTCAATAAGATATTCTTCCACTCATTAAAAACTGAAGTGCCTATGAAGCTTCAAAGGAATTTAGACATTTTTAATATACTACCCCAAAGAGGAGTTTGTGTGCATGTACATACCATGCATCATTTTTAAGTGTATGTGCATCTATGTCTATTATATTGCCTTGAGGATTTGAAGAAATTGCTAGTCTGTTCAATTGAGTCATCTCAGACATCACTCACAGATCTTTATTCTGGACCTCAAGACCATTTTGGAGGGCCAGATGCATACAACTGTGTCTCATTCTTGTTATCTAACAAGAGGCCATATATTCTGAATACCCTGTGCCAGATAGAGATCTCTGCACATTTCCCACTAGATGTCAAAGTTGTTGTGTTGCCAAAGACTGTGCTTGCAGATATCACAATTCCACTCTCAAAACTCTTATTTGGAGGCTATTAAAAATCAGAGAGGATGTCATATGTTGACACATGTTCACATTATTCACTAGAAAGGACTCTGGTTGACAAGGATTTGAACTGAACTGTATTATTGTATCGTATGCCATGATTCTATTTATTATTATTATTTTATTATATAAGTTTCAGGTATACAGCATTGTAGTTCAACATCTGTATACACTACAGTGTGATCACCATCACCGTCTAGTTACATCCACACAGTTGACCCCCCTTCACCCATTTTGTGCACCCTCTCTCACCCCCTTTCCGTCTGGTAACCACTAATCTCTTTTCTGCATCTATGAGATGTTTCTGTTTTATTTTCTTTGTTGGTTGGATTTATTTTGTTGTTGTTCTTTTTAGATTCCACTATGAGTGGAATCTAAAAAGAGGATGAGTAAAATCATAAGGCATACACATATATCCCCATATTCACTTTGTTATACAGCAGAAACTAACACAGCATTGTAAAGCAATTATATTCCAATAAAGATGTTTTAAAAAAATAAGGCATTTTTCTTTCTTCATCTGACTTATTTCACTTAGAATAATACCCTCACAGCCATCATGTTGCTGCAAATACCAAGATTTCATTCTTTTTATGGCTGAGTATTATTCCTTTGTATGTATACCACATCTTCTTTATCCATTTATCCATCGATGGTCACTTAAGTTGTTCCCAAATCTTGGCTATTGTAAATAATGCTGCAATGAACACAGGAGTGCATATATCTTTTCAAATTAGTGCTTTTGTTTTCTTTGAATAAATGCCCAGAAGTGAAATACAGTAGTTCTACTCTTAATTTTTTGCAGCATCTCCACACTGGTTTCCATAGTGGTTGCACCAATTTACAGTTCCACCAACAGTGTATGTGTTTCCTTTTCTCCACATCCTTCCCAACATTTGTTATTCCTTGTCTTTTTGGTAAGCCATTCTAACAGCTATGAGGTGATACCTCATTGTGGTTTTGATTTACATTTCCCTGATAATTAGTGATGTTGAACATCTTTTCTTGTGCCTTTTGTTCACCTGTATGTCTTTTCTTTGGAAAAGTGTCTATTTAGAACCTCTGTATGTTTTTTAATCAGGTTGTTCATTTTTTTGTTGTTGAGTTGTATGAGTTATCTATATATTTTGGATATTAACCCCTTATCAGATGTTATTTGCAAATATCTTTTCCCATTCCTTAGGTAGCCTTTTCATTTTGATGATGATTTCCTTCACTGTGCAGAGGTTTTAGTTTGATGTAGTCCCATTTGTTTATTTTTGCTTTTGTTTCCCTTGCCTTTGGAGTCAAATCTACAAAAACATCACTAAGACTGATGTGAATGAGGTTACCACTTATGATTTCTTCCAAAACTTTTATGGCTTCAGGTCTTACATTCAAGTCTTTAATCCATTTTGAGTTAATTTTTGTGCACGCTGCAAAATAGATGAACACAGATGCTGTGGTCTATGTTCATTCTTTTGCATTTAGCCCTCCAGTTTTCCCAACACCATTTGTTAAAGAGAAGGTCCTTTTTCCATTGTATGTTCTTTGTTCCTTTGTCATAGATTAATTGCCCATATATGTTTGGGTTTATTTCTGGGCTCTCAGTTCTGTTCCATTGATCAATGTGTCTGTTTTTGTGCCAATACCATACCGTTTTGATTACTATAACTTTGTAGTATAATTTAAAATCAGGAAGCATGACACCTCTAGCTTTTTTCTTTCCCAGTATTGTTTTGGTATTTAAAGGTCTTTTGCGGTTCCATACAAATTATAGAATTGTTTGTTCTAGTTCTGTAAAATATGCCACTGGCATTTTGACAGGAATTGCATTGAACCTATAGATTGTTTTGGGTAGTATGGACATTTTAACAACACTAATTCTTCCAATTATGAGCACATAATATCTTTCCATTTTTGTACCTTCTTCAGTTTCTTTCAACACTGTCTTATAGTTTTCAGTGTACAGGTCTTTTACTTCCTTGGCTAAATTCATTGCTAGGTTTGCTATTCTTTTTGATGAAACTGTAAATGAAATTGTTTTCTCTTCTGATTGCTTATTATTAGTATATAGAAATGCCAGATTTCTATATATTGATTTTATATCTAGAGACTTTACTTAAGTAATTTATTAGTTCTAACAGGCTTTTTGTGGAGTCTTTAGGGTATTCTACATAAAGTATCACATCATCTGCAAAGACTGACAGTTTTACTTCTTCTTTTCCAATTTGGATGTCTTTTATTTCTTTTTCTTGTCTGATTATCATGGCAAGAACTACAAATACTATGTTGAATGAAAATGGTAAGGGTGGATATCCTTGTCTTGTTCCTGATCTTAGAAGAAAAACCATCAGCTTTTTGCCATTGAGTATGTTAGCTGTGAATTTGTCATATATGGCCTTTATAATGTTGAGGTACATTCCCTCTATACCCACTTTGTTGAGAGTTTTTTAAAATCATAAATGGATGTTGAATTTTGTCAAATGTTTTTCTGCATCTATTGAGATATCATTTTTATGCTTTATTTTGTTAATGTATGTATCATGTTGATTGACTTGTGAATGCTGAACCATCCTTGTATCCCTGGAATAAATCCCACTCGATTATGGTGTATGATCCTTTTAATGTATTGCTGGATTTGCTTTACTAATATTTTGTTAAGGATTTTTTCATCTATGTTCATCAAAGATATTGGCCTATAATTTTCTTTTTTTGTGGTGTCTTCGTCTGCTGTTACTATCAGGATAATGCTGGTTTCCTAAAGTTTGAGAAGGACAGGTATTAAATCTTCTTTGATTGTTTGATAGAATTCACCACTGATGACACCTGGTCCTGGGCTTTTGTCTGTTGCAGTCTTTTTGATTACTATTTCAATCTCCTTATTAGTAATCAGTCTATTCACATTTTCTATTTCTTCATGATTCAGTCTTGGAAGACTGTATGTTTCTAGAAATTTATCTTTTACTTCCTGGTTGTCCAATTTGTTGGCATATAATTGTTCATAGTAGTCTCTTATGATCCTTTGTATTTCTGTGGTATCAGTTTTAAGTTCTCCTTTTTCATTTCTGATTTTTTTTATTTGAGCCCTCTCTCTCTTTTCTGCATTAAGTCTGGCTAATAGCTTGTCGATTTTGTTTATCTTTTTCAAAGAACCAGCTCTTATTTTCATTGATTTTTTTCTATTGTCTTGGGTTTTTTTTAGTCTCCATTTATTTCCACCCTAATCTTTATTTATTTCTTTTCTTCTACTAATTTTGGACTTTGTCCTTTTTTCCATAGTTCCTTTATGTGTAAAGTTAGATTATTCAGGATTTTCTTTTTTCTTGAGGTAGGCCGGTATTGCTATGAACTTCCCTTTCAGAACCATTTTTGCTACATCCCACAGATTGTGGTATGTCACATGTTTTTTTCTCATTTGTCTCTAGGTATATTTTGATTTATCCTAGGATTTTTAAAATTAATTTATTAATTTATTTATTTTTGGCTGCTTTGGGTCTTAGTTGCTGTACCCGGGCTTTCTCTAGTTGCAGTGAGCAGGGGCTACTCTTCGTTGCAGTGTGTGGGCTTCTCATTGCAGTGGCTTCTCCTGTTGTGGAGCACAGGCTCTAGGTGCACAGGCTTCAGTAGTTGTGGCATGTGGGCTAAGTAGTTGTGGCTCGCAGGCTCTAGAGCACAGGCTCAGTCGTTGGGGCGCACGGGCTTAGTTGCTCTGCAGCATGTGGGATCTTCCCAGACCAGGGCTCGAACCTGCGTCCTCTGCATTGGCAGGTGGATTCTTAACCACTGCGCCACGAGGGAAGCCCTATCCTATGATTTCTTTAATGACACATTGATTATTCAGTAGTATGTTGCTTAATCTCCACATTTTTGTGGTTTTTCCGTTTTGTTTCTTATGATTGGTCTCCATTTTCATACCACTGTGGTAAAGGATGCTCGGTATGATTTCAATCTTCTGAATTTATTGAGACTTGTTTTGTGACCTAACATGTGATATATCCTAGAAATGTTCCATGTACACTTGAGAAGAGTGTATACTCTGTTGCTTTGGGATGGAATGTTCTGTACATATCTATTAAGTTCATTTTGTCTTATGTGTCATTTAAGTCTGCTCCTTCCTTGTTGATTTTCTGTTTGGGTGATCTATCCATTGATGTAAGTTGGGTGTTTAAGTCCCCTGTAGTATTGTGTTGCTGTTAATTTCTCCCTTTAGGTTCACTAATATTTGCTTTGTATATCTTACTGTTCCTATGTTGGGTGCATATACATTTATAAATCTTGTATCTTCTTGCTGGATTGACCCCTTTATCACTATGTAATTCCCTTATTTCTCTTTTATTACAGCCTTTGTTTTAAAGTTGATTTTGCCTGACACAAGTTTAACCCCAGCATTCTTTTAATTTCCATCTGCATGGACGTTGATTTTGCCTGATACAGGTTTAACCCCAGCTTTCTTTTAATTTCTATCTGCGTGGACTATCTTTTTCCATCCCTTCACCTTCAGTCTGTGTGTGTTCTTACTACTGAAGTGAGTCTCTTGTCAGCAGCATATAGATGGGTCTTGTTTTTTATCCACTCAGCCACTCTATTTCTTTTGAGTGTCAAATTTAGTCCACTTACATTTAAAGTAGTTATTAAGAGGTATGTTGCCATTTTGTTAATTGTTTTCTGGCTGTTTTTGTGGTTCCTCTCCATTCCTTTCTCCTTCTCTTTCTCTCTTCCCTTGCATTTTGGTAGCTTTCTTTAGTGTTATGTTTAGATTCATTTCTCATTATCTTTTGTATATTTGCTATGATTTTTTCCTTGTGGTTACCATGAGGTTCACATATAACATTTTATATAAACAGCAGTCTGTTTTAAGTTGGTAGCAACTTAAATTTGAACACATTCCAAAGATTTATCCTTATACTTTTGATAACACATTTTACATCTTTTTTTGTATCCCTTTAATTATTGAATAATAATTAATTATTCATAATTTAAATTCAGCATTCAGGTCTCCAGACTGCTACATACCTTCTTTTGAGCAAACATATATATATAATGCTGTCCATAGCTTACTTTTCTTTTCCTACTCAGTGTAGCATAACTCAATCTTTTATACTTTCTTCCCTCTCATTCTAACAGTAAGCAAGGTAGGAAAATAAATTACTAAATTTATTTCCTCCTATCCCTTTGTTTCTTCAGCTGCTCAGAGTTGTGAGAACTGGTGTTGTGTCCCTGACAATATCAGGCTACTGTTTTGGCATGCTGCACTTGTGTCCTTCAATTAGTATGGATTTTGGTATTGTGTCAATAGTGATAATCTAAAATTCACTTTCTCAGCCGAGGTACCCACTCTACTACTTCTTCCTTAATAGAAGGTATTGAACAAAGTATTTAGACCAAATAAATCCACCTAAAAAGAACACACTGAAAATGTAAGGAAAATGTAAATAAAAAGCTAGACCATAGGAGAAGATTCAAGTAATTGCACACCTTAAATAATAGAAGTCTATGAATTCATGCTGGCAGACCTAAGTAGGTCACCTAATCAGTTGTTTACTGTGCTGTTGGATATGAAGCATGATAAAGTAAGCAGGGAAGAAATTGCGTGTGCTCCATCTCCATAAAGACAGAGAAGAGAACAATTACAAGAGACCCTGGCCAACCACCTCCATAAAAGCAGTTTTGACTTCAGAGCAATGAGGAGTGACATAGCAAACTACTCCTGATGTCTGAATAACATAGGACATTGAGCCAGGTAAAAACGTTCATTTTTTAGAGTACTGAAGACTTCTATCCTTGGACAGATTTGTTGAACCAGCTAAAACCTTGAAAGGACTGAGCTAACTACTGCAAGAATAATGTACAATAGCAGAATGAGAGTTTAAAAGTAATTTAATTGCAGTATATACTGTATTAAAGATCAGACAGCAACATATACTAGTAAATATTAAGAGATTGGTACACTGTCAAAACTTAGCTGTACTATCAAGGATGCATCTTGTCTTAGATATGGTACTATAAATGATAACTTGCTATTAGGGTCTAAATAACATTTTGAAATAACATTTTCTTCCTTTTCTCTACCTTAGTGAAATATTGAAACTGAAATTAAACCTTCAACTACACTTTTTCAAGACATGATTGGTCTCCCTAAGTATTTTTAACATTCTCTTCAAAAACTTTTCAAAGCAATCTAGACAGCTTTCTTATATTTATTTTTTTAATGCAAGGTGAACTTATTTGGGAGATTTGTTTACTGAGATTTTTGCCAGTTAGGAATTTTATCTTTCAGTATAAAATCACTCATTGCACCCAACTGATCTCCTTTTTAGAAAATATAACTCCGAGACATTTGGACTTGATCTTTGATTTTACATTTCTGGACATTCTCCAGAGAGCTTGGTAATTCTCTGAAAATTTTTCAGTCTGAATTTTTTTTGCCAATGAAGAATATATTCGAAAGGATTACTAATAACAAATCCAATATATCAGTAATTATACCTCAGCCCCTAATAAATCCTTCCCAGTGGAATTCAAACTTCTGAGAATCCCTTTCCCCCTTCCCTCCAACACCAGTCCTTTATCCCATGAATTTCTGTAAACAGAAAAGTTTAGGGGCTAAATGTCTTAGACTGTAGCCAAACCCTACAGAGTATCAATAAACCAGCTTGTAAAGAAGTGGGAAAATATCATTCAAGAAAACTTCGCTGTCTTGAGTGGACATAGTGGATTTGGATGTCTGTCTTTGCAAGTCAAAATTTATGCTCTAATGAAAACTGCACTACTCAACAAATCTATCTATAAATTCATTCTAAACACTGAATGAATTCAGTCCCAATGCTTAGAACATTATTCATTTCCTTCTATTCTTTGCAACATACATAATTAAATTAATAAATTATAATTTAGATTGGCCTTCTGTAAAGAGACTTGATTTAACATGATCAGTCTTTAGAAGAGACCGCTTCCTAGTAGCCTCTGTTGTCCTTTCAAGAACATCAAACCAGTATCTGAAGTGGGTTAGAGCACAGCCTGTGACACTGGATTGAAAGTCCAGCCCAACCCCCACATATCACTAGTCATGTGCGAACTTGGATGAGTTGCTGAACCTCTCAAAGCACTGATTTTCCTACCTCTAAAAGGGAGTCATAACAATAGTTACCTCAGTGGGTATTAGTGAGATCTGATGAATTAATGTGAGCAGTGCCCTCTGCCCCATACCTGATAGAGTAGGTGGTCAACAAATGACTGCTTATTAACATGTTTGAAAAGGAAGCCATACAATATTTTTACTATATACTGCTCTATTACCGAAATGTAAATGTATAATTAAAGTTGAATGGAAATGCTCCTATCAATGAAGACTTCTGACATTTCTAGATTATAAAGCTGATTCTACTTCCTTGCGTAAGATCCTTCAGTGATTCCCCATAATCTGGATGACAATATGCAAACGCTTTGTCATGATACATAAGTTCTTTCATCACATCTCTCTCCTTGCCCCACATCTCCTCGGCTTTATCTACTACTACTCCTGACTTGAATAAATGCAACTGTCATACAGCCCCTGAATATGCCATGCTATCCATGTCTCTGTACCTCTGTCTATGCTGTTCCCTTTGTGTGGAAGGCCTTCTCTTTTGCCTTCCTTTAATCTCCTGCCAAACTTGTGCTCCTCCTTCATTACCCACCTCATGAATCTTTTCTTCTGGGTAGTCTTTGCTGATGCTTCCCATTCTCTAAGCAAAAGTAATAGCTCTTTCCTTTCTACTAGGTTCAATTATCATACCAGGCAGTAAAAACATGTGTTTACCTGTCTTCCTATATTAAGCTATGAGTTTACTGATGGCAGGCATGGACTTTGCTCTCTTTGCTATCTCTCTGGTATAGAACATGCTCCTTGACTAGTGTACCTGCACTAATATTTCTTTTGATGAATGAATTAATGACCATATGTATTTATCAAGATTTTTTACTAGTTCTTACCACCTCCATTGCTCCACCCTGATCCAAATCAATCTCTAAGTTGGTTTCTCGGCACGCATCTGCCTTCCACAGTCTATTCCCAGGAAAACAGCCAGATTGCTATCAGTACCCTCCCATGGTTTCTCATCCCTTTTAAAGTAAAGCCTAAGCCCTTACAATTACCTCAGGATATGAGTGATCAGGACCCTATTGCCTCACGAACCTCATTTACTCTGACTCTCATTCTCTACCACATCACTCCATTCACACTGGCCCCCTTTTCATCCCTCGAACATACTAAGCATGCACTTGCCACACGGCCTTTGCAGTTAACAGTTCTATCTGCTTGGCAAGCTCTTCACTCACCTATCAGCACAGCTCCTTCCCTCACTTTGTCTGAGTCTCTGCTCCAATATCAATTTATTTTAGAGCCCTCTCTGGTCAATCCATATAAAATAACCCCAACAACAACAACCATGCCCCAATTCTCCCAACTCCCTTATCCTCCTATAGTTTTCTTCCTAGCACTCATCTCCATCTTATTTGTATTCACTATATTTACTTTTGTATTTGTCTATTGCTTGTCTTTCCCACTTGTATATAAGCAATTGATAAGTGTGCATTTAATAAGTTAATATATTTAACATTATGCTTATTATAGAATATTCTCTTCTTTCTGGCTAATAGTTTTGGTTTAACTTCTGCTACCCCTATTGCTTTTCCCTTCTTTCCTTAACAGAGAAAAACTGGAATGGGACAAAACTGAGAAACATATGTAAGTTGAGGAGCCATACTTAGGAGGTTATTCTTTTTATAGCGTGAAGGTAGAGGGCTTTAGGAAACTTTATACAGTATGGAATTGGTCTTTGAGCCTCAGTTTTTTATTCCTATATACATCACCTTTCCCACTCATACCATTTTCCTTTCTCATTTCAAGCAGTGAGTGCTTTGTATTCTTTCTCCCCAGTTTGGAATTCTTAGTGATTCCCCCCAACCCCATTCTGATCACTGGTCCCTTTCTTCTATATTAGACACTCTCAAAAAAGAGCTTCTGTATTTCTTCCTACTTTAGAGACTTTTCTCAGGAAGCATCAGAAACTCATGCATGCTAAATCTTGAGATGATTTGAATTTTGCCAGAGATTAAAGTCTTAAAATAGAAAAATGTGGATTATGAAACACCAGCAGGAAAGAGCAGGAGCTAAAATTTTTTATGTTAGTCTTGTCAAGCCTGAAATTACACTTCCAGGAGGTCATCTCCCCAGTGCTAGGTACTAGGTAAAACAGAAAACTAATTAACCATCTCAAGAATTGAGATCTAGCTTTTGTTAAATATCTAGAACTAGAAGAGTGTCAAGAATATAGTGGATACTATGAAGTCATGTATTATTTCTTTAATTAAAGATTTTTGTGGCTCAACAGAAATCTAACAAACTTTAAAGGAGAATTTTACAAGGTTTCTAGGTCTCTACAATTATGTTTTTACCGAGTTTCCTTGCTTTACAGCTTCCTTGCTATTCTTCCCATGTTTTTCATGTCTTTTCCTGGTCTAGAATTCCTAGAAACTTTCTATGTATGTAGGCCATAATAAACTGACACTTTTTCTATAGGCAATGGGAGCATTTTTATAGAACTTTTGAAAGTACTTTCATATGGTTAACCAAGTTTCTTTGGGCCCTCTTATAGGGAAGTGGAGTGAGTCAATCAAGGTCACAGAACTGTTTAGTGACAAAAGGTAGATGAATCACACCCAATGATCATGACGGAGGGCTCCTGGTGCTGTATTATTCTCATATGCAGGAATGACATTACTGACCTACCATTGTCAGGATTCACACTTTGAGCTGCTATTCCAATAACAATGATGGATTTGCTTTGATCCACCCACAAATTCCTAGCTCTATTCATGACCCACAGAATATGTTTTCTTTAATATTCAATTAATTATGTAAGGTCCAGCAATTACATAAAATCCAGAAGTGGCCAAGTGTTTTAAATCCGTACAATAGGATTTTCTAACCAACTGATTTAAATTGAGACCTGGCATTCTGGGCAGCAATCAGCAGTGCACCAAGTAATTAGTTCCAGGAATACCTATCCAATTAGAAAGGCCTGGGCCTACAGTCCTAATAGGTGTTTCGTTGTTTGTTTTTTTTTGCGGTATGGCGGGCCTCTCCCGCCGCGGAGCACAGGCTCTGGACGTGCAGGCCCCGGACGCGCAGGCCCAGCGGCCATGACTCCCGGGACCAGCCGCTCCGCGGCATGTGGGATCTCCCCAGACCGGGACACGAACCCGTATCCCCTGCACCAGCAGGCAGACTCTCAACCACCGCACCACCAGGGAAGCCCTCGTCTTTGCTTTTGTAATGCTGTTTGTTGTTGCTAAAATATTTTAATGTTTTAATGTATTTTTATCACACAAAGGTTTCTTGGTGAAGGGCATGGATTTTTAAAAACAATTAATAAATCATGAAATTTTCTTATAGATATTTTATGATGACTGAGGTAATCAAAGCCAAGCCTGCATTTATGCATCATGTTTTTAAAGCCAACATTTTATTTCATTATTTTTGACTCCTAATCCAGTGAAGACTCTAAGAAATAGTTAATGGCTAAGGAAATAGAGGAACCAAGGCAGAAAAACTAAATCAGTGTTAAAATACTCCAGACTGAATCACTAAACAAGCCAGAGACAAAGCATCTTTTCCCTTTCCTAATCCTCCCTTTACACTTGCCATTTGTTAACATGGGTCACTGCTGTCACATTAGCTACTGTGGACTATGAGTGCTACCAGTAGGTTGAATTAAATTCCTATTAAACCTTCATTTGGAGATTTGGGTCATGTCTTCAATTCTCTGGAGTTGCAGTTAGATGTGTTGCCATGTAATTTCAGGAGGCAGGGATCAAAATGGTCCCAAAATGTGTCTTTATTTTAGGCAGTGATCTGCAGACAGGATATGTTGTGTTTTCAAGAAATACATTATAACCAAAACATAACTTTCTTATTTAACATTATCTTACAAGATCCTTTTGACCTACCTCCTAGAGTAATGAAAATAAAAAAATAAACAAATTGGACCTAATGAAACTTAAAAGCTTTTGCACAGCAAAGGAAACCATAACCAAGACTAAAAGTCAACCCTCAGAATGGGAGAAAATATTTGCAAAAGAAGCAACTGACAAAGGATTAAGCTCCAAAATATACAAGCAGCTCATGCAGCTCAATATCAAAAAAACAAACAACCCAATCCAAAAATGGGCAGAAGACCTAAATAGACATTTCTCTAAAGAAGACATACAGTTGGCCAACAAACACATGAAAAGATGTTCAACATCACTAATCATTAGAGAAAAGTAAATCAAAACCACAATGAGGTATCACCTCACACCAGTCAGAATGGCCATCATCAAAAAATCTAGAAACAATAAATGCTGGAGAGGGTGTGGAGAAAAGGGAACCCTCCTGCACTGTTAGTGGGAATGTAAATGGATACAGCCACTATGGAGAACAGTATAGAGATTCTTTAAAAATCTAAAAATAGAACTACCATATGACCCAGCGATCCCACTACTGGACACATATGCTGAGAAAACCTTAATTCAAAAAGATACATGTACCACAATGTTCATCGCAGCACTATTTACAATAGCCAGGACATGGAAACAGCCTAAATGTCCATCGAAAGATGAATGGATAAAGAAGATGTGGCACATATATACAATGTAATATTACTCAGCCATAAAAAGGAGCGAAACTGAGTTATTCATAGTGAGGTGGATGGACCTAGAGTCCGTCATACAAAGTGAAGTAAGTCAGAAAGAGAAAAACAACTACCGTATGCTAACACATATATATGGAATCTAGGAAAATGGTACTGATGAACCTAGTGGTAGGGCAGAAATAAAGATGAAGACGTTGAGAACGGACTTGAGGACACAGTGGAGGAAGAGGAGGCTGGGACATACTGAGAGAGTAGCATTGACATATATACGCTACCAATTGTAAAACAGCTAGTGGGAAGCCGCTGCATAGCACAGGGAGATCAGCTCGGTGCTTTGTGACAACCTAGAGGGGTGGGATAGGGAGGGTGGGAGAGGGAGGCTCCCAAGGGAGGGGATACAGTGATATATGTATACATACAGCTGATTCACTTTGTTGTACAGCAAAAACTAACACAACATTGTAAAGAAATTATACTCCAATAAAGATGCTAAAAAATAAACAAATAAATAAATAATAAAAATGTAAAAATCACATAGAATATTTGAAGGGGAACTATTAATACCAATACTCAAAAGAAGAGACACTTTTCTCTTAACTACTCTACCTTATCCCTTTACATTCACAGATCAGGGAAAGATAAAAGCCTACAGATATAGTCTTTTCTTTTTAAATTTTTATACAATTTTTATAGGTTACTTTCCATTTATAGTTATTACAAAATATTGGCTATATTCACTGTGTTGTACAATACATCCTTGTAGCCCATCTTACACACAATAGTTTGTACCTCCCACTCCCCAACTCCTATATTGCCTATCCCACCCCAGAACCACTAGTTCTGTTCTCCGTATCTGTGAGTCTGTCCTTTTGTTGTTATATTCACTAGTTTGCTGTATTTTTTAGAATCCACATGTAAATGATATCATATAGTATTTGTCCTTCTCTGTCTGGCTTACTTAACTTAGCACAATGCCCTCCAAGTCCAACCACATTGCTGCAAATGGCAAAATTTCATTCTTTTTCTTATTATTGAAACATAGTTGATTTACAATGTTGTGTTAGTTTCAGGTGTACAGTAAAGTGATTCAGTTATACAGATATATAAATATTTTTTACATTCTCTTCCATTACAGGTTATTACAAGATATTGAGTGTAGTTCCCTATGCTATACTGTAGGTCCTGTTGGTTATCTATTTTATATATAATCCCAAACTCCTAATTTATCCCTCTCCCCTCTTCCCTTTGGTAACCATAAGTTTGTTTTCTGTGAGTCTATTTCTGTTTTGTAAATGAGTTCATTTGTAACCTTTTTTTACATTCCACATATAAGCAATATCATCTGATATTTGTCTTTCTGTGTGGGTTACTTCACTTAGTATGATAATCTCTAGGTCCATCCATGTTGCTGCAAATGGTATGATCTTATTCCTTTTTATGGCTGAGTAATATTCCATTGCATATATGTACCACATCTTCTTTCTCTATTCATCTGTTGATGGACGCTCAGGTTGCTTCCATATGTTTGCAATTGTAAGTATTGCTGCTATGAAAATTGGGGTGCATGTACCTTTTCAAACTCGTGTTGTTGGGTTTTTTTCATATATATACCCAGGAATGGAATTGCTGGATCACATGGTAGCTCTATTTTTAGTTTTTTGAGGAACCTCCATACTGTTTTCCACAGTGGCTGTACCACTTCAGATGTAGTCATTTCTTTTTTTTTTAAATTAATTTATTTATTTAATTTTGGCTGCATTGAGTCTTCATTGCTGTGCGCAGGCTTTCTCTAGTTGCAGCGAACAGGTGCTGCTTGTCGTTGCAGTGCACGGGCTTCTCATTGCAGTGGCTACTCTTGTTGTAGAACACAGGCTCTAGGCGTGAGGGTTTCAGTAGTTGTGGCACACAGACTCAGTAGTTATGGCACACGGGCTTAGCTGGTCCGTGGCATGTGGGATCTTCCCAGACCAGGGCTCAAACCCATGTCCCCTGCACTGGCAGGCGGATTCTTAACCACTGCGCCACCAGGGAAGTCCCTGTAGTCATTTCTTGATCACTGGCAGAAGATAATTTCAAATTAAGTCTATCTATTCTTTTCTTACTCCCATGGCTTTAGTGTACATGTCAACTGACATGTCATACATTGGAACCTATTTAGGAAATAATATTGTGGAGGAGACTCAGCACTGAACACTGTGAAACAACATTTTGCAAAGTGTCTCCCATGGAGCAAGTGCATCAGAATCACTGGAGTGGTTATCCAAGTACTATTTGGATAGTGGTATCCAATTTCTGGGTCCCAGACTAAACCACCTGAACCAGATTTTCCAAGGCTGGAACCCAGTAACCTGCATTGTCAATAGGCTCCTGAGTGATTCACATGCTACAGAACTACTGACTTGTTGGAGGGTAATTTATAACTCTCATTCTGCTCACTGCCTTAAAGAAAGTTAAAAAAGGAAAAAATTACAGTAAAAGAAGTCACTGGAGCTATTTGCAAAAGCACTACATAAACAGTGTTCAGTGTAGCAAGAGCCTAAACAATCTAACTATAGTACAAATACAAAGTACAGCAGGGGCAAACAGTCGCGGCTCGGACCGGACTGTTTCTGCACCCTCTGCTCAGCCGGCCCCATCCCCGACGGCACTGGTGACCCGCGCCTGCCCACTTCTCGCCCTTCTGCAGCACACCAACCTGTGGCCAGACTGGGGATGCGCACCCTGCCGGCCCCTGGGGATCAGCCGTGTGGTATTAGTGCTCCGAACAGGTGTCAGGCCTGTGCCTCTGAGGTAGGAGAGCTGAGTTCGGGACATTGGTTCAACAGAGACCTCTCAGCTCCACATAATATCAAATAGAGAAAGCTCTCCCAGAGATCTCCAGCTCAACGATAAGACCTAGGTCCACTGAACGACCCGCAAGCTACAGTGCTAGATGCCCTATATCAAAAAACTGGCAAGATAGGAACACAACCCCACCCATTAGCAGAGAGGCTATCTAAAATCATAGTAAGGTCACAGACACCCCAAAACACACCACTGGACGCAGTCCTGGCCAGCAGAAACACAAGATCCAGCCTCAACCACCAGAACACAGCACCACTACCCTCCACCAGGAAGCCTACACAACCCATTGAACAGACCTTAGCCATTAGGGGCAGACACCAAAAACAATGGGAATTACGAACGTGCAGCCTGTGAAAAGGAGACCCCAAATACAGTAAGCTACAGAAAATGAGAAGACAGAGAAACACACAGCAGATGAAGGAAAAAGGTAAAAACCCACCAGAACAAACAAATGAAGAGGAAATAGGCAGTCTACCTGAAAAAGAATTCAGAATAATGATAGCAAAGATGATCCAAAGTCTTGGAAATACAATGGAGAAAACACAAGACACATTTAAAAAGGACATAGAAGAAGTAAAGAGAAAACAAACAATGATGAACAACACAATAAATGAAATTTAAAATTCTCTAGAAGAAATCAATAGCAGAAAAACTGAGGCAGAAGAACAGATATGTGATCTGGAAGATAAAAGAGTAGAAATAAATACTGCAGAATAGAGCAGAGCAGAATAGAGAAAAAAGAATGAAAAGAATTGAAGACAGTCTCAGAGATCTCTGGGACAACATTAAACACAAAAAGATTCAAATTATAGGGGTGCCAGAAGAAGAAGAGAAAAAGAAAGGGACTGAGAAAATATTTGAAGAGATTATAGTTCAAAACTTCCCTAATATGGTAAGGGTAATAGTCAGTCAAGTCCAGGAAGCCCAGAGAGTCCCATACAGGACAAATCCAAGGAGAAACATGCCAAGACACATATTAATCTAACTATCAAAAATTAAAGACAAAATATTAAAAGCAGCAAGGGAAAAACAACAAATAACACACAAGGGAATCACCATGAGGTTAAGAGCTGATCTTTCAGCAGAAAATCTGCACGCCAAAAGGGAGTGGCAGGAAATATTTAAAGTGACGAAAGGGAAAAACCTACAACCAAGATTACTCTACCCAGCAAGGATCTCATTCAGATTCGATGAAGAAATTAAAACCTTTACAGACAAGCAAAAGCTAAGAGAATACAGCACCACCAAACCAGCTCTACAACAAATGCTAAAGGAACTTCTCTAGGCAGGAAACACAAGAGAAGGAAAAGACCTAGAATAACAAACCCAAAACAATTAAGAAAATGGTAATAGGAACATACATATCGATAATTACCTTAAATATAAATGGATTAAATGCTCCAAACAAAAGACACAGACTGGCTGAATGGATACAAAAAGAAGACACGTATATATGCTGTCTCCAAGAGACCCACTTCCGACCTACAAATACATACAGACTTAAAGGGAGGGGATGGAAAAAGATATTCCATGCAAATGGAAATCAAAAGAAAGCTGGAGTAGCTATTCTCATATCAGACAAAACAGACTTTAAAATAAAGACTATTACAAGAGATACAGAAGGACACTACATAATGATCAAGGGATCAATCCAAAAAGAAAATATAGCAATTGTAAATATTTATGCACCCAACATAGGATCACCTCAAAACATAAGGTAAATGCTAACAGTCATAAAAGGGGAAATGGACAGTAATACAATCAGAGTAGGGGACTTTAACACACCACTTCCACCAATGGACAGATCAAAAAAATGAAGATAAAAAAGGAAACACAAGCTTTAAATGATACATTAAACAATATAGACTTAATTGATATTTATAGGACATTCCATCCAAAAATGACAGAAAACACTTTCTTCTCAAGTGCACACGGAACATTCTCCAGGATAGATCATACCATGGGTCAGAAATCGAGCCTTGGTAAATTTACAAAAATTGAAATTGTACCAAGTATCTTTTCTGACCACAATACTATGAGACTAGATATCAATTACAGGAAAAAATATGGCAAAAATACAGATAAATGGAGGCTAAATATACACTACTTAATAACCAAAAGATCACTGAAGAAATCAAAGAGGAAATCAAAAAATACCTAAAAACAAATAACAATGAAAACACAACGATCCCAAACCTATGGGATGCAGCAAAAGCAGTTCTAAGAGGGAAGTTTATAGCAATACAATCCTACCTCAAGAAAAAAGAAACATCTCAAATAAACAACCTAACCTTGAACCTAAAGCAATTAGAGAAAGAAGAACAAAAAAACCTCAAAGTTAGTGGAAGGAAAGAAAGATCAGATCAGAAGTAAATGAAAAAGAAACAATAGCAAAGATCAATAAAACTAAAAACTGGTTCTTTGAGAAGATAAACAAAATTGATAAACCATTAGCCAGACTCATGAAGAATAAAGGGAGAAGCCTCAAATCAATAGAATTAGAAACAAAAAAGGAGAAGTAACAACTGACAATAAGAAATACAAAGAATCATGAGACATTACTACAAGCAACTATATGCCAATAAAATGGACAACCTGGAAGAAATGGACAAATTCTTAGAAGTGCACAACCTTCTAAGACTGAACTAGGAAGAAACAGAAAATATAAACAGATCAATCACAAGCACTGAAATTGAGACTGTGATTAAAAATCTTCCAACAAACATAAGCCCAGGACCAGCTGGCTTCACAGGCAAATTCTATCAAACATTTAGAGAAGAGCTAACACCTATCCTTCTCAAACTCTTCCAAAATATAGCATAGGGAGAAACACTCCCAAACTCATTCTACAAGGCCACCACCACCCTGATACCAAAACAGACAAAGGTGTCACAAAGAAAGAAAACTACAGGCCAATATCACCGATGAACATAGATGCAAAAATCCTCAACAAAATACTAGGAAACAAAATCCAACAGCACATTAAAAGGATCATACACCATGATCAAGTGGGGTTTATGCCAGGAATGCAAGGATTCCTCAATATACGCAAATCAATCAACGTGATACACCATATTAACAAATTGAAGGAGAAAAACCATATGATAATCTAAATAGATGCAGAGAAAGCTTTCCACAAAATTCAACACCCATTTATGATAAAAACCATGCAGAAAGTAGGCATAGAGGGAACTTTCCTCAACGTAATAAAGGCCATATATGACAAACCCACAGCCAACATTGTCCTCAATGGTGAAAAACTGAAAGCATTTCCACTAAGATCAGGACAAGACAAAGTTGCCCACTCTCACCACTCTTATTCAACAGAGTTTTGGAAGTTTTAGCCACAGCAATCAGAGAAGAAAAGGAAATAAAAGGAATCCAAATCGGAAAAGAAGAAGTAAAGCTGTCACTGTTTGCAGATCACATGATACTATACATAGAGAATCCTAAATATGCTACCAAAAAACTACTAGAGCTAATCAATGAATTTGGTAAAGTAGCAGGATACAAAATTAATGCACAGAAATCTCTGGCATTCCTATACACTAATGATGAAAAATCTGAAAGTGAAATCCAAAAAACACTCCCATTTACCATTGCAACAAAAAGAATAAAATATCTAGGAATAAACCTACCTAAGGAGAAAAAAGAGCTGTATGCAGAATATTATAAGACACTGATGAAAGAAATTAAAGATGACACAAACAGATGGAGAGACGTACCATGTCTCTGGATTGGAAGAATCAACATTGTGAACATGACTCTACTACCCAAAGCAATCTACAGATTCAATGCAATCCCTATCAAACTACCACTGGCATTTTTCACAAAACTAGAACAAAAAATTTCACAATTTGTATGGAAACACAAAAGACCCCGAATACCCAAAGCAATCTTGAGAGTGAAAAACGGAGCTGGAGGAATCAGGCTCCCAACTTCAGACTATACTACAAAGCTACAGTAATCAAGATAGTATGGTACTGGCACAAAAACAGAAAGATAGATCAATGGAACAGGATAGAAAGCCAAGAGATAAACCCATGCACATATGGTCACCTTATCTTTGATAAAGGAGGCAAGAATGTACAGTGGAGAAAGGACAGCCTCTTCAATAAGTGGTGCTGGGAAAACTGGACAGGTACATGTAAAAGTATGAGAGTAGATCACTCCCTAACACCATACAAAAAAATAAGCTCAAAATGGATTAGAGGCCCAAATATAAGGCCAGAAACTATCAAACTCTTAGAGGAAAACATACGCAGAACACTCTGTGACATAAATCACAGCAAGATCCTTTTTGACCCACCTCCTAGAGAAATGGAAATAAAAATAAACAAATGGGACCTAATGAAATTTCAAAGCTTTTGCACAGCAAAGGAAACCATAAACAAGACCAAAAGACAACCCTCAGAATGGGAGAAAATATTTGCAAATGAAGCAACTGACAAAGGATTAATCTCCAAAATTTATAAGCAGCTCATGCAGCTCAATAAGAAAAAAACAAACAACCCAATCCACAAATGGGCAGAAGACCTAAATAGGCATTTCTCCAAAGAAATATACAGACTGCCAATACATGAAAGAATGCTTAACATTATTCATCATTAGAGAAATGCAAATCAAAACTTCAACGAGATATCATGTCACACCAGTCAGAATGCCCATCATCAAAAAATCTAGAAACAATAAATGCTGGAGAGGGTGTGGAGAAAAGGGAACACTCTTGCACTGCTGGTGGGAATGTGACTTGGTACAGCCACTATGGAGAACAGTATGGAGGTTCCTTAAAAAACTACAAATGGAACTACCATATGACCCAGCAATCCCACCACTGGGTATATACCCTGAGAAAAACATAATTCAAAAAGAGTCATGTACCAAAATGTTCATTGCAGCTCTATTTACAATAGCCCTGAGATGGAAACAACCTAAATGTCCATCATCAGATGAATGGATAAAGAAGTTGTGGCACATATATACAATGGAATATTACACAGCCATAAAAAGAAACGAAATTGAGCTATTTGTAATGAGGTGGGTGGACCTGGAGTCTGTCATACAGAGTGATGTAAGTCAGAAAGAGAGAGACAGGTACCGTATGCTAACACATATATGTGGAATTTAAGAAAAAAAATGTCATGAAGAACCTAGGGTAAGACAGGAATAAAGACACAGCACTACTAGAGAATGGACTTGAGGATATGGGGAGGGGGAAGGGTAAGCTGTGACGAGGCGATAGAGTGGCATGGACATATATACAATACCAAGCGTAAGATAGATAGCTAGTGGGAGGCAGCCGCATAGCACAGGGAGGGCAGCTCCGTGCTTTTTGACCACCTGGAGGGGTGGGATAGGGAGGGTGAGAGGGAGGGAGATGTAGGAGGGAGGAGATATGGGAGCATATGTATATGTATAACTGATTCACTTTGTTATAAAGCAGAAACTAACACACCATTGTAAAGCAATTATACTCCAACAAAGATGTAAAAATAAATAAATAAAATTACACGTTCTACGCAAAAAAACAAGAGTAACATGAATACTTGGCCTGAGTTAAGATAAATAGAAATATAGTGTATAAACAAAAACAAACAAACAAGGCAATATGAGTGGGAAAGTGAGAGGAGATAGAAAGGGAAATAGATGAAAGTAAAGGAGTAAGTTTACTTGGAAACATGTTCTTCACATCTACTGGGAAGAAACTGCAGAGTAATATCTTCCAAGGAAAAAGTCTTCCTGAAATATTTTTCCATAGTAGAATTACACAAAGGAAAATAGTACATGTTTGCATTTTGTGTGGGGGTGGCCAGAAAACATTTAAGAAAATGAAACACTTCACTAGTCCTAAGCACTGAAAGCAATAAAATCTTGGCACTTATGGATTTAACATTAATAGTTTTGTCTATTGTAGATGTCTGTGTCCCTCGCATTGCAGTAATCTGTAATTTTGATGAGGCACAATTTGAATTACACGTGTTGAAAGGGCAGAATGTCAGAGTGAGTTCTGCAGTCCATCAAGGCACCTGGGCAGTGGAAACATGACCATAATTATACATGTGTGATAATGCTTATGATCCATCGCCCTTACACCCAAAAGTCAGCTTTTAGAATTGGTGATAGAAGTAAACAAAAAGTCAAAGAAACGGATCTCTGTAGGAAAGCAGAATTTTTAAATTAAAGAATGGCATACCATTGATAAGAAGAAATGTTTATGTTTATGTTCCATACTACTCCTGAGAATAGCATAATTGTTGAACATATAGACTTTGGAACCAGACTTCTTGAGTTTTAATCAAACTGATTCCTGGTAAATTCTCAGCAGTACCTGCCTTAGTTTCCTCATATATAAAGTGAGGGTAATGATACCTCTCAAGGGATTATTATGAGGGTTAAAATTAGTTAACGTTTATAAAGGGCTTACAGTAGTACTATATAAGAATTTGTTTAAATAAATTCAGATAGAATTAGCATGACTGTTTCAGGGCATATTCCAGCCAGGACAGAGCTCATTAAATGTGAGAGAAAGTCTTAGCAACATGTGAAAAGACAACTTGCATAGCAGGCGTGTATACCTTGATGGAAATACGACTTTCAGGAAAGCCAGGAGTGGAAAACAATATTGTCTTGTGATTCTGGGAGTTTTCATAAGAAGCATCCTCTCTAAAGAGCAAATATCCACTATATTTTACATTGAGCTGATAAAGACAATCAATGATTTCAATGGGGAAAGCTTTATGTGCCAAAAAATATGAAAACAACTTCACATAATACTCAACTGATAAAGAAATAATGGCATACATCTGTCTTGAGGATTCATAGAAGCTTTTATTTTTCCTATAGTAACATCATTTATGAGACAGGCATATTGTCTTGATCTTCTTTTCTTTTCTTTTTTTTTTTTTTTTGCTTTGTCAAGTGTATTCCTTGGCACTTGACAAATAAATGAGCATAACCATACCATAATCATAACCTGACTGTATATACTCCATTTCCTCAAGAAGTTGCATGAACATAAAGCATACATTCTCCCTTTCGATCCTGCCAGGCTGTCAGTGAGGCTGGCCTTTAAATAGAACTCTGGTGCATTCCAATTTATAGGCAAGCATTACTTATTGTTGGGAACGCTCTCTAAAGATGAAATACGAAGGTCCTGTGCTCTTAGGAAGAACAAAGCAGCTTTCAAAGAATGGTGACATCACCCAACAAACCTGCTGTCATTAGGCTGAAATAAATGGGAGAAAGTTCAATTAAACTCACAGTCTGAAAAGTAATTTAAAGGCCTCTTTCTTCTGCTTGGTGTATATAAATGCTCAATTTTTATTCTTAACTTTGCTAGGATCAGTAACATCAAATACATAATAGGACTGGCAGCTAAATGCTTCATTTGTTCAGGGCAGAATATTTCTATGACCCTACACTCATAAACCACCCAGCCCCCATGTCAAACTGCAATTTCCCTCTTAAGCAATTCACCTTAAGATAATTATTTCCTTGCAGTTTTGTTTAAATTTCAGTTTTAACAGGTCCATGTGGCTTGTTAAAAAAATGTAACGTGAGCTATAAATGATACATCGTGGTTGATCTCATTTATCTTCATAACCAAGGTATCTCATTGCTCTTTCCAAAGAAAAGTAAATGTCATATAAGACCAGTCACCCTACATTTCCCTCAGTAGTCATGGGGTACGTGCTATTACTGCTCCTTCTCTTCTCTGAGACTGGGACACTTTTAGGAAAATATTCTGAGTGACATAAAATTGGAAAATGATTTAAACTGCGATTCCTGGCTAAATTCCTGTTTTCAACTCTATGCAGTTAAATGATTAGCAGCAGGGCCGGATGGCTACCATCTCCCTGGGCTGCTGGCTGCCTACTTTGTTCCACTACTGCCACTGGTGTGCTGCTTGAAAGACCAAGAAGGCAGCTGAGGTCATCCTGCCTTTGTAAGTAAAATTCAAGGTTAAATTTAATGTCTTTCCTATATTTCTGATAATTTCTAGGACCTAAAATTTCATGGCCACTTCTGGCTCTGAATTTCTTCAGTTTCCTGTGGATTCTAAGACTTCTATCTTGTAGCCATTCTCTTCCTTCTGCTCTGTGAAGGCACAGGTATGATGGAATTTAGCCCTTTCTCTGATTTTTCCCAGCCCACTCACTCAGGGTTATCATGTCTAGCAGTAAAGGTTTGGAGGACCAGGACTTTTAGTTTTACTAAATTTGGCATTTTAACATTTTAATACAGGCCATAAGATACTGCTCAGCTTTCTCTCTTCTAGAAGGCTCTTTCACCTTTCAGACCCCTCTATTTATTATGTACATCAATTTAGCTCACCACTCCCTACTCAGTCCAAGATTTGACACTAGATGTCTGCAAATCCTACTAAAGTAAGGGTCCTCTGCTCTGGGTCTCATTCTTCAGTAGCACCTAAGAACTAGTGGATGGTTTGACGGTTTAGAATTTTCTTTCTCCCATTATCAGTCGCTATGCATGCTTCCCTAATCACTCCCCACTCCTATATATATTCAAACTCTACTGTTCACACGAGGGACATTAAGTCATATCCTCTGGGGCCATTTGGACTAACAAAGTGGTTTTACTCCTTTGACTTACTTGTCAAGTCTGTTAAAAAATACTTGAGGTGGTCCAAAACTAATTAAGCTGGTCAACCAAACAACTAACTTGGTCCTCCTTCTTTCCTCCCCACCTCCTTTTTTCCTTCCTTCTTGCCATAACAACTAAAACCAGTTTACCAAAAAATCATACTAATTTGTAGGAGAGAAGGAAATCTGGGTCACATAAATTTATATGCATAATTTTTTAACTCCCAGGTCCCTTCAAGAGTGCTAGTTAGCTGATTCACTTTGCTGTACGATAGAAACTAACACAACATTGTAACTATACTCCAATAAAAATGAATTGAAAAAGAAGAGTACTACTGTTAATATTTTTTTCTCTAAATGCATAAAGCCTAGATTCAGATGCTGTGTCATGTATCTCTGTGAACTGAATTTCAATCTCTAACTCCAAAGAGGTAAAACAGAATCTGCATTGATTATGAATACAAATAAAGTATTCAAAACTGCACATAGGGGCTTCCCTGGTGGTGCAGTGGTTAGGAATCCGCCTGCCAATGCAGGGGACACGGGTTCGAGCCATGGTTCAGGAAGATCCCACATGCTGCGCAGCAACTAAGCCCGTGCACCACAACTACTGAGCCTGCGCTCTACAGCCCGCGCACCTAGAGCTGGTGCTCCAAGACAAGAGAGGCCACCGCAATGAGAGGCCTGCACACAGCAATGAAGAGTAGCCCCCGGCAACTAAAAAGAAAGCCCACACACAGCAACTTAGACCCAATGCAGCCAAAAATAAATTAAAAAAAAGAGAGAAACGTATTTCCAATAAAATTTTTTTAAAAAACTGCACATAAATTAAACATCTTATGTATTTTGTTTGCCCAAGCCATGGGTAAAAAAAAACAGGGTCACAATAACATTGGCAAAAATAATATTTCTCTAGTGCTGCTCCTATTTGCTTAATTAAAAATAAAAAAATCCAGGCCTCTCAAATCCCTTCTAAGTACTTCCGGAAGCCACGTCTAACCTTTGTTCTCAGCAGCTACCAGACAGGGAATATTTTCATCCCTCTTGCTCAGGCCTTACTTCCTGGAGCAATATCTGCTACTAAAGATTCTGATGTCAAAGCCAAAGTATCATGATTTGTGCCTCCTTGCTCTGTTCCACTGTCCCTCAATACCAGTTGTAGATAAGCACAGCTTCCTGTTCAGACATCTGTCATGTCCTCAAACAGTACCCCGTCTGCCACCCTGAAGTAAACATTTGTGACATAATCAACAAGTAAGGTTTATCACCCTATGCTTTCTCTATCTTGATGTGATTTTAGTAAAGTGCCTCTTCTTTTTAAATTCTCAATGGTCATTTCCTCTCTATAAGACACACAGTGTGTTAGGCTGGGGTCCAAGTGCAGATGCTGTTCCTACCGCCAACCGGCTCACTCGAAGGATGCTATTTTTAATACTTTCCCTCTCTCCCTCCTTTCTCTATCTCTTTCTTTCTGATTGTCTATGCTTCAGAGTACTGACTTTTACATTCTTCCTCCAAAAAATAGAGGTAGGTCCAAAAATAAACTTGATCAGGAGAAACAGGTACTAAGTAAGGATTAAAACTCTAAACCTTCGAAACAGAGGCTCTTCATAAACAACTTAACTAGTTTCAGTTCATGGTTAACAGCCCTGCAGTTTAAAGAGAGCCTTCCAATAAGAAATCCATGTGTTTAAAACCATGTGATGGTGATTGGTAACTAATCACTATTTTTGTAATTTTCACGTTAGAATCAGTATCTCATAAGAATAAGAATGTAGGTGATGGTAAGAGAATAAACAGAAATAAAATATCATCTGGGCAGAATGTTTTTAACCCTTAAAAGTACTCCAGAAACATAAGATGGCATTTGACTTACACTATTGCTAGGAACTTAGATAATAAGCTAGAGGGGCTAATTGTCCTCCTCATCACTCCTTTGCCTCTCACAGTGGGACTAACTTCTGAGAACAGTGAGCATCTGGCATGCTGTTCTCCTCGAGAATAAAGTGGATCCTGAACTGTCAGTTGCTGACTGGTGGGCTTGAAAGCTAGCTGAGATTTTTGGACAAATTAAAAAGTAATTTGCTGATGCACACTTTTCTCATAGTTTTTAAATTACTTGCATTTATTCTTTTTCATTTTTTCCCAATCATATGTTTCTTTTTTTTTTTTTTTTTTTTTTCAGTACGCGGGCCTCTCACTATTGTGGTCTCTCCTGTTGCAGAGCACAGGCTCCGGACGCGCAGGCTCAGCAGCCATGGCTCACGGGCCCAGCCGCTCCGCGGCATGTGGGATCTTCCCGGACCGGGGCACGAACCCGTGTCCCCTGCATCGGCAGGCAGACTCTCAACCACTGCGCCACCAGGGAAGCCCCCATATGTTTCTTCTGATCTACTTTGAAGAGAGTTTTTCTTCCTAAAGTCTCTTAACTGTCAACAAGTTCCCCTCAAATAAGCCCAGAGATCAAGCCTTGATTACCTTTAGCATCGTAAGCTTAGAAAAAATGGTGGGAAGAGGAAGTTGCCTAAAACCGAAGCTTTCAAAATGCTTCACATTACCCCAGCACCACTGTGGAACTGTTTAAACCATGGAAGTTATAAAGAAAGTTACCTGTGTGTTACTGTAATGTATAAATGTTTCTTCTTTATTGTCAAGTGCATTGAAAATGTTTTTAAATAACTAAATGTTAGAATTACAGAAATGTTTATACATTTTTCCTTCTTTTCTGTTTCTACCTTGGCAATCTGACTGGTGTGCCTCTGCACATTTACAATATCCTTGCTTTTCTCTTTACAGTCTCAATAAACTATGACAAGGGTCTGTGTCTATATACACCAAAACAAGTGATAAATTAAAGACAAATGTTATCAGTTGTTTGGATAGCTTGTTTACCTGTGCCAAAATGAACTGATTAAATGGTTTTGTGTTTAAAAGAGAAAAAAAAGAGCCAAACTTTAAAAAGTTAAGAGAGTAATAAAGGACTCATTTTCCATTTCCTAATATTGCTGTATATAAATAGGCAATGTTGAATATGTCAAAATCAAAAAGATGATTTCTATGTAACGCATTTAAAATGCTAATCTAGGGATTATATGCATATTCTATTATTTGTATATTCAGGAGGCAAAGGATATTTTCTCCATATTCTGTGCTATTGTCAATGTCATTGAAATTAATCTCTTCTTATTCACCCAACATGACTAATAATTTAAGGTAGCTCAGACACTTGTTAATACCAAGTGAGTAAGAATGTAGAACAACTGGACTTCTTATACATTACTGATGAAAGTGTCAATTGGAAAATCCACTCTGGAAAATTGTTTGGTACTACCTATTAAAGCTGAGTGTATACCTTATGACCCAGCAATTTCATTCCTAGGTATAAATCCAACAGGAATGTCTACATTCATGCACCAAAAGTAATGCATACATAATAGCAATGTACACTAAAGCCAAAACTGGAAACAACTCAATTATCCATCAACAGTAGAGTGGATAAATAATTATGACGTATTCATCAATGAAAACAAATGAACTACTATATGGTAAGACATATTGTGCAAAAGAAGCCAGGCTCAAGAGACTACATACTGTATGATCCCACTTATACAAAGTTCAAAAACAGGGAAAAAAAACTAACTTATGTAATAACCAGGATAATGGTTACCTGTGAGGTGAGGGAGTAGTAACTGGCACAGGGGGTGCTTCTAGGGTTCTAGTAATGTTCTATTTCTTGATCTAGGTGGAGGTTACATTAGTAATGAAAATGTATTGATTTGTTCATGATAATATATGTACTTTTTTGTATATACGTTATTCTCAATAAACCACTAAAAAACCTTTAAAAAGTTTAAGGTACCTTGATAATAATTACTGTATCCTATATGTAACTCCTGCATAAAAGATACAGAGAGTTTAAAGTAGATGGGTAATAACTTTAAGTGGTGAAAACTGGCACACATCCAGTTAACAAAGTAATAAGTCATTTTGATAGCATACGCTCCCAATATGGTGTGACAAGAGCACGTCACCTCTGTGGTATTCTCCAAACTCTAAAACTTCAATCTATTCATGAGAAAACATCAGGCAAACCCAAACTGAGAGGCATTCTACAAAATACTTGACCAGTACTCTTCAAAGGTATCGAAGTTATGAAAGATAAGGAAAGATCAAGAAACAATCACATGTCAGAAGAGACTAAGGAAACATAATGCCTAAATGTAATGTGGTATCCTGGGTATTCAGAAAAAGAATGGTAGAAGAACAGTGGAAATTTGAATGAAGACTACAGTTTAGTTAATAGTATTATACCAATATTCATTTCTTAGTTTTGATAAATGTAGAGATTATGTAAGAAATTAATATTAGAGGAAGCTAAGTGAAGGGTATACAGAAACATTCTGGGCTATCTTTGCAACTCTTCTATAATGCTAAAATTATTTTGAAATAAAAGAGGTTATTTAAAAATGAACTTGTAACTATGAGAGCTTATATATATTTGTTAATTTAAGATATTTAAATAGAATATCTAGAGTGATGCAAGTTCAGTTCTGGTATCTATCTATCTATCTGCATCTAGATAAAAACACACACAAACATTCACACATACACATAAGCACACATACATGTTAGCTTCCTCGGTAAGCATGAGATAGCAGGGATGAGAAGTGTGTTCTGCTTTAGTGTGGACAACAAGATGCACACACATAAACTGGAAACTCCTGATGAAATCTAAGATTTCTGTTTAATATTCATGATATTTCCCTCTTTCCTAAGCCCATTAGCTCACTTCTCCATAAAGTATTGTGACATCTGTAAAAGTGTTTCTGGTCAGTTTGTTCCCTCTAAAATTCTTGCTCCTCATCCCATCTGGCTTTGCAAATACATAAAATATCTGTGTTGCATCACACTTTTTAAAGCAGCTTCCAATGACATTCATTGACTTCAAGCGTGGCTTAACCGTTCCTACATCTGATGCAAATGGCTTCTTTAATTCTCTTCAGATCAGGCCACCCATCTTTGAGTATAACTGTTGCTTATTATCAATCTGTGTAGCAGTCTGCTCTACTTTTCTTCCGTCTGTTCAGGCTTAGGCAAGCTTACTGTTGAGCAATCGCATTCTTTACTATTGCCAAAACAGGTTTTATTTTATGTAATTTTACACAGCTGAACTGCTCCCCTGACAGTAGCCATCCCGCTAGAACCAAGCTCATCAAGCTCACTGGTAATAGCAGTGGAGGAAATTTAGCCAAGAATCTTTAAAGTGTTCATGTCAGGACACAAAGAAGCAAACCCTCAGGGTACATGTTTCTGCTTGTTTATCATCCAGGACTGGATGACCAATTCAGAAAAATAGAGGTATGATCTCATCTTCTATGGTACTTATTCAGTGGGATTTAAAATGTTATTAGGAAGGTGATCTTAACCATAAGTACCATATATCTGGCCATGCATTGGGACTATAAAGTCATAATGTTTTTCAGGAAGACACAGAAATATCTTTATATCTCAAATATCAAGTTAAGATTAGCTTGTGTCTATTTTTTTGGGGGGGTGGGCAGAGGATGGAAGTGACTGCTCACTTTTTACATTACACTTTGCAGTTTTCAAAATGATTTGGTAATATATATGCATGCAAAGAATTTGGGAATAAAATATTTTAGGAATTTAGCAAATGACTAGCAGCTCTGAAAGAACATATTGATGTAAGGATATTCTGTTGCACTAATGATATTTAAAGGAAGAAGAGTGGAGCAATCTCATCCTCTTCTCTGAGATTGGGAAAGAGACTGCATTATTCCTTTTTTTTTTTTTAACAAGATAAGAAGTCTGAGACCAGAAAAATATAATGCCATTTGTGAAATACTATTCTTTCCCTTTGTCTATATCACGTCTGAAAATAATGATGCTGCAAATGTCATTTGTCTTATATTTGGTCTTGCATTTTATACTTAAATTCTCATACAAAATCATGAGATTTTATACTTAAAATTTCATTAGATTTTGGTGTAATACAAATATAATTTTAAAACTCAATGACAATATACATCTCATCAAAATAAACATGTGATACTTGAATTGATTCAATAACTTTCTAGGAAACCACAGAAAGACATAATAATTCCATGGGTACAGACTCACATACTTCGGGTAAATGCTCCTGTAACTGGAATGCAGCGCCAAGGAACACTGCAGGGGCATTCTTTCAGAAAAAAATGTCCCAAAAGTGTGTTCTCTTACCCTGTTGGCCTATTTTACCTAGGGGAAGGGAGCTAAAATGTGTCTGATGTACCCAATGCATTATGCATTAACAGTGAGCACTTCATCTCTGTGCCAAAAGCAGAACCAATCTGCTTACCATTCCTTGCCATGATCCTTTAAAAGAGAAGAAAAGCAAAGTACTCATCAATTCTGTAAAGAAAATGACACGAGAGATAAGTAAGACATAAAGTTATTGGGGAATTGGTAATAAGATCAATTATTTACATTAAATAAAAGAAATTTACTATGGATAATTTTGTTATGCAGAAATCAGATTGGAGTAAGGAAGTGAATATTTCTATTATCCTATTGGTCAATGTGGCTAGTACCCAACAAAACGTTATACTTCCCTCACATATGGAAGATTCAGTGCTAGGAGGTATTAACTCACCCAGAAACTATACATTTCCCAGACATCCCTTGCATCCAAGAATGATTTGTTTACCTCTTATCAGTGGATGTGGGCAGATATAATGTCTGTCACCTTCATGCTTGAGTTTTTAAAAAACAAATGTTAATTCTCCACTAATGCTTTTTCTTTTGACCTAAGAGCCCCTGTGAGATGTCAAAGCCACAAGATGGAAGGAGTTTGGGTCCCTGAACTACCACAGAGAGGAGATGTGCCCACCGGGAACATTCATATATAACCATTAAGTTTGTGAAAAATAAAATGTGTTTCATCACATCACATTAAAACTCTAAATTTAGGGTTTAGCTGTTACAGCAACTAGCTTTACCCTGTCTTACACAGTCAGGTATTGGCTCATCAACAGATGAAGATAGGTGAAAAGAAGTCAACATCATCGATAATTATGCCCTACAAAGGCATCAGAGTAAGGGAGACACAACAAATAGAAGACAAACTCTCTCAGCAGAGATTGTTTGAGTTTTTATGCCTGATATTCTAAGCAGAAGAAAAATATGAGTCCACAATTACTGGACCTGAAAAAAGCTTGAAAGAATGTTCTTTCTGAGGCAGGAAGGATAACCATGCATGAAGTTTTTAAAGGGAATAAACTAATGAAATTAGAAATAATGGCTGCCCACACATTAGGAAAGTTTATAAAGACAGAGAGGATTAGAAAAAAATTATAGAAGAGATATCTAACCTGCAGTGACTTGCTTGGGTGTCCATCCCTATAGATTTCATTTCCTACACATACATATTTCCAGGGCCATGGGAAGAGCAGACAGAGGGGTCGGGCAGAGAATCACTCATATTCTTCCTAAAGACTGAATCTTAGTCACAGAGAAATTACTTCTCTGTTAAAATATCAGTTAATCAGTGAAATGTTCCTAATTTCTGCATATTTCTCCATATGCCCCCTCCCTCTGTACACTTTGAGTTCCTTTAGCATTCAGAGAACTTTGTGTAAGCCTGTATTCAGCACTAATGAGGTATGGGTGGGCTGTTTCTCTACGATTACTCTCTCACCCAGCAGTGATGGCTTGAGTACAGGGGCCTTGCATTATTCTTCTCTGTATCCCCAAGAGTTGTTTATTCATAAAATATTCATGAAGCATCTACTATGTGACAGACCCTATGCTAGGCACTGGAGATAGAAGGGTGAACAAGACTAACAAAGTCTCTGACTTTTGGAGATTACATTCTACAGGGGATTAAAAAATTGAATTACTTCAAGTTACAATAATTTCTATGATTAAAAAAGAGGCAGAAATAGGGAATAGTAGAGGAGGGCCTTCTTTAGGTAGGATAATCAAAGCAAGTCTCTCTCTGAGGGGTGAAATTAAAAGATGAGATCTGAAGGAAGAGAAATATCTATGTAAAAAGTGTGTGTGCCTTTGTGGTGGGGGAACATCTCAACAGAATAAAGAGTATGTGCAGAGGCTCTGAATCAGGAAATGGTGTATTTACATAATTTTAAAAGGCCAGTGAGTACGAATGGAGTATGTGAGGGGATCATGGCCTAGAATGAGGTAGGGAGGTAGATAGTTTTAGAAACTGTAGTAAGAAATTCAGATTTTATTCTAAGTACAACAGAAGACCATTGCAGTGTTATAAGCAAGTAAATGACATTACCCAATTTGGATTTTGAGAAGAGCACTTTTTATGGGTAATGGATTAGTATGTGGGAAAGATTTAGCAGGTTATTTAAATGATCCCAAGTGAGAGGTTTTGACGACCTGGACCAAAATGAAGGCAACAGAGATGGAGAGAAGAAGGCAGATCCAAGACATATTTTAGCCATTTATTTCACAGAATGTACTGAAGGCCTGAATGTAAGCATTGACAGAGTAAGGAATGCAGGATAAATCTCAGGCTTGAGAAACTATTTAGAATGTGTAGATGGGGAATATGTGCTGTAGTAGTGGGAGGAACAGATGGATACAAGCTGGGGAGGGTGGAGTGGGAAGAAGTCAAGAGTTCCATTACCATGATTTGATAAGTGTATGAGATATCCAAGAGCAGATGTCAAGTAGACAGTTGCATAGGCTAGTCTAGAGCAGAGAAGATCTGAGTTAAGTCAGACATCTGGATGACCAGCATAAAATATAATTGAACCTATGAGAATTACTCATAGGTAACTGAGTAATTGAGGGGTAGAGCATATGAAGAGAATTCAGTGCCTTTCACAGTGCTTCATACATATTTTTTGAATGAGGACAAGAATCCTGACCTCATTGCCAGTACCCATGAACAGGTCCCTGACTCTACACCCTGCCAGCTGCACCCCACACCCACCACTTTTCCTTTTTGTGTGCCAGTTGCCTACTTTTGATTTTCACACAGTGTCTGCTGCCTAACTTCCCAGATATTCCATCCATTCAGCTCAACTCCCTCATACCTAAGGAAACCCTGCAGAACAAGTAGCTTTACGCCCTAGCACCAGAATTCCTATCCTTCATACTTGATCTGATTTGCTCTGACTTGCTAATGATGAGATTGTTTTATTCTGATAAGGACGTAAACAAAAAATAAATGCCCAGATGGATCCCAAACTAAGGGAGAGGTGAGATCTACTAGCAAGATTGTATAAAGAAAAAAAAATGATAAAAAGAATAGAGTCTAGAATAACCAGGGCACTAGTATGTGTTTGAATATTTAGGGGAAAAAAATCTTTACAGGGTGAAAATATCTCAAAATTCTGTATGCTTTTCCATTAGAAATAAATCACTTTGTATATTCTTAAGCAATTATGTGATTCTAACTTTTTTTAATTAAAGATTTTAAGATTTTAAAGGTTGTGCTCCACTTCTCAATCAAACATACTATGTGTTTAAGGAAAAAACATATGATGCATGAAAGTTATTTAGTTTAAAAGAACATATTATTCTTTACGGCATTACACTTCTTGTTAAAAACTTCACTGTAAGTGATCTGAATTTTTGACATTAGCTTTACCTCATTACCATAAAATCATGATCTTTTAAAGGCAATTGAGAATACAATTAACCTTAAGAAAAGGATGTCATCATTTTCTGATTATCTCAGCTTTCAAAAGCCAGTCATCCAGAACCAGTGTTTCTAATAAAATAAAATTTTCAGAAATGAGATCTGATCTATATTTTCTTGGCTCTCTGAATACAAAACAGACTTTGTGGGATGCATGCCTAATGAGTCATCCTTGTTTTTTCATGAAAAACATGATTTTCCAGTACTGTAGCATTTTGCTCTTTACTGATGCATTTGCATCAAATGAATATATTACAACTTGGATGTTGTGATTTAGTTAATTATGACAGTCACATTGATGCCTTGGTGATTTCATGAATCTGGAATGGACCTGAGTTTTTTAGGGGTCTTACCTCTAATATTAAAAAATCTTGTAAAGTGAATCTTTCTTAATTGTATTTGATTATGTTAATATTCTCTGAGTCCTGGAATGGACATGTTTACCATGGATATAAAAAGTACAAGGTCTCACTTTAGCAGCATAGCTGCCATGGACGAATATGGAACAGCACACAAAGGAATGATATGAACTAATTAAATGTACTGTTGTATTATTTTTCCCACTCAGTGTGGTTTAATACTTATTCATTAAATGAATAAGAGGGAAACTCTGCCATCTACTTTAAGTAGAGTGAAGGAAAGGCATCCATGAAGGGATGGCATTTAAGCTCTGACCTAAATAATGAAAGCAGCAGCAATGTGTAGAATCAAGGAAGAGAACTTCAGGCAGATGAAGCCAGAAGCATTAAAGCCCTGAGGCTGGAAAGAGCTCGCCATGTTCCCAGAAGACCAGGGTGACAGTGACATGGGAGTGAAGAGAGAGTGGTGTAAGACTGATGGGCAGGCAGGGACCAGGTCACACTGCTTACAGGCCAAGGTTGAAAGCTTAGATTTATTGCAAGAGTTGGGAAACCACTGAAAAGCTTTAAGCAAAGGAAAAATATGACCTAGTTTGGGTCAAAAAAAAAAAAAGAAAAAAGAAAGAAAGTCCAGCAGCTCTAAGGAAGGTAAATTGGATGGGGTTAAGGGTGGTCCGCAGTCATGGAGTCAATCTTTCAATCTTCACTTTGGAAAATATAAGTGTTTTAAAAGAGTTCAGATCTAAGAAATATAGATTAGGTGACTGGGAGTTTAGAGAATTGGGAATAAATGTAAGATAGGAATTTTTTCCCTAATGAAAATTTACTTTGCATTTGGTCTCCTAAGATAAAAGTATAGAAACTTTAATTAAAGTTAAAAGTTTATTTGACTATATTAAACCAAATGCAATGGTAAACTATTCCAGTCACACCCAGGAGCACCAAACATGTGTCAACTGATTTTCTGTGTTGATGGGATTCTGTCAGAGCCTTTATGGACCTGACTCACATAATTGAGCTCTACTAGAGATTCAGACATCCCTCTTTGTTTCCAATTTCTCCCTACCCCTACCTCTGATTTAGCCAATGAAAAATGAAGGAGCAGGCATCATTAGCACAACGGATCTACATAACTTATTCATGAATTCAGGAACTGTAGACAAACCAAGTCAAACTTATGGTCCATCCTGTCTAATGCTGACTTTCACAGTCCTATTTAGAATAATTTGCAAAGGGAATATTTTCCTTTATGACACTGACCTCTAAAATTTGAGACTGAATTTGACCTCCCTAATTTCTCTAGCTGGGACAATAAGCCATAATTTCATGTAGTAAGCATATAATGAATATGGAATGATGATTAAATGAATGAATAAAATAAATAATACCCTCCAGATATTGTAAATAAGAACACCCATCCTCTATAATAAGAAATTGTGAACCAACATCTAAATGAGGTTAGCCATTCGCAAGAGTAGCCCACTCCAAAAGATGCCTTAATTTATTAAATAAATTTTAATTATCTACTCTGGGGTCAGCAAACTTTTTCCCTAAAGGGCCAGACAGTAGACATCTGGACTTTGCAGACCATATGGTCTCTGTTGCAACTATTCAACTCCACCATAAATGACTATATTCCAATAAAACTTTATTTATGGACACACAAATTTAAACTTCATATAATTTTCATGTGCTGTGAAATATTCTTCTTTTGCTTTTCTTCAATCATTTAAAAGTATAACAACCATTCTTGGCCCACAGGCTGTACAAAGCAGGCATCTAACCATAGTTTTCTGAGACCCTGGTCTCCTAAACATCAGGCATTGGAGAGACCGCAGTGAGGAAGATAGTTTTGTAAAGGTGGTGATGATGGGACTAAGGTATCCACCAAATCCTTTTTACTCGACCAAGGATTAACTTTAGGTAGACCAGTCAGATGTAATCTTGAAAATTTTGCATTATGTTCATTCAAGTTTAGCATGAAGTCCTGCTAATCTTGATAAGCAACAACAAGAAGTGAAGAATAATCATTTCAGCATATTCAAAGGCTTGTTAAGGGGGAAACATCTTTATAAAGGAATACTTTTTAAGAAAGCAATGACATAGAATGAAGCAAGAGCAAGTCTCCAGCAGTTCAACTTATGACTGAAACATCCCACCATCTATTCAACTCTTTTGGCTCTAGCATCATATTCATTAGGAAACTTTCTGATTTCCAATCAGTTTCCCAGGTACTCTGATATTGCAAAGGTAATGCCCTGGGTAGCAGATATAATTATTTCTACCACTGGAAATGAAGCATCTCACTATGAATGAATAAACTGGTAAGCTTGGATAGTTTCAATCAAGTCCCCAGAATCTTGTATATAAAAATAACTTCCTGAACATGGAATGCTGAGAACCAGATCCTGACCCCTTGCTGAGCCCACCAAGGTAGTGGTTTCCCTTGAGTCTCTGCCTACATAGCAGGCACATAGCTCTTAACTGCCAAGTTCTCAGTCAAGCATTATGTTTCTCTCCTGCAAAACTTTCTCTTAAACACTTTTTATATTTATTTTTCATTTGATCTGTGAATATTTTAGTATGTATCTCTATAAGGGCTCTTTTTAATCATAACCACAATACCATTACTTGTACTTAAAATAAATTAACATTAATTCCACAATATCAATGAATATGCAGTTACTGTTTAATTTTTAGTCTCATAAATACTTTAAATTTATATTTTTCTACTTTATTTACATTAATATATACATTTCTTTTCATTATTCTATGTCTGCATGCATTTACAGAGAAGCAAATGATTACTCTCTATGATAGAAAATACAGCTTTTTAAAATTTGACCTAAAGCTTTTCTTTCCAGCCTCAACAACAGCCTTTCTCTGTAGTAAACAGAGTGCTGGACTAAGAATCAAGAGATCAGTTTTTGGTTTTTTCCCTGCCACTTAATATATGAGATTAGGAAATCACAGAATCTCTTTAGGGCATATTTCTTCACCCCATGAAATGAGGAGCTGAGTAAGTAGATGCTCTCAAAAGACCCTTTCCTCACCAAAACTCTTGGGTTCTGTGATTCTATAAGGGTGCCTTGTCTGAACCCTTTATAAATATTCAGACAGGTGATATCCTCCTCAAGTCTACGATTTAGTCTAGTGAAGAGTACAAAATGTGTCATCAATCTTCAAAAGGAGGGAGTCAGATTCATTTGACTATTCACATAGTCTACGTATCTTTTCTAATTTACTAGATAATGATTCCTCCTACTCCTTAGTTTAGACAGCATAGAAAGAGCTACTCTAACCAAAACATCAATGTTAATGGTTAAAATAACTGGACCTTTTCCTTAAAACTAAAGAATCTCTCAGCATGAGAAAGCAAAAACAAAATCAGTGTTGAACAATATGCATATTTAAGGCTTTCCTTTTCTTTAAACTTTAGTCAGCAAAATAAACAGTAGCTAATTGTATAAAACAAGAATGAGATATATGATGCAGCCTCACAACTAACTTTCTGAGTGTGTATTTAATATAGGAACTTCAAATTAAAGTTTCTCTCCTGTAGTTTAATATCCTTCTGTATCGCCTTCTTCTTAGAAGGTGAAGAAATTTCTCTTTTAAATGTAAAGGTCAATTATAGTCCAAAGGCTTTAAGAAATCAATGTTCTCATGACAATTAAGGTTACAATTTAGAAGAAGACTCACATTATAATAAGTTAAAGTCTAACAATGAAGATGTAAGAAGCCATCTAGATAATCGAAGCTAACATTTACAAATGTAACTAATAAAAGAACTCTTTCTAAACAACTTATTAAAACATTAAAATTTTATTATGATTTAACATTAGATATAAAGCCTTTAAATCTGTTCCAATCACTAACTGAATTGTACAATTACTTAAAAGTGATTTCTGCCAATCATCCATGCCTGCGTCTGTGTTTCATATAGCATTAAGGAAACAGGCATCCAATCTTACTCTCTATAAAAGTCATATATTTTTTTCTTCTTTTAACATAGTCCTTAAACTTAGAAGATAAGTGCTATAAAAACTTGACTAAAAAGTAATTTGGTCAATTTGGTACAACACAAGCAAAACTAAAGAAACATTCTAACATTTGTGGGGAGGAACTGAATATGAGGTATAAGAAAAAGAGAGGAGTCAAGAATGATATCATGACTTCTGGTATGAGCAACTGGAAGGACAGAACTTCCATTTGCTAGATGGGGAAAAGGGCCAGTGCAGCACATTTCAGGTTGAAACTTGGGAGTTTAATTTTGAAGAATATGAGATGCTTTTTAGATATATACATGTGGAAGTACCAAGTAGGCAGCTGGAAATAAAAGCCTGCGAGTCAGGGAAAATGTCTGGGCAGAAGGTCTAATTTGGGGAATTGTGAGCCAATAGATGGTATTTAAATCCATGACAGATGAGATCACCAAGTTAGTGTGTGTAAACACAGAAAAGGACCAAGGATCCAACCTTAGGCATTCTTTGTTTGAAAGCCAGAGACACTGGCAATGGAGGCTGAGAAGGAATCACATGTGCGAGAGGAGGACAGCCAAGAGAGTGTGGTGTCTTGGAAGACAAATTAAGGCAATATTTGAGGGAGGAAAGAGTGCTCAACCCTACTGAATGCTGAGAAGTCAAGCAGAATATAGAATTTTGACTTTACCTTCAAAATATATCCAAAATATGACCACATCTCACTATGTCCAAATGATTACTTTGATCCAAGTCATCAGTATCTCAGTGCATTAGCTTCTGAACTGGTCTCTATGTTTCCACCACTGCTCCCAACAATATATCCTCAACACAGCAGCCAGAGGATTCTTTTAAACAAAGTTTGGTCATGTCACTTCTCTACTTAAAACTCTCTAAAGACCTCGCATCTTACTCAAGGTAAAAGCCAAAGCTCTTATAATTGCCTTCAGGGTTCTATACCCTCTGGCCCTTCCACCATTTCTTATCTCCCTGGCTCACTCTACTTCAGCTATACTGCCTCTTTGTTGTTCACTGAACACATCATTTATGCTCACGCCTCAAAACCTTTGCACTGGCATTCATGGTTCCTTCTACATGAAATGCTTTTCCCCTATATATCTACATGGCTTACTCCTTCACATTCTTCAAGTCTTTACTTAATTTCACCTTATTTGTGAGGTCTTTCCAAAATAAACTACTTAAAAATTTACCCCCTACCATCCTACAGTCCCCCATCCTTCTTCGCTGCCTTATTTTTTTTCTTAGTAATTATTGCTTATTTATTCATTTGTATTTGTCTGCCTTCTCTCACTATGAGTTCCAGAAGGCAAGGTATTTTTTTTCTCTTGCTCAAGCCATAATTTTGTGCCAAGAACATGCCTAACACGTAGTAGGCACACGACAAGAAAAAATAGTTGAATAGGCTTATTCAGAGCTTTGAGGGACACTCTACATTATGAATATATCCTATTTTAATCTCCCATAGTCCATATTTTCCTTTGAAATATATTTATTGGCCTTTGGATTGCTGTAGGTGGCTAAAACATAAAAATATTCAAATACTTTTCTGGCTACCAATCCATATGCTCTATTCCTAAGGGTACAGACCAAGCATACACTAGACAGGTCTTGGCTCCAAATCTCTACTTTGGCACTGTGCAGAAAAAGAGTTAACACAGCAGGCCTGAGACTTATCTTTAGAAAGGCCTGCTTGCAAGTTTGACACTCAACTGGCATTTGGGAACTTAGATTTTGGGAGACTTCTCACCACCCTAATTGAAAAGAGTGGTTCACTGTGCCTAAATTGGTTGTGCAAACAGTATGGTTTATGCAGAATACCTGCTTTCCTTCTGGAAGTCTGGATTGCCAGGCAAAGGCTGACTAAGTGGCCCATCTCCAAGAAAAACCCTGGAAACTGAGTTTCTAATGAGCCTCCCTAGTAGACAACATTTCACATGTGTTAACACAACTCACCCCTAGGGCAATTAAGCTTGTCCTGTGTGACTCCACTGGGAGAGAATTCTGGAACTCATGCCTAGTTTTCTCTATACTTCCCTCCATGCACCTTTTCTGTTTGCTAATTTTGCCTTGCATTCTTTCACTGTAAAAAAAATAGTAGCCAGAAGTATGACTATATGCTGAGTCTTATGAGCCCTCTGAGCAAATCATCTAACCTGGGCTGGGAAGGGTCCTGGGGGCCCCTGATCTGGTCACTCATTGAACTCTTACTGCATGCTTATTATAAGCTTCAACCCTAGTGAACTGAGATAGACCATAAATGAGCTTGTGGGCTTTATTTATTTTGCCCCTCTCCTTTAAGGCCTAGGGTTTTCTCCAACTGAAGAAGCCTGCTCCGTGGCTCCTTCTACAGAGGCCTCCTCTTATCAGGAAGTGCTTCAAGGCACAGTCACATGATAGAAATGGTGAAGAAATAAACCCTGTGAAAGAGAGCCAAGAGCATCCAGGCTTCAGAGCCAGCTCCACTGTAACTCCTTTACAGCTTTTGAAAGTGAACAAATGGGAGGTTCTTGACACAGATTAGACTTCTTTTTTCTTGAGACATGGAGTAAGGAGGTATCTTCTCAAGGTTTCAATACTGGTTTTTAGAATCTGCCATTAATACTAGTCTTTGGATTTGAAATAATCATTCCACAGTCTAATGAAGAAAACTTACATATATAGACCATTTCCTACCAAAAGCACAATAGTAAATATAAAAAATATATGTACATGTAAAACACATATCTTTTGTAGTAAATGTAATAATAAATGTGCTTGTTATAGGAAGTGGTATGCCATCTATGTTTTACATAATCTCCTAAACCTCCATTTCTTTCTTTGATTCAGAAAAACCATCCTGCCTTTTGTATAGAATCCCGTTTTGTCTACCACATGCATTCCTATTCAGGTCTAATCACTGCTCTTCAGGAAAAATAAAATTTTAAAAGACCAGCAAAATAGAAATTTAAAAGACCAGCAAAAAAAAAAAAAATCCAGGAGATGGATGCACTGATGTATGCAAACAGACTAAAGTGATTAGAATTCTTGGGCTTAAAAATACAAAGTTTTAACAAATATATTAAGTACTATGAATAATTCATTTACCAAATTCCTAAGTCATCAGTGGTAATCACATGAACTGAAAATAAGAGCTAAGTTTTCTATAGTGTGGAGTTAAAAAAAATCATCACAATAAGCAGCACAGACTGAGATTTTTCTGTGTTTTTTAACAATCTGTATATGTTTTAATTGCTGTGTAACAAATACCACAAACTTGGTAGCTTAAAATAATACTCATTTATTGTTTCTACATCTGTGGGTCAGAAGTCCAGGAGCAGCTTGGCTGGGCTTGCTGTTCAGGGACTCACACTCAAGGTATTGGCCAGGCTGTGATTTTTATCGGGCTCTGGAGAAGAATCTGCTTCAATACTCATTCAGGTTCTTGGCAAATGCACTTCCTTGCAGTTGTAAGACTAAGGTTCCTGTCTTCTTGCTATCTGTAGTCTAAAAGTCACTCGCAGCTTCCAGATACCACCCACCATTCCCTGTCATATAGCCCCCTCCATCCTCAAAGCCAGCAACAGAAAACCTTCCTTGCCTCAAATCCCTCTCACACTTCCAATTTCTTTCCAAGAAGAGTCCAGTCCCTTTTAAGGGCTCATGTGATTACATTCGCTAATTATAATCTCCCAATCCTACGAACATTTTAAGAATTGAGACTTTACTTCTGCAAAATCCCTTCACAGTGGAACCTAGATTCATGTCTAATTGAATAACTGGGAGAAGATGTGTGTACACCAGAGTACAGACAATCTTAGGGGTTATCTTAGAATTCTGCCTACCACAAAATCCTAATGCACCAGGCTCATAAAGTGCCTGTGTTAAAGGCAGAACTAGAGCTGGATAAAACATCAGTCTGATCCAAAATGAGAACCGTTTTAAGTTCTAAAATTTATAAATTTAGTAACTTCACATTTTTCTCATTCGCTTAGTCAGTTTCACCAATAATTGATCTCTTTTCCTTTTGTTATCCTTCTCTGTCCAGGTTTATTTAGTAATCAAAATCAATTGACCAAAATAAATGTGTGATGTCCTCAAGAAGTTCACTGTTGAAGAGAAGCAGCAGAACATAATGGAAGAAAGATATACAAAGAAATGTACAGAAAACCCAGTATCAAATGTCATGCACTGAACAGAGCAATTTCTTCACTGGCTATAGAACTAAGGAGCACTGTCTTGAGGCAGCTCTGCCTATGATAAGAGGTCAG
Source organism: Monodon monoceros (assembly GCF_005190385.1). Lineage (NCBI taxonomy): Eukaryota > Metazoa > Chordata > Mammalia > Artiodactyla > Monodontidae > Monodon > Monodon monoceros. The sequence continues at coordinate 69,384,290 of NW_021703776.1, read as the reverse complement.
CCTTTGGGGATGACAAACCTGCATCCTTTTGTGCTTATTTCACACTTACCTCACTCACTAACTGTGTGACCTAGGGAAGCTCTTCTGACTTCCTTGAGCCCCAGACTCCTCATCTATAAAAGGGAGGTAGATAGTTTCTAACCCCCAGGTTTTTGTGAGATTTAAATGAAATAATGTACATAAGGCACTTTGGAGAGTATTTTTACCAGGTACCTTTACACATAATAGATATCAATAAATATATACTATTATTTTTATCATCATTTGCATAAATTATGGAAAGCTTCGTGGAGAGCATGTTTTCTCTGTACAACCACAAAACTTTGTGTGCAGGGGTCTATGTCATGGCTCTTACCCATCTTATTTGTTATAATTTTCCTTACTCTTGTCTGTCCTTCCTTATACACTGGCTTCTAAAAGACAGAATCTGTGCATTTCCTCTTTCTGTCACCAGCTTGAATATGTGCTTAGTAAATAAATATATACATTTTGGACAAACGGATTAGGATAAGAACTGATACGTTCTTATCAGTATTTGGAAAAATAGAAATAATTAACTTTGGCAGAAGAAAAGAAAGGGCAGCTGTGGTAAACGGTAAGGAAGATACATCCAGAGATTAGAGGGAACAAATAGTTTGCTTTGGGGAACATCATCAATGAGGGTAACCCTTGTATAACCCTCAGTTTCAGAGAGGAGTTTTAGGTACCAAGTTTTGACAAAATTATAGAGTAATATTAGAGAAATACCCAAATGCTGATTTTCTTAAATCTAATTATTTTGACTAGCATTTCAAAAAAGGAAACAGTTCAATACTTCAAATAGGTTATGATAGGCATATTTCCTATTTCTACCTGTGTCAGATGAACTTGTCCCCTTTACTATAAAGCAGTATCAAAGGTAAATCAAGAGTTCAATTCTTTAGTCTCTTCAATCCCATTACTTTTAAATCTTCAATAAAAACTAAAATATTCAGCACAGTTTGACCCATCAGAAAACCCATTCTTTTTACCTAACTTCAAATTGGTCAGTCAAAAAATAAATTGAGTAGTTTGCCAATGGTTTAACATTTGCTTTGCTACATCATATGTATAAAACTATGACCCCCCAAATTACCAATGGCATTTTTCACAAAATTAGAACAAAAAATTTTACAATTTGTATGGAAACACAAAAGACCCCGAATAGCCAAAGCAATCTTGAGAAAGAAAAACGGAACGGGAGGAATCAGGCTCCCTGACTTCAGACCATACTACAAAGCTACAGTAATCAATACAGTATGGTACTGGCACAAAAACAGAAATATAGCTCAATGGAAGAGGATAGAAAGCCCAAAGATAAACCCATGCACCTATGGTCACCTAATCTATGACAAAGGAGGCAAGAATATACAATGGAGAAAAGAGAGTCTCTTCAATAAGTGGTGCTGGGAAAACTGGACAGCTACATGTAAAAGAATGAAATTAAAACACTCTCTAACACCATGCATAAAAATAAACTCAAAATGGATCAAAGACCTAAATGTAAGGCCAGACACTATAAAACTCTTAGAGGAAAACGTAGGCAGAACACTCTTTGACATAAATTGCAGCAAGGTCTTTTTTGATCTACCACCTAGATTAATGAAAATTAAAACAAAAATAAACAAATGGGACCTAATTAAACTTAAAAGCTTTTGAGCAGCAAAGGAAACCATAAACCAAACAAAAATACAACCCTCAGAATGAGAGAAAATATTTGCAAATGAAGCAATCAACTAGGGACTAATCTCCGAAATATACAAGCAGCTCATGCAGCTCGATATCAAAAAAACCAAAGAACCCAATCAAAAAATTGGGGGGGAAGATCTAAATAGACATTTCCCCAAAGAAGATATACAGATGGCCAACAAACACATGAAAAGATGCTCAACATCACTAATTATTGGAGAAATGCAAATCAAAACTACAATGAGGTATCACCTCACACAGGTCAGAATGGCCATCATCAAAAAATCTACAAACAATAAATGCTGGAGAGGGTGTGGAGAAAAGGGAACCCTCTTGCACTGTTGGTGGGAATATAAATTGGTACAGCCACTATGGAAAACAGTATGGCAGTTCCTTAAAAACCTAAAAATAGAACTACCATATGACCCAACAATCCCACTCCTGGGCATATACCCTGAGAAAAACCATAATTCAAAAAGATACAAGCACCCCAACGTTCACTGCAGTACTACTTACAATAGCCAGGACATGGAAGCAACCTAAATGTCCATCAGCAGAGGAATCGATAAAGAAGATGTGGTACATATATACAATGGAATATTACTCAGCCATAAAAAGGAACGAAATAGTGCCATTTGCAGAGATGTGGATAGACCTAAAGACCATCATACAGAGTGAAGTGAGTCAGAAAGAGAAAAACAAATATCATATAATATCACTTATATGTGGAATCTAGAAAAATGGTACAGATGAACTTATTTGCAAAGCCAAAATAGAGATACAGATGTAGAGAACAAATTTATAGATACCAAGGGGGTAAGTGGGGGATGGGATGAATTGGGAAATTGGGATTGACATATACACTAATATGTATAAAATAGATAACTGATGAGAACCTACTGTATAGCACAGGGAACTCTACTCAGTGCTCTGTGGTGACCTAAATGGGAAGGAAATCTAAAAAAGAGAGGATATATATATACATATAACTCATTCACTTTGCTATACAGCAGAAACTAACACAACATTGTAAAGCAACTATACTCTAATAAAAATTAATTAAAAAAAACAACCATGACCTATCTTGACACATTTTGCCTTGAGTTTAATAGAAGTCAAACAAATTATTTTATGAGTTAATTTTTTTTTTTTTTTTTTTGCGGTACGCGGGACTCTCACTGTTGTGGCCTCTCCCATTGCGAAGCACAGGCTCCAGACGCACAGGTTCGGTGGCCATGCCTCACGGGCCCAGCCGCTCCGAGGCATGTGGGATCCTCCTGGACCAGGGCACGAACCCACGTCCCCTGCATCGGCAGGCGGACTCTCAACCACTGTGCCACCAGGGAAGCCCCTATGAGTTAATTTTTAACATCTGCCCTGCAGGAAAATTTTCACATGCCATGGTAAGGCCTAAATCAAAAATTTGCTGCCAAATTTTAAACTCTTGAAAGTAGCTTGATAGAATCTAGGTCACACAGTATCATTTCATTCCACATCTTCCCTTATAATTCAATGTCCACAGCACAAACTTCAAAAAGGACACTTAATCTAGAATAGGCCATTTTCTGCAAAGCAAAGCAAAAATCAAGTGTGAGCGATTTTTATGCATAAGTACAGATATTCAAAACCAGTACTGTAGTTGACCCAATTATTTTAAATATTAAGAGAAGAAGCTTGATGCTACCAATCTATTTTCTAAGAGACTTCATAAAAAATAACATGGACCTTAGGGGCAGATACTCCTAACACCACTGTGACAGGGGCCAGTTTGCTCCAATTTTATCTGTAAAATGGGTGTCCTGCCATTCAACTTTTCTCACACTACCTATTCTCCCTGAAAATATTCATCAATTCCTGTATATTATCTACATGTTGACATTGTCGGATCCATAGCTAATGTCAACAAAATTGCTATGCACTTCAGACTCCTATATCCCACTTCCTACTGGTCCTGAACCTTTTGATATCCTAGACACCTCAAAATCAGCATATCCAAGACTGAACTCTTTATCCTCCCCAATATCTCTATGTCTTTATCTCCCTCCTCCCCAATATTTCTATATCTCTAAAAGAATATCTCTTCCTTTTTTCCCTAAGTCAGTGAATAGGATTACTATCCACTCCATTACTCAAACCAGCAACCTGGGTATCATCTGTGAGGGTCCACTCTGGCTGCCATCATAGTCTACGTGAAGAGCAGTCTCTCCAGCTGCACAATACGCATTGTTGCCTTCCAGTCCCATATCTACTCACACTGTCTCATTGGTTGTACTCACAAGGTAGCTTCCATTTTCCTTGCATCCCACTATCACTCCTCTAAGATTAGTTCCCACCATTTCTTTGCCTGTATCACAATAAATCCTAATTGGCTACTCACCCTCCTCTCTTACGCCCAACTAGTTCTTTCACCCACTGAAGTTAGTTTGAGCTTTCTAAAATATAACTATAATTATGTTCTCTTCTTAATGCTATTCTCTTTTAATGATTCCCTATTTCCATGAAGATACAGTTTGAAATCTGTCAAGACTTACCCCGTTATATATATATATATGTATATGTATGTATGTATATGTCATATATATGTCAATAAGTGAACTGATAAATATGAATCCAAAAAGTGAAACAAAAATAGTAAATGTATTATAATGACAAATATATACTAGCTTCATATAAGAGAATTGGATTCTCTTGGACAACTAAGTTTTCCAAAGTTGGCAGGAATAAATTAATTAATAAATGAATCAATAAGTAAGACGTATTGAGTTCAGCACTAACTGTTGCTGCACACCTGATGATCATCAGAGGCAATGAGGGTGCAGAAAGATCTTTCTCTCCTACAAATCGACTTTCTTAGTTTAAAATGTTTTTCTCTGTTATTATGTCCTATAAAATGAAATGTTTGTCACATGAATAAATGTATTTAAAAAATTTATTTTTCATCTTTAAGTACAAATCATATATATTTATATAATTATAAATTTCCAGAGAGTAACAGAAAATCTTTAACTGGCCCTGTGCAATCATGAAAATTATGACAAATATAGTAGGAACATTAATATGGAAAATATATTTACTGCATTTAAAACTGCTCCCTAGAAACACTGACAATAACAAACAATGTTGTCTGAGTTCTAAGTTCTAAAGGAAGAGAATAAAATCTTTAAAAAAAAAGTTTTGAAAGCTGGGGATAAATGTTGGATTAGTCTTGGTCCCATTGTGATAATCAAAATGGCTCTTTCTATTTATTCCTAATACTTCTATTAAAAACTCAGATATTTTCATAAAGGAAAAAATTGGATGAATAGGAATCAGACCTGGAGGCAACAGGAAGGCCTCCTAAAATAATCTAAAAGAACATGATTTTATGCATGTTTAGCAGCAGCTATTCTCATTTCTAGTATATGATTTTAAAAGCACCTTTGCAGTTTTTCCCCTATATGATACTTGTTAGGTAATCATTTACTTATGTTAATATGTTCAGAAGATAACACAAGTTAACAATTAACTTTCAAGGATCAAAAAAAGTAGACAACTAAGAAATATTGTCTTTTCTTCTCACTCTCAAAAAAACAGAGTAGATCACCCTACCATCACTATACAAAATTAACATGTTAACAATTCTTCTCCAACATAGGATATCCTGTATCTAAACAAGTGACTTGAACATTTTTATCTTAAAGAGTCAAAATGACATGGCTTTAGAAACTAAAATTAGTTTAGAAACTAATTTAAACATATGTAATCTTTACAAAGATGTAGAGAATTTTTCACTAGGCCCAATTTTTTGTTCAGTGAAAATAATTAATTTTGCTTTCAGAGAGGCAGTATCTTTGGGGGAGTTAGACACTGTGTGTTTTAATCATAGCCCCATTACCCTCTCATTTGTTCTGCAGGCAGACACTTAAAGTCTGACCTTGGCAGAGCGTAGGCCTAGAGGTCCTTGGCAAAGGGATGCTGGTATTTACTTCTTCCGGATATTGATGGCTAGAGAACCAAGAGAAAGTCTGAATATTGATTCTGAAGGACCTTTAGAGGGCAAATACAGCAATCAGAGAAAAGTCAGTGAATCAGAGAACCAGCCAAAATGTTAGAAGACCACTGGGAAGGGTCACAGAAAAACTTCTGAACTTCATCTATGTCACCACAGACACAGAGCAAATTGTGGAAGGCTGTTATTAAGGGTGAAGTGTGCAGAGGATGAAGAGAAGAGCTGATACCAAAAGTTCATGACCCACTAGAAGAACGCATACAATGATTCTGCTTAGGTTGCTGGCTTAATGAACAGCATAGAATATGAGGTCACAATGAAGAGAAACAAATGGGGCAATAGAGAGACATGAGTTTAATTTCAGTTACATAAAGTCTATGTGTCCTCTAAGACATGCAGGTAAATTCCCAGGGGACAGTAATATTTTAGGGACAGTAGGAGGAATAAGAAATACTGAAAGAGTTGCCAGAAGTAAAACAGGCAAACGAGATCTCAGCAGAGAAACCATGTAAAAAGTTTTTCACTAATATGTGGAATCTAAAAAAGCTAAACTCATAGAAATAGTTAGGGGCTGGGGGGTCGGGGAATTGGGGAGATGATATTAAAGGATACAAATTTGCAACTAGAAGGTGAATAAGTTCTGGAGATCTAAGGCACAGCATAGTGATGACAGTTAACAATACTGCATTACATACTTCAAAGTCACTGAGAGACTAGATGTTAAATGTTCTCACCAAAAAAATAAAGAAATGATAATTACATGATATAATAGAGATGTTAGCTAACACTCTGGTGGTAATCATATTGCAATACATAAATGTATCAAATCAACACATTGTAAACCTTAAACTTACACAATGTTATATACCAATTATACCTCAATTTAAAAAAAAGTCTGTTCAATGCAGCAGAGAGAATTGGTAGATTTCAGATTATACAAGACCATCTAATTTGACGTAAGCTGATCTCTGGTAACTTTTAAGAGCAGTGACAGGAGAGTGATTGGGGGGCAATCAATCAAACTGTGTTAAGAAGCAAATGAGAAGTGAGAAAATAGAGGGAAAGTGTGTAGAACGTCCATTAAAGTGGTTGGCAGGTGAGAAAAGAAAGGAGTTGCCTTGGTACCTTGAGGTATAGACAAAACTAGAAATACATTACTGAAGTTTGCCAAAAAGTCTTTCGCAGCTTTTGAAGCTGAAAAATAAAAAAGGAAAAAAAGAAATTTAAGGTGCAAGGATATGATGAGAAAGTCTCAGAGAAATATAGAGATTGGTAGCAAGAATCCTGTAGGTGAGGTCAAAACAGAATAGGAATAGGAGAGGGAGTTCCTGCCCTCAAAGACAAGATACAAAAATATAACTGGGAAGAGGGTGAAGATGGCGGAAGAATAAGACGCGGAGATTACCTTCCTCCCCACAGATACATCAGAAATACATCTACACGTGGAACAGCTCCTACAGAACACCTACTGAATGCTGGCACAAGACCTCAGACGTCGCAAAAGGCAACAAACTCCCCATGTACCTGGGTAGGGCAAAAGAAAAAAGAATAAACAGAGACAAAAGAATAGGGATGGGACCTGCACCAGTGGGAGGGAGCTGTGAAGGACGAAAGGTTTCCACACACTAAGAAGCCCCTTCGGGGGCGGAGACTGCGGGTGGCAGAGGGGGAAAGCTTCAGTGCCGCGGAAGAGAGCACAGCAACAGGGGTGCAGAGGGCAAAGCGGAAAGATTCCCGCACAGAGGATCACTGCCAACTGGCACTCACTAGCCCGAGAGGCTTGTCTGCTCAGCCGCCGGGGCGGGCGTAGCTGGGACCTGAGGTTCGGGCTTCGGTCGGAGCGCAGGGAGAGGACTGGTGGCGTGAACACAGCCAGAAGGGGTTAGTGCACCACGGCTAGCCGGTAGGGAGTCTGGGAAAAAGTCTGGACTTGCCGAAGAGGCAAGAGACTTTTTCTTCCCTCTTTGTTTCCTGGTGCGCGAGGAGAGGGGATTAAGAGCGCTGCTTAAAGGAGCTCCAGAGATGGGAGCGAGCTGCGGCTAACAGAGCGGACCCCACGGACGGGCATGAGACGCTAAGGCTGCTACTGCCGCCACCAAGTAGCCTGTGTGCAAGCACAGGTCACTCTCCACACCTCCCGTCCGGGTAGGGACAACTTCCCCGGGAGAACGCACGGCGCGCCTCAGGCTGGTCCAACATCATGCCGGCCTCTGCTGCTGCAGGCTCACCCCGCACTCCGTACCCCTCCCTCCCCCCGTCCTGACTGAGCCGGAGACGCCAAACCAGCGGCTCCTTTAACCCCGTCCTGTCTGAGCGAACAACAGACGCCCTCCGGCGACCTACACGCAGAGGCGGGGCCACATCCAAAGCTGAGCACCTGGGAGCTGTGAGAACAAAGAAGAGAAAGGGAAATCTCTCCCAGCAGCCTCAGGAGCAGCGGATTAAACCTCCACAATCAACTTGATGTACCCTGCATCTGTGGAACACCTGAAATGACAAGGAATCATCCCAAATTGAGGAGGTGGACTTTGAGAGCACGATTTATTATTTTTTCCCCTTTTCCTCTTTTTGTGATTGTGTATGTGTATGCTTCTGTGTGAGATTTTGTCTGTATAGCTTTGCTTTCACCATTTGTCCTAGGGATCTATCCGTCTGGTTTTATTTTTTTTTACTTTTTTAAAAAACTTTCTTATTAATTACTTTTTAATTTTAATAACTTTATTTTATTTTACCTTACTTTATTTTATTTTCTATTTTCTGCTCTCTTTCTTTCTTTCTTTCTCTCTTTCTTTCTTCTTTTTCTCCCTTTTATACTGAGCTGTGTGGATGAAAGGCTCTTGGTGCTGCAGCCAGCAGTCAGTGCTGTGCCTCTGACGTGGGAGAGCCAACTTCAGGACACTGGCCAACAAGAGACCTCCCAGCTCCACGTAATATCAAACAGCGAAAATCTCCCAGAGATCTCCATCTCAACACCAACACCCAGCTTCACTCAATGACCAGCAAGCTACAGTGCTGGACACCCTATGTCAGACAACTAGCAAGACAGGAACACAACACCACCCATTAGAACACAGGTTGCCTAAACACATACTAAATTCCCAGACACCCCAAAACACACCACAAGACGTGGACCTGCCCACCAAAAAGACAAGATCCTGCCTCATCCACCAGAACACAGGCACTAGTCCCATCCACCAGGAAACCTACACAACCCACTGAACCAACTTTAGCCACTGGGGGCAGACACTAAAAACAACGAGATCTACGAACCTGCAGGCTGCAAAAAGGAGACCCCAAACACAGTAAGATAAGCAAAATAAGAAGACAGAAAAACACACAGCAGATGAAGGAGCAAGATAAAAACCCACCAGGCCTAACAAATGAAGAGGAAATAGGCAGTCTACCTGAAAAAGAATTCAGAATAATGACAGTAAGGATGATCCAAAATCTTGGAAACAGAATAGAGAAAATGCAAGAAACATTTAACAAGGACCTAGAAGAGCTAAAGATGAAACAAACAACGATGAACACAATAAATGAAACTAAAAATACCCTAGAGGGATCAATAGCAGAATAACCGAGGCAGAAGAACGGGTAATGACCTGGAAGATAAAATAGTGGAAATAACTACTGCAGAGCAGAATAAAGAACAAAGAATGAAAAGAACTGAGGACAGTCTCAGAGACCTCTGGGACAACATTAAACGCACCAACATTCGAATTATAGGGGTTCCAGAAGAAGAAAAGGAAAAGAAAGGGACTGAGAAAATATTTGAAAAGATTATAGTTGAAAACTTCCCTAATATGGGAAAAGAAATAGTTAATCAAGTCCAGGAAGCACAGAGAGTCCCATACAGGATAAATCCAAGGAAAAATACACCAAGACACATATTAATCAAACTGTCAAAAATTAAATACAAAGAAAACATATTAAAAGCAGCAAGGGAAAAACAACAAATAACACACAAGGGAATCCCCATAAGGTTAACAGCTGATCTTTCAGCAGAAACTCTGCAAGCAAGAAGGGACTGGCAGGGCATATTTAAAGTGATGAAGGAGAAAAACCTACAACCAAGATTACTCTACCCAGCAAGGATCTCATTCAGATTTGATGGAGAAATTAAAACCATTACAGACAAGCAAAAGCTGAGAGAGTTCAGCACCACCAAACTAGCTTTACAACAAATGCCAAAGGATCTTCTCTAGGCAAGAGTCATAAGAGAAGGAAAAGACCTATAATATCAAACCCAAAACAATTAAGAAAATGGGAATAGGAACATACATATCAATAATAACCTTAAATGTAAATGGATTAAATGCCCCCACAAAAAGACACAGACTGGCTGAATGGATACAAAAACAAGACCCATATATATGCTGTCTACAAGGGACCCACTTCAGACCTAGAGACACATACACTGAAAGTGAGGGAATGGAAAAAGATATTCCATGCAAATGGAAACCAAAAGAAAGCTGGAGTAGCAAGTCTCATATCAGACAAAACAGACTTTAAAATAAAGACTATTAGAGGAGACAAAGAAGGACACTATATAATGATCAAGGGATCGATTGAAGAAGAAAATATAACAATTGTAAATATTTATGCACCCAACATAGGAGCACCTCAATACATAAGGCAAATACTAACAGCCATAAAAGGGGAAATCGACAGTAACACATTCATAGTAGGGGACTTTAACACCCCACTTTCACCAATGGACAGATCATCCAAAATGAGAATAAACAAGGAAACACAAGCTTTAAATGATACATTAAACAAGATGGACTTAATTGATATTTACAGGACATTTCATCCAAAAACAACAGAATACACATTTTTCTCAAGTGCTCATGGAACATTCTCCAGGATAGATCATATATTGGGTCACAAATCAAGCCTTGGTAAATTTAAGATAATTGTAATTGTATAAAGTATCCTTTCCGACCACAATGCTATGAGACTAGATATCAATTACAGGAAAAGATCTGTAAAAAATACAAACAGATGGAGGCTAAACAATACACTACTTAATAACGAAGTGATCACTGAAGAAATCAAAGAGCAAATCAAAAAATACCAAGAAACAAATGACAATGGAGACATGACAACCCAAAACCTATAGGATGCAGAAAAAGCAGTTCTAAGAGGAAAGTTTATAGCAATACAATCCTACCTTAAGAAACAGGAAACATCTCGAATAAACAACCTAACATTGCACCTAAAGCAATTAGAGAAGAAGAACAAAAATCCCCGAAGTTAGCAGAAGGAAAGAAATCATAAAAATCAGATCAGAAATAAATGAAAAAGAAATGAAGCAAACGATAGCAAAGATCAATAAAACTAAAAGCTCGTTCTTTGAGAAGATAAACAAAATTGATAAACCATTAGCCAGACTCATCAAGAAAAAAAGGGAGAAGACTCAAATCAACAGAATTAGAAATGAAAAAGGAGAAGTAACAACTGACACTGCAGAAATAAAAAAGATCATGAGAAATTACTACAAGCAACCCTATGCCGATAAAATGGACAACCTGGAAGAAATGGACAAATTCTTAGAAATGCACAACCTGCCAAGACTGAATCACGAAGAAATAGAAAATATGAAAAGACCAATCACAACCACTGAAATTGAAACTGTGATTAAAAATCTTCCAACAGACAAAAGCCCAGGACCAGATGGCTTCACAGGCAACTTGTATCAAACATTTAGAGAAGAGCAAACACCTATCCTTCTCAAACTCTTCCAAAATATAGCAGAGAGAGGAACACTCCCAAACTCATTCTAGGAGGCCACCATCACCCTGATACCAAAACCAGACAAGGATGTCACAAAAAAAGAAAACTACAGGCCAATATCACTAATGAACACAGACGCAAAAATCCTCAACAAAATACTAGCAAACAGAATCCAACAGTACATTAAAAGGATCATACACCATGATCAAGTGGGGTTTATTCCAGGAATGCAAGGATTCTTCAGTATACACAAATCAATCAATGTGATACACCATATTAACAAACTGAAGGAGAAAAACCATATGGTCATCTCAATAGATGCAGAGAAACCTTTCCACAAAATTCAACACCCATTTTTGATAAAAACCCTGCAAAAAGTAGGCACACTTTTTGTTGAGGAACTTTCCTCAACATAATAAAGGCCATATATGACAAACCCACAACAAACGTCGTCCTCAAGGGTGAAAAACTGAAAGCATTTCCACTAAGAACAGGAACAAGACAAGGTTGCCCACTCTCACCACTCTTATTCAACATAGCTTTGGAATTTTTAGCCACAGCAATCAGAGAAGAAAAGGAATCCAAATCGGAAAAGAAGTAAAGCTGTCACTGTTTGCAGATGACATGATACTATACATAGAGAATCCTAAAGATGCTACCAGAAAACTACTAGAGCTAATCAATGAATTTGGTAAAGTAGCAGGATACAAAATTAATGCACAGAAATCTCTGGCATTCCTATACACTAACGATGAAAAATCTGTAAGTGAAATCAAGAAAACACTCCCATTTACCATTGCAACAAAAAGAATAAAATATCTAGGAATAAACCTACCTAAGGAGACAAAAGACCTGTATGCAGAAAATTATAAGACACTGATGAAAGAAATTAAAGATGATACAAATAGAAGGAGAGATATACCATGTTCTTGGACTGGAAGAATCAACATTGTGTAAATGACTCTACTACCCAAAGCAATCTACATATTCAATGCAATCTCTATCAAACGGCCACTGGCATTTTTCACAAAACTAGAACAAAAAATTTCACAATTTGTATGGAAACACAAAAGACCCCTAATAGCCAAAGCAATCTTGAGAACAAAAAACGGAGCTGGAAGTGTCAGGTTGCCTGACTTCAGACTATACTACAAAGCTACAGTTATCAAGACAGTATGGTACTGGCACAAAAACAGAAAGATAGATCAATGGAACAGGATAGAAAGCCCAGAGATAAACCCATGCACGTATGGTCACCTTATCTTTGATAAAGGAGGCAGGAATGTACAGGGGAGAAAGAACAGCCTCTTCAGTAAGTGATGCTGGGAAAACTGGACAGGTACATATAAAAGTATGAGATTAGATCACTCCCTAACACCATACACAAAAATAAGCTCAAAATGGATTAAAGGCCTAAATGTAAGGCCAGAAACTATCAAACTCTTAGAGGAAAACATAAGCAGAATACTCTATGACATAAATCACAGCAAGATCCTTTTTGACCCACCTCCCAGAGAAATGGAAATAAAAACAAAAATAAACAAATGGGACCTAATGAAACTTCAAAGCTTTTGTCCAGCAAAGGAAACCATAAACAAGACCAAAAGACAACTCTCAGAATGGGAGAAAATATTTGCAAATGAAGCAACTGACAAAGGATTAATCTCCAGAATTTACAAGCAGCTCATGCAGCTCAATAAGAAAAAAACAAACAACCCAATCCACAAATGGGCAGAAGACCTAAATAGACATTTCTCCAAAGAAGATATACAGACTGCCAACAGACACATGAAAGAATGCTCAACATGATTAATCATTAGAGAAATTCAAATCAAAACTTCAACGAGATATCATCTCACACCAGTCAGAATGGCCATCATCAAAAAATCTAGAAACAACAAATACTGGAGAGGGTGTGGAGAAAAGGGAACTCTCTTGCACTGCTGGTGGGAATGTGAATTGGTACAGCCACTATGGAGAACAGTATGGAGGTTCCTTAAAAAACTACAAATAGAACTACCATATGACCCAGCAATCCCACTACTGGGCATATACCCTGAGAAAACCATAATTCATAAAGTGTCATGTACCAAAATGTTCATTGCAGCTCTATTTACAATAGCCCGGAGATGGAAACAACCTAAGTGCCCATCATCGGATGAATGGATAAAGAAGATGTGGCACATATATACAACGGAATATTACTCAGCCATAAAAAGAAACGAAATTGAGCTATTTGTAATGAGGTGGATGGACCTAGTGTCTGTCACATAGAGTGAAGTAAGTCAGAAAGAGAAAGACAAATACCGTATGCTAACACATATATATGAAATTTAAGAAAAATAAATGTCATGAAGAACCTAGGGGTAAGACAGGAATAAAGACACAGACCTACTAGAGAATGGACTTGAGGATATGGGGAAGGGGAAGGGTAAGCTGTGACAAAGTGAGAGAGTGGCATGGACATATATACACTACCAAATGTAAGATAGATAGCTAGTGGGAAGCAGCCGCATAGCACATGGAGATCAGCTCGGTGCTTTGTGACCACCTAGAGGTGTGGGATAGGGAGTTTGGGAGGGAGACGCAAGAGGGAAGAGATATGGGAATATATGTATATGTATAACTGATTCACTTTGTTATAAAGCAGAAACTAACACACCATTGTAAAGCAATTATACTGCAATAATGATGTAAAAAAATAAATAAATAAATATATATATATATATATATATATATATATATATATATATATATATATATATAACTAAGTTTGTAGGATCAGCCTCTGTTTTTCTTTTGAATGATTCAGCAGTAATGAAGAATACCTACAATGTTTAATTGACTTAACTCTTTCATTTGCATTTTTATTAACTTAATGCTATTCAAGACATACTATGTTTTATTTTAGTTTAAACAGCAAAAATATTAATAGATTTGAAATTTTATAGTGGTTGTCACAAGGTTAATCTTACAAGATAAATTAACCTTCGTGGAAACTCTGTAGTCAGTTTTATCTCAACAGTTCAAGGCTATTTTAAGATTTAACCAACTATCCCTTAAATACAGATGAATTGTTGTGTTAATGTAAAAAGAATTTAAAAGAGAAAAAACAGCTTCACTTCCATGAAGACTGCAAAACCAATTTTCTCACTATTTATTGCCATTAAAAGCTTTCATTCTCCTGTTTCTTAAATTAATATTTTTCCCAACAAAAATACAGACTATGAGCAACACTTTATTACACAGTGTAAGTCTCAGGAAAACAACCTAAGGCTGAACTCTACTCACTGCTATGTGAATTTATTTAGCCCTGGATAATTAAGAGACAGATTTTCTATATTCAGTGTTTATTATACTATAATGCTTGTTAAAATTAATAGGTACTTTATATGCTACTCCAACTAGAAATATAACCAAAAGGTAAAAATTCACTCAACTGACAGTCTAATTAAAATTCCATATTAACACTCACTTTCTTATATTTAAAAGAAATGAGCATTTTGAAATCTAAATAGCTTAAGATTAGCATGTTCTCCATACATGTTTTTGCATGTCTGTTTCATAGATAAAATACTATATAAATTAAAAAAATGTTTTTAAAGCTTCTACTGCCAGTCACTTTACTTAGTAACTCATTTATTCCTCACAACAACTATCTGAAGAGGAATCTGTTATTATCTGTGAAACTGATTGCCCCTAAACCCAAGTTCCTCTGACAAGTTTATGATTAACTGCTCTGTCTAAAAACTTACTCCCTTTCTTGCCCTGTATCTGTTCCCCCTCAAAGTTGAGAAGTACCAAAGAAAAGGGGGGATTGTAACTGAGCAGGACCCCATGGGGCCTTCCCAGGACAGACCTCCCCCACCTGGTCCTTCACCTGCCTCCTGTTTGTAGAAAAACTTTATCCTCCTGGGCCTTCCCCAAGTTCTAAAGAACAAATTTAATAAGAGAAGTGAGAAAATGCAAAAGGAAAGGAAAACAAACGAGACAAAATAATAATCATATAGCCATTAAACAAAGTCAAGGACCTTTAGTTCCTCCTCAAGGGTTATAGATAATATTCAGAGCCATATCTTTGAGCTATTTTTCAGATACTGAAACACCTACTAGGTGGAAAAAGTTAACTGTATGTTGACCACAAGCACATAGACCCCAGACTGTTTGCAACCAAACAGTTGATGATGTTGACTCTTAACCACATCACAACCAACCAATCAGAATAATGTCCATGAGCTGATCATGCAACCCACAAGCCTCTCCCTCACACTGTCTTAAAAACCTGCCCCTGAAAACTATTGGGGAGTTTGGGACTTTTGACCATTAGCTGCCCATACTCCTTGCTTGGCCTTGCAATAAACTGTACTTTCCTTCACCACCACCTGGTGTCAGTTGATTGGCTTTACTGTGCACAGGCAAGCAGACCCAAGTTTGGTTTGGTAACATCTCCATTTTACAGATGAAAAAGTCAGAAAAAGAGGTTAATTTTCCCAAACTCAAACAGCTAATGAATGACAGAAGAAGGGTTCAAACCCAGGCTGTCTGGCTCCCAAGTCTGGCATTGTGTCTACTGTGCTATTCTATCTTCACTGGCTTTGACTATGGGTTAAATTTCTGCCTCAGGTTAATCTCAAGTGTCACCAAAACAATGCATTGAAAACTATTCAAATAATCAATCTTTTCTACCTAATTTCAAATAGGCTGTTGAATTGAGTCAAATTACTGCATAATCTGAAACTGTGTAGGCAAAACCTTTTCTAGGCCACAAATGGACAATCACTTGAAAAAAACTTCTCATTTCAATAAGCAGCTATTTGGATTTGAATTCACGTTCCTATGAAGGTTGCATGAACTCCTTCAAGATCTAAGGACTATCACTTAACATGTAAATATACTGAAGAAGTAATTTACTTTACCTCTCCTTGGAAGTATCTGAACAGAGAATCTAATACTTGATTCATTGTGTATCTATACCATGTTAACCCCTTTCTGGGGAAAAGCTTGTGAAATTCTCAAATACCAACTTTCAATGGCAGATGTTTTCACGTACCTAAAGAAAGGTCCCAGCTCATTGCTGCCTTGGTAACAATGGAACCCAAAGCAATGTTTCTGTGAGCGTGAAGCTGAGTTTTTGTGGTGTTTCCTTTACTAGCTAGGAGGGAGCTGAGCTCTCTGTACAAGGTGATCATCCTGTTCATATATTTGGAGGAATACGAGCAACCAAGGCTCCTGAGAGCTCCCAGCCAAACAACTCTAACTTGATTCTCTATTAGTCTTGCACATATATTCTATTATTCAATTTCCCAAGCATTATGAACAAAATCATTTTTATTTAATCTTTACACTATTTAAGGAACACGGAAAGAGCTGTCATGTGTCACAAGCTCTAAGCCATTTGAATCTCCCAGGCTTTTTTCTTATCTCTACTGGTTATAATCTAACATTGACAGCAGTACCATACCTTCAACTAATATTTTATTTTATTATTTTTTTTCAACTAATATTTTAAATAGTAGACAAGATACAGACAAAAATGTTATTTCAATCCATAAACTGCCTGTAGTGATTCTTTTTGTGGGGGAAAACATAATTCATATCAATGGGAAAACAAGCTCCTTTTTCTTTGGAGAGATGAGTGGGAAAAAGAGAAAAGGTGAGGGCTTCCCTGGTAGCGCAGTGGTTGAGAGTCCGCCTGCCGATGCAGGGGACACGGGTTCGTGCCCCGGTCCGGGAAGATCTCACATGCCGCGGAGCAGCTGGGCCCGTGAGCCATGGCCGCTGAGCCTGCGCGTCCGGAGCCTGTGCTCTGCAACGGGAGAGGCCACAACACTGAGAGGCCCGCGTACCGCAAAAAAAAGAAAAAGAAAATGTGAGATTCAGGGCCAAAGGGCCATTGAGAAGAGAAGTCCAAAACTGAGCTGGAAGACTGGGCTAAAGGGTTCTGAATTGATCTGACAAGAATTAATGAGGCTAGAGACTAAAGTTGGCAAAAATAACTAAAACACTTTTTTAAGAACAGGCACGTCTAATATTCAATTACAAGTTCTCTGCCCTGTGATTTAAAATCCTTTCCATAGCTCAAAAACATCAAGGCTCACTCTCTACACTTGAAAATTGACCTAATGAGACTGTGAATGCGTGTGATTTAAGGAAAGGGATAGAGACCTTTCTGAGCATATCAGCATATGTGAGAATTCAAAGTAGATACAGAAACAGACTAATTTGCTAGGAAAAGAGTTTGTAGCCAAAGACATCTAGGAAAAAGGTAAACAGCCCCCTTGGGATTCAGGTACATTTCATTTGGATTTTAAGGACCAGAGCCCCTTGATAGTCATCTGAGTGACCCCATAACACCCAATATCTGTAGCATTACTGTCTCACCTACTACAGATTTGAATTATACAAACACTTGTATACCCAATATCAGGATGACAAGCAGATATAATTCATTTATGTTCATCAATTGTGACTATGTCCAATCAGAATATCTAGTAATATTATTTAAAAATAAAAAATAAGTCATACTAAATTTATTTTTAAATCCATCCTTCTCCATCTAGCCTCTAATCTTACCTCTCTTTCATATAGAGATTTAGAAATTAGAAACAAATGATTTGTCCTAATAACATAATTTTAGAGGTTTAATCATTTTTAGTCAAATTAAACATGCTCATTCTCATCCTTCAGCTTAATATACTCATATTTGTATAAAAATAAAATTGAGAGTGACCTAAGCTCCAGTAATTCCATCCCCTAATTTTATATTCTTTCCTTCTTTTATTTTCAGAAGTGTTTATTAACTGCATCTCATGTGTCAGGAACATTATTCACCAGTGGAAAAGAGATTCAGGGTGGGGTGTCACTGTGCATCATCAAGGGAAGGCTAACCTCCTCTGACCACCTTGACCCAACTGCCTCCAGCAAGATGAACCTCACACCCTATACACATCAATCTCATGTTTTTTTTCACTGTGCTTATATTGTCCTAAGTTTCTACAAAAATCTCTCTCAAAATAATAGTTCAAATATCTAAAATTCTATCTTTTGTCCCTCCTCTGATCAAAAATTATAATGAAAATCTAACTGGTACATCTATATTTCATCTTTTAGAATGATGATAGGGATATGATCAAATGCTCAGATTTAGGGTTCCAAATATCACTGAATTACTTTAGTTCATTCCTTACCAATATCATTTCAAAACTGAACAGTGACAGTAATCACTCTACATGCTTTTATGAAACAGATCTAAAACTTTGGACTATGTTCCTTCCAGACAAAGGAAAAAAATAAAACTCATTAATCATGTTCTTCAGGATGTCATTATTAGAGGTGCCACAATGAGTTGCCATAGTGGCAGAGTAATACTCAGGTTTTTAAAAATACCAACTATAAGATATAGTTGAATCATCTTAAAAACGCTATTGGAGATATTTTCAGAGGACTGAATGTGTGTTTTTATTCATATAATTACCGGAGGCAAATGCTTCCTTAGTGGTCAGTGAGGTGAACACAATCCTGCCCTGTGAAGGGGATAGTTCATGTTCATGCGTCTCCATTAAGTCAGAAAAAAGCAATCTTTCACAAAACCCCAATCACGTACATTTTCCTTCCACCTGGAGATTAGATATCCGGTAAAAATGCACTTTGCTACTAGTCATTGTTAAAAGAAGTGACAAGTCGTTCTCCTTCTGATTTACAACACCTGGAATAAGCCATGATTATGTCTCTTCTCCCCTAGTTTTAGATCAAGATTGATTTAAGTAAAATTGCCTCGGTCTAAACTGGTTACTACAATGGTCTCACAAAAAGGACCAAAAAAATTTTCCCTCTTAGATTTAGTGTTTTTATCTTTTATAAACACATATGTTTAAATTACCATTGTGGTAAACAAAACATGACCCCCAAAGATGTCCACATCCTAATCTCCAGAACCTGTGAATTCGTTACCTTACATGGCAAAAGCAACTTTGCAGATGTAATTAAAGGCCTTGATGTACGGAGATTATTCTGCATTATCCCAATAAAATCATAAGGTTCTTACAAGAGGGAGACAAAAGAATAAGTCAGAGAAGGAGATGAGACAATAGCAGCAGAGGTCGGAGTGACGTGGGTCAGTCCATGCCAAGGAATGCAGGCAGCCTCTAGAAGTTGTAAAAGGCAAGGTCACAGATTTTCCCTTAAAGCTTCCAGAAAAAACACAGTCCTGCCAATCCATTTTAGACCTCTGACCTCCAGAAATGTAAGAGAATAAATGTGTTCCTTTAAGCCACTAAATTTATAGTAATTTGTTACAGCAGCCATAGGAAATTTACACAACCATATTCAGCATTTTAAAACGTGGATATATTTTTATGTTTATTCAGGTCACATTCTACAGAGCCCATCAGTACTTTTTAATAGAAGAATGAATTCTGCCATCACATTTCTAGGAAAATATTATAGCGTTTATATTTGTGGCAAAATAACTAGAGATATCATGAGAGATAGTTTTACCTAGCTTAATTTCATAAATGCTCGGATCATCTGTATCAGTCATATAAATAAAAGTCCAATCTGTATGTACCATTTTCACCCATTTTAAAGAAGAAATAATAGCAAACTAAGACACTGTCCAGCTTTCACAAGGGACACACTCCAATGACCTATTCCTCTCTCCACCTCTAATATTAACAGAGTTTTCCTTTAAAATGGGGGTAAAATTTCTTGATTCATTGGGGAAAAAATAAAAGCATTTGTAGATGACCTTTTTTTTTTAGAATGAGCATAACAGACTCTCATAAGCAGAGTAAGTGCATAAATATGTCTTGACAAAAGTAACTGATATTGGTAGTCCTTCAAAGAAGCTTGCATTCATTGCAGTGACAGTAAAATATTGCATACCCTCTTAAAAGCTAGAGTAACAACGTTTTAAATATGTATGTTAAAGCCCTTTGAACATACTTAGCATGAAAGGGATCACAGTCACAAGAGCAGACAGCATTCAATCCTGAAGTGCTCTGAGTTTAGTCAATGAAAAAGAGAAGAGATTTTAAAATCCTGAACGTACGGGGGCTATTTTTCAGGGCAGAGTTGGAAAATGTTAGAATGCTGACACAAGTGATCAAAGATGAGATAATTCGTTGCCATTGGTAAGAGGGATAAAAGGTACTCTAGGAAGAGAAGCAAACATGTTTCTCAAAATGAGTAACAACTCTAAATTGCATGGTCAAGTTGGGAACCATGACCAGAACTAATTGCAAGGACTAGATAGAAAATCAGTAATATTTTGAAGGGCTACTGCATTTTCTGGTTGCCTCCCCCCACCCCCCACTATTTTAAGTACGTAAATATACTGAACTTTTGTAAATTTTTTTCTTTTGTAGCAGGTTTATTGTTGCCCCACAGGGGAATGCTCTTATGTTTCTGGAAGGCACTCCTTGATCTTTCGGGTTCTTTCTGGGATCAAATCCTAAGGTACCAGTTAAGTGAAGAGCACCTCAATTCAACTACTTTATCCTGGTCAAAAAGTACAATTTGGGAGTGGAAGCTTAGGACAGGCTTAGCCATGTGTACTCTGTTGTAAGTATTTACCCTAGAAAATGGTCCCTTCTTTTGTCCCTAATCTTTACCAGAAGTAAACATAGAGATAATCAGGATATTTAGAAAAAATGTGAAATTCACATGGAAACCAATTTTCAGAAAGAGGGGGAAAAAATCCAAAATCTTTTATCAGTATATCACCATTAGAACAACTGTTTGCAACTCTGACAAATTATAAATCTATTATTGGGAATTCTCTCAATTTTCCTCAGATGAGCATATGCATGTGAAATGCAGGAGAGTCAACAAAGCTGCTAAACATAATTCTTTACAAAGCATTTTCACATTATTTTAACTGATTCTCAAAACCACCTTTTATTTATTTATTTATTTATGGCTGCATTGGGTCTTCGTTGTTGGGTCTTCGTTGCTGTGCACGGGCTTTCTATAGTTGCGGCGAGCGGGTGCTGCTTTTCGTTGTGGTGCGCAGGCTTCTCATTGTGGTGCGTGGCTTCTCTTGTTGTGGAGCTCGGCTCTAGGCGCGTAGGCTTCAGTAGTTGTGGCACTCAGGCTCAGTATTGTGGCTCACAGGCTCTTAGAGCGCAGGCTCAGTAGTTGTGGCTCATGGGCTTAGTTGCTCCGGGGCATGGGGGATCTTCCCGGACCAGGGCTCTAACCCGTGTCCCCTGCATTGGCAGGCGGATTCTTAACCACTGTGCCACCAAGGAAGTCCCAAAATCACCTTCTTAAATGTATACTACTAAACCTAAATAAACTAAGGCCCAACGAACCCAATCCAAAGTCACATATCCAGTAATTGTAAGAATCCAGAGGGAAACGCATGTCTTTGGACTTTAGAACCAGTTTTCAAAGTTCAGGTATTATTCATTTACTAGTAGGTTGTTTTGATCTTGTGGGACATAGCTAATGCCATCAAATTAAAATGCCAAGAATAACTGTAAAATCCCGAAGTTGCTAACACTTACAGAAATACTGTGAGAGAAATTAAACGAAATGGGTGAAAATACTCTGAAAATAACTGTGCCTAACAATAACAGCCCAATTGTTAGATGGACTCAAGG
The DNA here is from genome assembly GCF_005190385.1 of Monodon monoceros. Lineage (NCBI taxonomy): Eukaryota > Metazoa > Chordata > Mammalia > Artiodactyla > Monodontidae > Monodon > Monodon monoceros. The sequence goes on along the minus strand of NW_021703776.1, from coordinate 69,362,255 downwards.
TTGAAAGCAGAAAATTAGATTGAATAACAAAGACAGGTTGCCTTTTTGTAGGTTACCTGAGAAGAATGCTATATTCTGATATCACAAATAGTTCTGCAGTGTAGCTGTAAGCCACATCCATGACATTGATAATGACATTGAAAAATGATAAAAAAAAAACTTTATTTTATGGAAGGACATATTCTACTGAGTTGGCTTTATGCTCTGTTATTAATATTTCATTGGAAGATGAGATGGATCAATTGTGGAAAATTTTGTTATGGGCCAATGCCAAAACTGCCAGGTGATGTTTAGGGATCAGGGAGATTCACAGAGGGAATGGAAACTGTGACGGGGGCTGGGGGAAGACTACATTTTTTTTTTACAAATACAGCTCCTTAATCCATTTGTCTCAATTCATTGTCAGGATCAATAAAAATGAATGTCACAACCAGGTTGACTCAACTAGTTTTAAAATAAACACTCAATTCTAAAAATACAGAAAGAATGCTAATTAGTTTTTAAAGGGGGGGGAGAGAAATTAAAAGGATCATTTGATAAGAAAGCATTGCAATAACTGTCACAATGCATATCATTACCTTTTTTATTACTAATCACTGTTCATTCTAGCTGGTTCACTTAACTGGTTATTTTTAATCACAACACTTTTTCAAATTTAATTTAACAAAATGTGGTGATGTCAATTAAAAGCAATGAATCAGGGAGAAACTAATGATTGTAGATAATGCAATTGTCCTGGTTAGTTGATCTAGGAGAATGTGCTAAAGCTTTAACGAAGAGGAAAGCATGAAGCCAAAAGGAAGTGAACATGAGTACAGTACTATCATTGTTTTCTTTCAGGTATCCCAATTAAGTACACAGAGTCTACTATCATCTGGTCAGAACATGTAAAATTTCACCAGTAAGGACTTAAATAAAGGCCATAAAGTACCTAAGTCACAGATAGCTCTTGGTCCTGAGATTTCATTTCTAAAAGGAAAAGTATTTTAAAATGTCTGTTGGGAACCAAAAATAAACAAATGGGACCTAATTAAACTTAAAAGCTTTTGCACAGCAAAGGAAACCATAAACAAGATGAAAAGAAAACCCTCAGAATGGGAGAAAATATTTGCAAACAAATCAACGGACAAAGGATTAATCTCCAAAATATACAAACAGCTCATGCAGCTCAATATCAAAAAGACAAACAACTCAATCAAAAAATGGGTGGGAGACCTAAATAGACATTTCTCCAAAGAAGACATACAGATGACCAATAAACACATGAAAAGATGCTCAACATCACTAATCATTAGAGAAATGCAAATGAAAGCTACAGTGAGGTATCACCTCACACCGGTCAGAATGGCCATCATCAAAAAATCTACAAATAAATGCTGGAGAGGGTGTGGAGAAAAGTGAACCCTCTTGCACTGTTGGTGGGAATGTAAATTGATACAGCCACTGTGGAGAACAGTATGGAGGTTCCTTAAAAAACTAAAAATAGAACTACCATACGATCCAGCAATCCCACTCCTGGGCATATACCCAGAGAAACCATAATTTGAAAAGACACATGCACCCCAATGTTCATTGCAACACAATTTACAATAGCTAGGACATGGAAGCAATCTAAATGTCCATCAACAGGTGGATGGATAAAGGAGATATGGTACACACATATAATGGAATATTACTCAGCCATAAAAAGGAACGAATTTGGGTGATTTGCAGAGACGTGGACGGACCTAAAGACTGTCATACAGAGTGAAGTCAGAAAGAGAAAAACAAATATCATGTATTAACGCATATATGTGGAATCTAAACAAATGGTATAGATGATCTTATCTACAAAACAGAAATAGAGACACAGACATAGAGAACAAACATAAGGAAACCAAGGGTGAAGGGAGGGTGGGATGAACTGGGAGATGGGGATTGACATATATACACTATTGATACTATGCATAAAATAGATAACTAGTGAGAACCTACTGTAAGGCACAGGGAACTCTACTCAGTGCTCTCCAGTGATCTAAATGGGAAGGAAATCCAAAAAAGAGGGGATGTATGACTACGTACAGCTGATTCACTTTGCTGTACAGTAGAAACTAACACAACATTGTAAAGCAACTCCACTCCAATAAAAAATTTTTTAAATGTCTATTGAGTATGGTCACCATTAGCATAAGGGCATAGGTACCGTTAGCACAAGAGTGTAAAATATTACTAATTAAAAAGGGGATCTGGTATAGTATTAAGCTGATTTTTTTCTGGTTAAAAAGGAATTCAGACACTGACCTTAGTCACCATAAAGATTCTCTATTCTTCTACTTCAATAACTTGCCTCAAATCTCAATATAATCATTTGATAACTGGGGAAATCCCTGCTCCCTGGCATTCACCCAGTGTTTTGCCAGAGCTAGGAGTGAGGTTAGCTAAGAGTCCTCTCAGTTAGGCTCATGCATATATGCTGGCCCCAATAGAGCCCCCTCAGTTTAGGTCATTAATAATGTTGTGTCCTTTATATACGCAGCAGCAGTTCTGATTATATATCATCCGTACATGCTCTCTGAATTGATTTTTTCTAGTAGAGGCAATACATTCATATTAACCCCAGCTGTACTTTCTCTCCCAAGCAAGACAGCTGACCAGGGTTGGAAAGGCAATTTGCGGTTCACATCAAGCCAGCAAATATGTCTTGACTCAAGTGCCAACTGAAATGTCTCAATATTCAAGCCCAGTTGAAAAACGCTCCATAACTGATAATCTTTGTCTTTCAGGAACTCAGGAGAGGAGAGTAATAGTAAACGCACAGCACAACTTATTTATCATTCCTGCTGACACACCAAATCATTACACTGATTTTATTTTTATATTATTTTAATCGGCTGAACCTATCAGTCACTTCATGAAATAACTGACTAACCAGCAAAAGACAAGAGGGGTCAGTAAAAGATTGAAAAACTAACCATGGAATTTTTGAGATGCTGATTTAACATTCCAAAAAAAAAAAAAAAACTAGAGATACACAGTCCTACTTTTCTCTTGGAAATAACAGGGAAGAACAACAGTTAATTGTGATCCAGTACAAAGAACAATCAAATTTAGTCCTAAGGTTACTACTTCATCAACAATACCAGCATTACTAAATTTTTATTCCTACTTGTTTGTTTGTGTGCGTGTGTGTGTACTTCTTCAAAGTTCAGATCATCACAAGGAACATACAGCACAAAGTATTTTAATCCTATTCTAAATAAAGATTTAGAATTCTTAGGGATAAAAAACTGTCAGTAGTATTACTATGCCTTATAAAATTATACAATCTGAAATGGAGGAATATAATAGCCACCCGAAGGTAGTTTTTCAAATATAGAATTATTTTCATACCAAAATACAGTTAATAAAAATAATTTTGCATGCTTATTTTAATTTAAATTTGGAAAAGGGAATAAAAATCGTGTTTTAGTTAAAAATGGACTATTAGGATTTAAAGCCTTCTCTGCTTTCTTCCTTTGTTGCAACCTGTATAAGGAGGTGCTCTGTGTTTTATTTTCCAGTCATCCATTTTTTTTTCAGCCTCCATAGCTCCATAAAGTTGCTCAAGGCAAACAAGATCTTCATACGTCTAAACAAATGTCCTTCTCAGATTTCACCTCTAAGGCTATCATACTTAAAATCTGCAGTCTGACGACCTAAAGAATTTGCTGGTACCACAGTTCATTTACATGAATGATTACATCAAAAAATATAACCTAAATTTTGTAACTTACCTCTGATTACAAGAAAGCAATAAAAGGGGCTTCCCTGGTGGCGCAGTGGTTGGGAGTCCGCCTGCCGATTCAGGGGACACGGGTTCGTGCCCCGGTCCGGGAAGATCCCACATGCCGCGGAGCGGCTGGGACCGTGAGCCATGGCCGCTGAGCCTGCGCGCCCGGAGCCTGTGCTCCGCAACGGGAGAGGCCACAACAGTGAGAGGCCCGCGTACTGAAAAAAAAAAAAAAGAAAGCAATAAAAGCATATTCAGTAGGAAGAAAAACAGAAAATACACAAATAATGCTAGTTTCACTGTGGTTCCTTTTCTCTTTATTTTCTATTCTTTAACATAGATATATTACATTTACAATGAAAACGTTATGTCTCTAACAGAATGTTTTTTGAAACATTGAAAATGTTACTGTTTCTAAATATTAGTCTTAAAAATATGTCATTGGATATGGTTTTACTCTTTTTAAATTATTTTCTCAAAAAGATAAGCTAGTTCTAGCCTGCCATTCCCAAACTGAAGTACCTAAAATACCTTAAAAGGATTTCAAGAAGGAGAGCATGTCAAAATCTATCTGGTGAACCAGAAATGTTCATTAGAAGTGGCAAGATTAGTTCCTTCTTAAAGGCCACACTTCTCATAATTTTTTACTAAATTTATCTTCATAGTTTCATAATAAGAAAGTTATACATTAAGGTTGAATCACAACAAATTTTTTTCTTTTTGTCAATCCTACGATGAAAAACATGAAATGAACATTCCCAGAATATGTTTAGAGATAGAGTCTCTCATATCTCAGGTTGTATCACACATGTCCCAGGCAAGATGGCAAACTTTTCAGTTGAAAAATTTGTGAAATTGGCTGCTGGAAATTGACAACTTCCCAAATGATGTCAGCTATGATAAACTTAGAAACTGGAGGCCTGGAACTCACCAATATTCTCACTTTTACTGAATATTTACTGTAAAACTCTGGTAAGTAGACATTTCCTAGGTGCTGGAGACATAAAGAACTATGAGACACAGACCCTGTTCTACCTACTGTCCATTTGGTAGTTGTATCAATTAGGCTGTTTTCATTTGCAAGAATCAGAAAACTCATATAGCTTAAAAATTAAGATAATTTATTGATTAATACCAATAGAGAGTATAAGCAGATTTCAATTTTGATCAGGGACCTAGGTTGGCTTAATTCTCATGCTGGCTTTTCTCGTGGTGGTAAAATGGCTGCAGTGGTTCCAGATTCATATCCGCACGTCACAAAAAAGAGGGCTTCTACATATTCAACCATCAAAGTCCTATTTGGACATGATCTGACCAAACCCAAACAATCACTACAGCTATGAATATATTGTGTACTGATCTGCTTAAGCTTCAGTTACTTCCCATCCTTGAACCAATCAATAAGATTATAATGACACAAAAATCAATCAGAGTTAATCACTGAGGCTGGAGGTGGAGTTAATATCACCTGTATCCCATGGATACCATACAAAGGCAGAAGGCTCAAATGTATGCTGGGGAGGAAACTACAAGTTTTATGAGAGTAGCCAATACAATAACAATGAAAAGTAGTAACAATAGAAGTCAATAAGAGTGATGTAACAAAAATATTGTGAACAATTACAATTATGGAGGGTAAAGTCTTACATATGTTTTGTTTTTTATGAATATTTGTTGATTTATCATGCATTGATTTTAATTTACAATTGCTGAAATAATGGTAAATAAAATAATTATTTTATAGTTCAGAACAACACAAGGATATATGGGGGTTGTATTGTTCTGGAAAGGAATCGGAAAAAGGCCTTGAAAGGATGAGCGTGAAGATATTTTGGCTTGCATGATTGAGGAGTAAGGCACTCTAGTGGAAGAAATAGTTCAAACAGAGAAGTGTGAAACACAGAACATATTTTCTAGAACAGTCTAACCTTAGATGATAAGATGCAGTGCCTTAAACACACCTTATCTCTTTAAAGTAGCTATGAACACAGACTCCTATTCTTGCAAGATGCTGCATTAACCATTAACTGAGGCTTGTAGCTTTTGCTGGAATTACACTTTCCTACCAAGATTGAATTGAATTTAAAAATTATACAGAAACTACACACACACATGCATTTTTTATTTTTACAATATTTTCAAAGGAGATTTGACAACATAGTCACATAGGCCATCCCATGTAATAATTTAAACCAGACAGTATAGTAGAGATACTGAATGCTATTTTATTTAAAATCTTCCACTCAAGAAAATCTGGAACTCTCTAGATCAATGACTTGCATATAGATATGACCATCTCATAGTTCATTTTTGTTGCTTTTCTAAAACAATTTGGCTACCAAAATTGCAAGACTATGTTACCCAACATATTTTAAATTGTAAAATACATTCTAGATAACATTATCTCAGAAAATGTTATCAAGTTGAGTCTATCTCAGTTTCTTTTTCCTATTTATTGACACATCTCAAGGAAATGACAAAATTGAAGCTACTTTTCTCTCACCTTGTCATTTAATATTGTTCCTTCCTACCAAACCACTGTTTAAAAAGTCATCAGCTCTCAACTGGGAAATAACTGAGTTAACTGATTCCCCAAATATGCTCTTCTGAGAAATTAAGATATATCTATAAGTTTCAGTTAACAGCAGTCTAATTATAAGGAATCCTCAATGAGAGGATCTCCATTTGGTAAAGCTCATTGAGGGAAAGTTAGAATTATAAGGAAACAAATTTTCATAACTGATCAAGAAAGCTATATCACTTTCAAAGTAATGTCCAAGATAATTTATCCAGATCTCCATTCATTTATTTAACAAATTCTTTTTGAAAGTTTACTATGTGCCAGGCATGATGCAAGATATTGGGTGAATAACAAAACTAAGACTGATTATGGTTTCTGTTCCAGTACAGGTGAGACTAGTTGGGAAAGACAAACAAATAGGCAATAACAATACCAGCAGTAACATGAAATAATGGGAACACACAGTATAGGTATCTAACTTGGAATTATAGAATTAAAGAAGCTATCCTAGAAAAATTTTTCAAAAAATTTTCAATATCAAAGCTGAGAAATAAACAGTGATTACAGTTAGCCAACCAAGGAAAAGGGATAATTGTATATAAAGAAGGAATAGAATATGCAAAGGCCTAGAATCTAGGGAGCATGGTACAATCAGGAAACTTCTAGAACCTAAAAGAATTCACAAAATGGGATCAGCCAGGCTTTTACTATATTTGGTGGATTATGTCCTACTATACTGAAAGAAAAAAAAAAAAAGAACAAGGCAACCATACCAGGGAGGTAGAGGGAAGTAGAGAAAATTCAACTTTTTCATATCCTACTGGCTACTACAGCTAACGCTTTTTACTGCTAAAGTAATTCTTCCTTGGTTCAAGAAATAAAATTATTTTCTTATAATTATTTAGGAAGGGACCAAAGCTTGGGCAAGTACTAAAGGAGGAAAATAAAGCCACATCTGCAATCACCTACTGACCAAAGGAATCAAGTCCTACTGATGTTCATTCAATCTTGATACAGAAATTTGAGAGGTACAGACTAAATATGAACATGTCTGAAGATAATGGGTTGATTCATTTCTTTAAAATTCTGGACCCTTAGAGAATCACTGAGCCAGCCTACCATTAAACAACTAGATCAGTCTAAGGAGCCTTGTTCCAAATCTTCTTATCTCTCAAAAAACAATGAGTCCTCTTTTCTTCTCCAATATTTTGAATCACAAAATTATATAGAATCCACCAAATTAAAAGATTAAATATAAATTTCTAAAAAGTTGATCTCTATACTAAAGTCATTTTTAACATAAAATAAGTCCATTGTGAGGATAAAAAAAAAATCTCTTTGTCTTTACTGAACAAAAAAATAAGATAATGATAGACTGAGATACAATTTAGGCTTTATTTTGAGTTTAAGTTACCTCATTTTAAAGATCTCATAATACTTCAAATCTATTTTTGATCTACAAACATGTCATTAAAAATAACATTACCAAATAAGATGTCTTCACAGATTTATATCACCTCATGGAAGTAGACCAGTTACACTTAGTGGTGTGCTTAGCTTCTGAGAGCTTACTGATAAATTTTCAGAACTTTTGCAAACTTGTTGACATCAGCCATGGTAAAAGTATTTACACCACAGAAATTGGCAAATTCTACAAAACAAAGTTGCCCCCACCCCAAGAGTCGAATATTAAATATTTACCAACACATGACTAGTTACATTCATGGGGAAGCATAAAAGAAAGTGAATCACATCAACATTATACAATTGTTTATAAATCACATATGCTAACGAAGCACAGTAAAAAAAAAAAAATCATTCTTAGTATCTTCCCTAGTCCACTCTATAAGACTGAATCCAATTATTTTCTTACTGTCTAAGGCTCACCCTACCCCAATTATTATGTAATATGGAAAGCAAATGACAATAGTTAAAGTTTAAAAGCTTGATTCCCAGATTTGCTTTTCCAGAAATTAGCTAATGTGATTACTCCAGAATTTTGTGGTTTCAACCTATGTTTATCTATAATTTTTAACTAAGCCACTCAACTATCTATCAAATATGTAAACTTAGGAAAGAATATTGACCTTTTTTGTTAGAATGCAGAGAAAAAATATACATAAAATCTTCTAAAGCCATAACATTCAAACTTGGCAGGTCTTTAGATCTTAGTGAATAAAGAAAATCAAGCCAACTCTGTAAAGCAGTTAAGTAATTTTTAAGCAACAAAGTCTTGAAATGACAAGATAAGCATATGAAACGTTTCCTCTAAGTTTCAAGGTCAGTTGAGGAGATAAGGATGCTGCCATTGAGGTACACATTATATGTCATAAAAAGCATAGAAAGCCAGCTATACAGCTCACTTGGGCTCAGGTCAGATAGAAGTGCTACAAATGGGTGATGAGAGAAACTCAAGGTTTCACTGCTTTACTTGCATTCATTCTTCACAAACTCAAAGCATAGTGTTGAAATCAAGTAATCAAGGTTTAGTCCAATAGAAGTGCACCAATTCTTAGAATTATCAACTTTAGAAATTCTCTGGGAAATGAATTACCCCAGAGTACATGAATAAAAGTTAAGCTGCTCACAATTTCAAAGGTTCTTTACCCTACATGAAGGACTTTTAAAAAGGACTTTTAAAAGCATGATGTATTTAAACAGCCACCCTACACTGCAGTTCTGACACTGGATGGAAAGGTCACCTTAACATATACCAGTGTTCAAGGATAAGTCCCTCCGACACACATTTGGCACTCACTACCTCATTGCTCTGGTACATCTTGTCAACAAGGAAATGTCCGGGTCTTTACAGCAAGTCTTTATAAAGACCACATAAACAGAGAAGTAACCCAGTCTATTAATAAGCCCATCAAAGGCATTCTTCTTTATTGTCACAGTGTTTTTGACCTCTAGCATTTCTTTTTGGACTTTTCTTAGGATTTCCATCTCTCTGCTTAAATCACCCATCTGATCTTGTATGCTGTCTACTTTATCCATTAGAGTCCTTAGCATATTAATCAGAGTTGTTTTAAATTCCCAATCTGATAATTCCCATAATCCTGCCATGTCTGGTTTTGACACTTGCTCTGTCTCATCAAATTATGTTGCTTTTCCTTTTAGTATGCTTTGCAATTTTTTCTTGATAGCTGGACATGATGTACTGGGTAAAAGGAACTGTTGTAAATAGGCCTTTAGAAATGTGGTAGGAAGTTGTGGCAGGAGGGTAATCATTCGATAGTCCCATAATTAGGTCTCAGTCTTTTAGTGAGGTTGTAACCCTAGACTACGAACTTCACAAATGCTTCTCAATCCTCCCTTCCCCCACCCCTCAGGTGGGACAGGATTGCTGGAGTGGGCTAAAGTTAGATAATTCTCTTCTCTCACATAGAATCTAGGGCTGACTGGAATTGAATTATTTCCCTCCTGCAAAGTAAGTTAGGCTCTGATAAAACCCCAGCAGGACAAGCTCCAGGTGAGGGCAGGCCTTGTTAAGAACAGAGTGCTCTGGTGTATTTCATAATAGTTCCTTTTCCTCTTTCCCTGCTGAAAGCATATGGGGAATTTTCTCCAGTATTTACTATTGAAAACAGCATCAAGCTCTTGGAGGTAATTCCCACAATAGAATAGAGGCCCCCTATGACAGGGTCCTCTACAGTCTTTAACTCTTAGAGTTGTCTACACTGAGCCTCCAGCAATTTGTCAATTACAGTTCAGGTTTTCCTACCCTGACACTGGTTCCCACACAGTTTCCACTCATGTGTCTATGCTCCGGGAAGCTGTAACTCCTTGTATTACCCGTCTGTCTCTCCAGTCTTGGACACAAGGATTTACCCTTTGTCATCCCCTCTCTTCCAGATCCAAGAGGAGTTGCTGATTTTTGTCTGTTCAGCTTTTTACTTCTTGTTAGGATGAAGTGGTGACTTCAAGCTTCTTACATGCAGAACAGGAATCCAGTGGAGCAACCCAATTTAGAGGTCCTCAGAGACAAAGGGAACACCTACAACTTGGCATTGACTTACTCTTCAGGTATGAATTGCCTTTTAGGGGAAAAGATCCACCTGGCCTTTGCTGAGATAGAATCAGATGGAATTGAAAAGGGAATGAGAAAGGAAGCATCAGAAATAAAAATTAATAACAGTGGATATTATACACCTACATTATTTTATTTAATCCTAAGAAGAACCCTAATTTTCAGAGTCTTGGGGTTAATATATCTCCAGTTAGGCATACCTCCCACTTCCTCCTCCCTCTGCCATTACAACCTACTGAAAGAAAGGTAGAAAGGAGGGAATGAGGGGTAAAAGAATAAGAGAAATTACAAAAAGTTACCAAATACCTTCCATATTTCAGATGGTGTGTTTGACATGTCTACGGACTTTAAATTCATTTAATAGTCACAAAGCCCCTCAGACTCCCCTTTCGTAATTTATTTTCCTTTGTCTTCAGAATTGACTGGAGTTATTTCAACCACATATCCCTTGTATAAAAAGTATATTTGGGGTAGCTTCTAATCAAGATAATATAATAAGTTTATGCTTTGATATTCCCCTATGCTATAATCACATAGCAAGGATGGGCAAACTAGAAAAGGAGAAAACTAAAAGACATAATTGAGATCAAATAAAAGATAAGCAGCTCTGCGGTCAAGACATAGAACAGAAACACTGTGTGAGACAGGACCTGAAAGCCAGTGAGTCTTAGAATTCCGAAACAAGCAGAGTTTGCCAGAGTTCTACTCCTATCATTGGTACAGATCAACATGCATGAAGCCAGAGGCTAAACCCTCAACTATCCACTGGTGGCAAAGAGCAGGGGAATTTGGATATTCCCAGGGAGTACTGAAAACATATATGTCATTGACATCTTGCCACGTAAACAGGTGCTAATGAGATAGGAAAAAATAAGAAGTCACTTTGGCCATGTCTAAGACTGTGTAACAAGTGCCATCAGTCTCTGCAATAGATAAAGTTACAGTCTCAGTGTCTAAACACCCAGGGCATTGGGAGATACAACTGAATACTATTGGTGATAAACCACTATAAGCCTCCAGCTCCTGTTAGTCTTTTTAAGTGGCTGTATTAAGATATGCATTTCTCACTTTCTCTTTGCCTTTAAGTTCTTAATTAACAGAAACACTAATTAAATAAAGGTTTTCCTTTGTTCTCACGGGATTCCATATCATTTCTTTTGGACCATGACAGAAGGGACAGGAAGAAAGTTTAGAAAATGATTTAAGTATCAGAATGCCAGTATTTTTGTGCTAATTCCCTGAGCTCAAATTTCCACAGGTAATGAAAGAGGAGCAGATGACACTTACACATACAATGGACTGCATTACAGGAGAGGAACCCTGAGCTTAGGGAACCCAAATTCTTATAGTATGTAGTAAACATGCCTGCCCTTCACTCTAGAGGGAGACATTATACTGGAAAGTAAGAAAACCTGTTCTTTTGCTCCAGAGGGAAATGGTGTCTCTAATGCCCAATAATGATCTTTAGAAACATCGATTTAAAGTCCTAAATAAAGAGCAGTCAGTGCCTCACTTGCAGGATGTTCAAAAACATAAAAGACCCATGGATAATTGTCTTCCAACAAATATATGAAAAGATTCTCAATCTCATTAGTCAAAGTGAAAATGCAAACTGTGATATAATATACCCATTACATTGGATTAAAAAATAAAAGGCTAAAAATAGGAAGTGTTGACTAAAGTTTAGGGAAATGGAAACACTCATACACTGCTGATGGGAGTGTAAATAGGTCCACTCACTTTGAAGAGTAATCTGGCAACATGTAGTAAAGCTGAAGATGCTCATATTCCAGGATCCAGGGGTTTCACCTCTTGGTATATGCGTCCATGAAGCTTTTGCAAATGTTGCCAATAAAAAAAAATTTTGTTGGCAGCGTTCCTTGTATGCATGACCGAATTCTTTATAAAACAGAAAAGTTGGAATCAGCTTAGTTATCCATCAGAGGTGAGTGGTTAAGAGAAGTTATATAGAAGACTCAACAGAAGCTAAAATGAATGAACAAAAGCTATATGTATAATCATGTATAATCCTCAAAATTACTGAGTTTAGTATGCCATTCATATAATATTTAAACTTGTAAAAGTTATCATATATTATTTTTATATAATAATTTATGTAATAAATTTATTTTTAAAGAGAAAATAATCTTGCATGGGAATAATAAATACTGTATTCTTGGTAGTTCTTTCTTTTAGGAAGTGAGGAAATTAGCATCAGGAAAGATTCCCAGAGGCCTTAACTATAGCTATAATATTTTCTTTAGTTTAATGATATAAAACAAATATAGTACAATACTAAAATTTCTTAACCCTGGGTATGGGAGTGATTGTTAAAATATTCTATATTATTGTTTATGCATTTGAAATATTTTATCCTAAGAATGATTAAAGCGATGTTAGTTTGGGAGTTCTGCTAAATATTCATGTTTCCTGCATACTATCATTTAGTTTTTTGGCCAAGAGAGCCAGTATAGCTTTATGATTAAGAATCTGTACTCCAAACTAAAAACGTCAGAGTTCAAATCCCAGCTCTATACCTAACCATTTTTGTAACATTAAGCAAGTTAACTAACATTTTTAAGCTTTAGTCTATATGTAAATCTGGGAAAATAATATACGTTACATTCTAGGTTTGTTAAAAGTGCTCCAAGAGGCAATAAATGGCTTCTCTTCCTTGGAAAAGAAAGCATTTTAAAATGTTGACTGATATTTGATATTAGGAACAATTTAATATATATTTCATACATCCCTCTTTTATTTTTGGCCATAGCAATCTAATGTAACATTATAATCTCTTTAGAAAAAAAGATCTCTTTAATCAGAGGTATGGTATATGTTTTCTAACTTCTTTTGACACATTCTTCATACCAGCTGACGATATATCTCGCTGTTGCTCAATCCGCTCAGTTTAGACTATGAGACTGTGATCATCCTGTTTTCTCTGTCTTTAATATCTTTCCATTCTGAATGGCTTATCCAACTCTTATTTTCCTTTGCAGCCTATGTCAAGACCTATTTCCACAATGAGATTTTCCTAAATCTTACCAATATACTTTGCACCAAATAGCTTTTTCTGAATAAAAACGTATTACTATCAATGACCAACAATAATTTCAGTGTTTTACATTTATGGCACTCTATAGTTTAAAATCACTTAAAGATTATGGCACTCATATGACATTCAGGTAAAGATGAGCTACTGTGCAGAACTAATTTTATATCTGCTAACTCTAAGTTTAATACTTGGCATCACCTCACATACTAAGCACTAAGATCTTTCAAAAAGTTCACCTTTAAAGGTATACCTCGCTATTGGGTTTTTTTGTGTGTTTTTTTTGCAGTACGCGGGCCTCTCACTGTTGTGGCCTCTCCCGTTGCGAAGCACAGGCTCCGGACACACAGGCTCAGCGGCCATGGCTCACGGGCCTAGCCGCTCCATGGCATGTGGGATCTTCCCAGACCGGGACATGAACCCGTGTCCCCTGCATCGGCAGGCGGACTCTCAACCACTGCGCCACCAGGGAAGCCCCTCGCTATTGTTTTTTTAATGAGTACTTTCCTGATACAAGGCTTTTTTTAAAGACTGAAAACCACAAGATGTTTTAGTTGCAAACATAAACTCATCAGTGATAATAAAAATGAACCATCAACTATCTTGTAATGTCTTGCCCGAGCAGTGTGTTCAGAGGCCCTGTTCTGTCCAGGTACAATATGATCCAGTTGCCTAATAATGGGTAAATATGTAACAGATTCCACAGAAAAACTTGAAGAGGGTAAAAGATGGACAATTTGTAAATTTATCTGTACTACACAATTCCTTTGACATAAAGAAATGAGCAGTCAAACAGAAAGACCCCATGCAAGCTGATGGGACGATCCCGTATGGAAGGATCCCAATTAGAAGGATTCTATATGGAAGCCTCTGACTTGCCAAGGGAGATCCATTCACATCTAAATCAACTAAATCTCTCTATATACACAGTGTCCTTAACTGTGGGATTCACATGCCTAAAAGCCATCATCTTGAGGAGTCCTAATGGTCTAGGATCAGGGAGTAGGTGTGAAATAGGACAGGGGAAGATGAGAAAAGCAGAACTGCACTCTTTCTCTTTTACTTCTGAAATCCTATATATAGGCTTTGGTTTTAAAGCCTGAATGGTAAGCCTGCTTAATTTAATCAGTTCCATGTAAGGGAAGACAGATATTAGAAATTTCAGCAAATGAAGAGAACTAAAAATTTCCATTATCAAAAAGGACCTACCCAAGAGCCATTTATTAATAATATCCAGTCTTTATTCTGCTTTATGTTACTGTTTGTCTATCCATGTGCTTGCTTCCTTATATTTCTGGTTAGTTTGCAAGTTACTGAATGATAAATCATGTACTTTATATTTCTTTAAAATCCCTGATATTGCTATTGTAAAATTAGTTTAAAATGTATGAAGTTTTAAAGTCTTTATTTTATTTATATGATTTTGGCTGTAGGAAAGACTTGATAATTCTTAATGTCAAAACCTGTTTCTAATTGCTAACTTGTTCTAATTAAGAGGGTGACTGGGGAAAAGAGAAAATAAGTGGATACCAGATTGAATCCAGGTTCCAGTGAAAGGGATAAAGTAAACAAAAGACAAAAAAGAAGAAGAAGAGATAAATCAGGAGGAATAAATAAATAAAGAGTTGTTAGCCAACCAAAACCGACTACAAAAATGGATGCAGCCAGGTTAGATGTAAATACAGACTGGAAAACTGAGAAATGCTGTGTAGGTAAATTCTTCATCTTGAAACAGGAAAATGGATCCAGTTATGTCCAACATTACACATATGTAATTGGATTCTCCCAATAAATTAATAAAGTTTTATAAACTATAGATCTCTTTGAAAAAATGACAGAGATTGCAATGAAGATGAAGACGTTATGTGTGTAAAAGGGACACATTACTGATAAGATTACTTAAAATGCAAACACCAAGAAAAATAGGCCTTCGTGACATTCATGGATTAAACTTAAGGTAAAGAGAAGAAAATAAATTGGACTTTTGGGATTCACAAAAGTTCTGGACTGAGATTTCTTAGCCTTGGGCAACTGAACAGAGCCATCCAGAAATAAAAAAAAAAATCTAAAACTTACTTCAGAATTTATACAAAGTTTAATTACATAAGTATGTAATTTTACAGTCCCTTCCATGCATTTTTAGTTTGTAACTTATGATTCTTCTTTCTGTGTGATTCAGGGTGTTATGATATTTACAGCTGCCTACTGTGGAAAAAGCAGAGAGAAGTGGCAAATGGTTAAAGTTCCAACTTCTCAACGAAGCTTCACCCATTTCCATCCTCATCTCATTTTGAGTCTCTGGTTTAGGCATAAGAATGATGAAAAACTATTAAATTAGTTTGGTGTTGTGAAGAGAGTCATTTCTAAAAATTAAGGGACTTGAATCCTAATGTATGTCTACACTTATTTCCTGGGGTCCAATAGGGCCCAAAACCTCAGAGAAGAAGACTTCAATGAATGGGAACTCAGGACACCATAGAGTAGACTCATATCCTTCTCAAGAATGTTAACATTATCTATATTCAGTGATAATGACCATGAGCATCCCTCAGAGTTACAAGGCTCAGCTTTTTGAAGGGCTTAAAGATAAAGTTATCAAGACTGATTTTTTATCAAAGGAGGCCAAGGACTTCAAGAATACAAAACTATCCATTGTGCTGAAATGCCAATCTCTACACTTGATTCACCAGGGATGATGAACTGGAGGACCAGGAATGAAGAGACTGAATGTTTGGAAGTTAATAAACAAATATGACTACTTGTGATAATTTATGTAGGAACGTGGTCAAAGTTTAAATAAAAAAGACAAATTGGGGCATATGGTAAAATAAGTTCCTTCAATACAGGGCAATAATTTTTCTGTAGAATCTTGGGGGTTAGCAATTTTTTTTTTCTGAGCAGAGGTACAGCATGATGAAAGTAGTACTTTAAGAATTTTAATTTGTGTTAATATAGAGTACAAATTGTGGGAATTATTTTTAATTCACAGAATCCATAAGAACATAACCTATTTCCACTAGGACTTTTGTACACATCAATCTTTGTCCCTAATGAATCAGAAATAACCTAAAAGAATCATATATGCTGGAATTTATATATAATAATTTTCAATAGCTTCCATGCAGTAGAATTAGTGTAAACTGAGCCTTCCCTGAAATTCATCTACAAATGTTAAGTTTCCAAATAATTCATTTTAATGATATTACCACCTATGAGTTCCCAGATTACATATGACCAAAGATACTTGTATTTAAAGGTATAGAAATTATTCATGTTGCTTTTATGAGATTGTTACAAAATGCTCATGTTGCTTTTATGAGATTGTTACAAAATGCTCAAAGGTGTATTGACTGACACAAAGATTAATATGGATAAAGACATAAATACATACAAATATGGTTGTTTATACAGAATTATCATTATAAATGAAAGAAGTAAACTGTCTCCTAATTTATTTTTTATCTTTGCTTATCTAAATCTGGATAAAAATTAAGAGACTTTTTGGTAAGGTTAAGAAATAATGATCATGAATATCTCTTTCTCTGAAGAAAATTCTATTTGTCATCTAATGACATTTCCCCCTTACCTTTGGAAGGCTTTTTAACTAGGTCTTTGGGGGAAAACTCTCAGTTTTAAGAAAATTTCCTTTTCTCATTTAAAATTAAACAGTAAGTCAACCAATCCAGGCAGTATAGGGATGATGTGATGTCCTTAATTTTTTCATATAATGATATGTATGTGTGGTAAGAAATTCATCTTTGCTAAATTTCAAGTTTCATTTCAGAAGATAAAAGTATGATTTGGGCACTGTTCCCAGAAGTTCCTTTGGGGGAAAATGATACATTTCAAAACTGCAGAGTTCCAGTTGTATTTGGTTAAAATAATCATTTTGGAATGGAGGTTTTCTGTGTCTGTGTTTAAAGAACTGTTCTGTGTGTCTTAGTTCAGATTTGAGAGATGTCAAATTACGTGAACTCCAGGTTGTACATAGTCGCAGCTAATAATAAGCACAAAGTGTTGAGTTGTAACACCAACTAAATGTATTCACATGTCCTTATTTTGAGTTTAGGACAGTGCTTTCCTCACCAAAAATAATTAAAACCAGATACCAAGGTAGCACAGCTGGATTTAGGACAAATATGCCACTAAAAAATATCTACTTCTACCCTGAAACAGAAAGGAATGTCTCCTTAAAAATAAAACTCTCTTATGGCAGCAGGATGTACAATTATATCTTACTTGTGGTCTTAGTTGCAGTATCTACTTTCACAAGTGAATTAAGAGAGACAGAAAAAAATCCCAGAAGAAATATAAGGATTGATTCTGGTAAGGCTGAAAGATGTAATTGTCTTTCTACATGACACTAGCATTTTTCACAGAAAAGGCAATATTGAAATATCTGTCAATGATAATGTTAGTTTAAATTCAGCATTTGACACAATATTTTTTTTTTTTTTTTTTTTTTTGCGGTACACGGGTCTCTCACTGTTGTGGCCTCTCCCGTTGCGGAGCACAGGCTCCGGACACGCAGGCTCAGCGGCCATGGCTCACGAGCCCAGCCGCTCCACGGCATGTGGGATCTTCCCGGACCAGGGCACGAACCTGCATCCCCTGCATCGGCAGGCGGACTCTCAACCACTGCGCCACCAGGGAAGCCCGGTGACACAATATTGTTTTAAGTTGCATGTAGAGTCAAACATTTTGTAGAAAAAAAGTGGAAGTAGGATGTTAGGAACACCCTTAAAGGACTTTACTCTTCAGATATAAAAGCCACTTAGAATGTATTATGAAACTCCAAACTCTTAACAGGTTCCAAATAAAACAAAAATGGCAAGGTATTAGATTAATTTCTATATCCACTTAATCAAAAATTTGGTTAACATTCTATTCTCCATTGCCAAGAGAAAAGTGTTGAGAAAAGGAGTGTATAAGTCATGATGTTTTAATGAACTGCTAGCTTTTGGAAAATAGTTTAAAAAAGAAAATGGAAGCTTGGAGGAAGAGAGTTAGACCAAACTTCATAGCACTAACATTGTTAGTGGGGCTAGTTCAACATTACTAATGATATTTTCAACTGCAAAATAAAGGTATTATTACACTAAAAAGAAAAAATAAAACTAAAAGAGTTCAGCTTTTCTGTTTGAAATAACGGCCAGATTAATCATATTCTAGACATTTTTTCTATTGTACACAAGTAATACAATCAAAATGTTCACTGTAGACCCTCACACCTCATTTAAAAGATTTTTTTCCCAAACATAACCTCAGCACCAGTTCTCTCTAAAAATATAGACTACACATGAAGATCAAGTTTTTAATTGTATATCTATTTAATTTTATTACTTTCCAAATATAAAGTTTATGCCTTGTTTCAAATGAAATTTGGCTTTCATTATTTTATAGCCATCAAAATTAATTTGAGTTGTTTCTTTTCTTTTCCAATCTATACGACAGATCTTTGAAATGTATTTTTTCAACATTTCTAATAGCTAGTGTATCTGCAAAAGGTCAATAAATATCAGTTTAGAAAACTTGTCAGTACAGACTAAAAATATTCTGTACTTTCATCTTCCCAGTAAGCCCTAACAGTGACAGAAAATCTACTTCATAGTGAAATTCAAAGTGGAGATATTTGATGACTACATTAGAATCTAATTAGAACACATCCTATTTAGAGTAAAACTTGGTACAAGTGAAATATGTTATGAACATTATGATGGCTAAACAAACTTTTACGTGCCTTACCCTGAAGGAAACACAAAATAAGAAAAATATAGTCCCTGCTCTCAAGATGTTTAGATGAAAATATTCTAAAGATATAAGAAAAGTACAAATAATTTTTTTAAATAACAATGTTAATTTCATTATAGAGTGTTTTCAACTATAATGCCCAAACATTTTAGACATGGCAATAGCAAGATTTCTTTGTGTTCCTATGAATATTCAGATACATTTCAAACATTCCTAGGAGTGGAATAAAATAGTGGTCATCATTTTTGCATTTTGACATCATTTGCATACTGGAAAAACCAAGGAGAATTTTTATTCAACTTTATTCTTTTCTCTTCATCACCTCTTGCCCCAAATAAGACATCAATTTTAATGGGAGCACTTCACTAAACAGCAATTCATTTATTATATTATTGCTTCTACTCTTTTATTAGCATTTTAGTTTATAAATATAAGCTTTGATTTTTGAAACATTTCTTGAAATACTTAAAACATGCTAAGAGATTTTGGGCTTCAAACAAGATACTCATGACCAGCCAACTGATAATACTAATAAAAACTAACAATGTATCAACTAGATAAGCCTGTTAAAAATGAATACCTTATGAATACTATGTTATCTATATATCCACATTGTGAAACCTGGATTATTGAAAGGTTTTTAATGAAACTTCTTAAAATGGATAAAGGTTAGGTTTTTTTTTTCCTCCTCCTTTTCATCATGAGATGACCTTATAATTATATATAAATTTGTTACTTTATTCAGAGCAAAATAAGTTCATATCTTCCAACTTCACTTTTTTTTAATATGTATTTATTTTTGGCTGTGTTGGGTCTTCATTTCTGTGCGAGGGCTTTCTCTAGTTGTGGCAAGCGGGGGCCACTCTTCATCGCAGTGCACGGGCCTCTCACTATCGTGGCCTCTCCTGTTGTGGAGCACAGGCTCCGGACACGCAGGCTCAGCGGCCATGGCTCACGGGCCCAGTTGCTCCGCGGCATGTGGGATCTTCCGAGACCAGGGCTCGAACCCATGTCCCCTGCATTGGCAGACAGATTCTCAACCACTGTGCTACCAGGGAAGCCCAAACTTCACTTTTGATTTTAGCCAGTAAATTATTTTCTTTAGGGAGACTGTGTGTATAGTTTTTGCTAAATAATCATAAATTAAAACACTGAGCAATTAACATATGGCAGAGACTGTGGCTTATCTTGTTGAACTTTTAAAACCAGCCTATGTATTGGAAGCATTTCTCTCCCTAATCTAAATGTGAAGAAACTGAGACTTAACAAGATTAGGTAACTTGCCTAAAGTTCAAGCTAACAAATGGCAGATGCAGGATTGGAACCCAGTCCATCTGAGACCTGAGTCATCACTCTTAGTCACTAAAACATGACACTTCCCAAAAGACATAAACATCCGTTTAGTGTAACAAGTATCAACTACTTGCCAATATACCACACAGGAGGAGGCCTAGGTTGTATGTCATTAGGTAAGAAGTGTTGCTTACTTCATGTAATTCTCCACAATTGCTGGAGAATCTAACCAACCCAGGTACATAGGTAAAAGATCACTTGGAATATTATTTAAAATTTTCTAGTTGAGAAGAACAGAACCTACATTATAAAATACATGTTTTATAGTTATATAATATATAACTTTAATAGACATACATATGCATATGTATAATAAAATTTTTAAAATCTCACATGTAATCAAATAAAAAGCAATAGACTGTGGTTTTGTTCTGAATCACAAATCCCCATCACTGGCCAAAGGAGCTTATGAAATGTCTTTCCTACTCCCTAAGGGAGTCTTCTCTGTGACAGCTGTTTCTCTGCTATGCCCTGACCCACTTCAGTATATCACACCAGTCCGTGGCTCACCATTATCTCTGCCAGTTCACACAGATCTGGTTATTCTGTTATATCAGTCCTCATATGCTAACTACAGTGCAGCATCTTTTTATACCTCTGTAATTGCACAAAATTAAATCTTTAAAATACAGACTTCAAGTATTTCTATACCTATACAAAGATTCAAACAATGCAGTAACTTCCAGAGGTGTGGCTATTTTCCAACTCAAGTCTTAAAAAATACAGATTACAAAAATAACTTTTTCTGTATACAACTGCAGTGAAAAAGATTTTATAAATCTTCCTGGATTTGGGAAGTAAGAGAGCAAATTCCAGACTGAATGTCACCTGAGAGTTCCTTAGTGCTTTCAGCTCAAGTGCCATGACAACCTAGTTGCTGTAATCAGTTGTAAGGTTTGTCACTAATAGTATATATGTTGTTTACAGCAATGAAAGTTCTCAGTCTCCTTCTCTGACTGTTCTGAAGCCCTTTCCTTCATTCAGTTTGTAATTCCTAAAGGGTATATATTTGCTTGATTTTTGTGCATCTCCTCCACTAGACTGTAAGCTCCACTGGCTATCCTTTTTTATTATTACACTCCCAGTGCTTAACACAGCACCCATTCTCTAACACTGTTTGGGGCATAAAGAAAGAATGAATAAATCTTGTCCAAATGCAAATCAAATCCTTCGATTTATCTTAAAACTTTCCAATGGCCTCCTACTTCCTAAAGCAGGAGCCTAAAACTCTTTGGAAAATATGCAAAATCTTTGATTACTGGGCCTATCCCTATCTCCAGCCTCCTTTTCTTCCATCTTTGCACTCAATCTCTGCTTCATGAATCCGGAAACACTGGAAGTTATCCAAATGTTTCAAACCTTCACATTACCCCAAATTTTGGACATGCTGTTTCATACACCTTAAAAGCTCTTATCACCACCCAATCATTAGCCCCCGATATGTGATTAGCTTATATCTACTCCTTCTTCAAGGTGCTATTCAAGGGTTCTGTGTAATTTTTCAGTGATGTCTTTCCTAACACTCCCCAATACAATTAGATTCTCCTTTGCCTATGCTCTCATTGCATTTTGTCCATATTCTCATTACAGCAATTATTATATTGTATTCATTATTTACTTTAGGTTTTACTTTCCTACCAGACAAGGATTATGACTACATAATCATCTTGTGATCAGGAGTTGTAGGTTTCATCTATGTGTTATCAGTATTTAACAGAGTGCCTATATATTAAAGGAGATCCTCTATAAAGATGTAGTGAATGAATGAAAGAATGGAGGTCTCATTGTTACTTAATTAATGATTATGCTAGGACAGCTGAAAAACCCTTCTATACTTATTTTTTTCTCTGTAAGATGGCAATAAACTCAACCTAACTCAGAGTATTACCCTAACAAATGGATTTAAACACAGTCTCTAAATTGAATGTTCTACAAATGCTTCCTCAAGACATTTACATATTAAAGGCAATTTACAGACATGAATTCAGTTTAGAATTCGAAATCAGAGAACTTGCAAACAGTATCATTTTAAATTGTTCACCACACTGTACAATAAAGAGATGATTCTTTTTTCCAGGAAGTATGCTACAACAGATAAGCTTTATCATATCTCACTATTCTTGGTTCCATGTTGGGGAACTATCATATACTGAAACTTAAGTTAGAAAATCTCGGGTGGGGTC
This sequence comes from Monodon monoceros, assembly GCF_005190385.1. Lineage (NCBI taxonomy): Eukaryota > Metazoa > Chordata > Mammalia > Artiodactyla > Monodontidae > Monodon > Monodon monoceros. Next base: position 69,339,617 of record NW_021703776.1, on the reverse strand, counting down.
TAAGACAGGTTCACCATTATACTAAGCTCTTTAATTACTGATACTAGAGAGTTATTGAACTTTAGAGCTAGAGGGGTTCCATGAGAGAAGAGCAAGTTTCCAGTAAATTTTTTTCTTAAGAAAATCCAGAACTTGAAGAAAAAAAAAAGATAACGATGTCACCTTTATCTGGTGCAGGAGTGGTCAATGTAAACCACCTGTATGTAAATTATGAGAATTAACTAAGCATTTCAAGGGATTTATCACCATTACCAGCTCACCTATATAAAGATGACTTTGGGGTACTACAGTAACACAATTCTCCATTATTTCCATACAAAATGACCTCAAAGAGGGAAATAACACTGACTACATTTTTGAGCTGGGCAGCACAAACATGAAAGTGTAATACATTTTCACATCACTTAAAAGACATTTCTGTTAGTACTAAAAGCAAAGGTCAGAAAAGATCTTTTTCCCGAGGGGAAGGGTTGCAGAGAAGAAGTACTGAAAATCCCACCTTTCAGTAGAATAATCTGTCCCTAATGTTGGATTCTTTATTTTTAATAAATGCTCTTGGAGGGCTAATGACGAAAAACAACTCTAATAATAAATAGCCTAATCAAAATGCAAGTCCATTTCTCTAGCATAGACATTAACAGAAATGAAAATTTCCCATTTGTTTCTTCAGAGAAGATACTTTTATATTGTTTTCTAAAAATTCTGACTTCAGAAAATAAATAAATAAAATATAACATGTGCAGAATGTTTCCTAGTCAAGAGGATTCTCTGAAATAATACATGCAGGACTTTTTTTTCTGATGAAAAGTAGTGTCATTACATACTCTACCTTTAGTTAAATTAGTCAAATTCTGTATTTTTCCCCTTTAATGTGTTACAAATTATATATGCTAGTTATAAAGCTTTAGTGATTATCCTAAACATTTTACTTTCATATTTAAGAGTAGAGTTTTGCTACCACTTTTAAGACTTAATCGGGGGGACCTTCAAGATGGCAGAGGATTAAGACGTGGAGATCACCTTCCTCCCCACAAATACATCAAAAATACATCTAAATGTGGAACAACTCCTACAGAACACCTACTGAACGCTGGCAGAAGACCTCAGACTTCCCAAAAGGCAGGAAAATCCCTACGTGCCTGGGTAGGGCAAAAGAAAAAAGAAAAAACAGAGAAAAAAGAATAGGGATGGGACCTGCACATCTGGGAGGGAGCTGTGAAGAAGGAAAAGTTTCCACACACTAGGAAGCCCCTTCACTGTGAAAATGGGGGATAGGTGTGGCGGGGGGAAGTTTTGGAGCCACGGAGGAGAGTGCAGCAACAGAGGTGCAGAGGGCAAAGCAGAGAGATTCCTGCACACAGGATCGGTGCCCACCAGCACTCACCAGCCTGAGAGGGTTGTCTGCTCACCTGCCAGCGTGGGTGGGAGCTGGGAGCTGAGGCTCGGGTTTCAGAGGTCAGATCCCAGGGAGAGGACTGGGGTTGGCTGCGTGATCACAGCCTGAAGGGGGCTAGTGCACCACAGCTAGCTGAGCGGGAGTCTGCGAAAAACTCTGGACATGCCGAAGAGGCAAGAGACCACTGTTTCGGGGTGTGCGAGGAGAGGGGATTCCTTCCCTGTCTGCCCACAGAAGGCAGAGCACCACCTAAAAGAGCTCCAGAGACGGTCATGAAACGCTAATGTTGCTGGTGTGGCCCACAAGAATCCTGTGTGCAAGCACACATCACTATCCACATGTGCGTCCACCACCCCAGGGGCCTGTGCTGCCACTGTCAGGGTCCCGTGATCTAGGGGCACTTCCCTGGGAGAACGCACGGTGTGCCTCAAGCTGTTGCAACATCACACTGGCCTCTGCCACCACAAGTTTGCCCCGCGTTCCAATTATAACTACCGTACACCTCCCTCCCCCCGGTGTGAGTGAACCAGACTCCCTAAACAGCCGCCGCTTTAACCCCGTCCTGTCTGCGCAGGGAATAGAAGCCTGAGGGTGACCTACATGCAGAGGTGGGGCCAAAACCAAAGCTGAACGGCAGGAGCTGTGTGAACAAAGAACAGAAAGGGAAATTTCTCCATGCAGCCTCAGGGCCAGCAGATTTAATCCCCACAGTAAACTTGAGGTACCCTGCATCTGTGGAATACCTGAATAGAAAAGAAATTAACCCAAAATTGAGGTGGTAGACTTTGGGAGCAAAGGCAGACTTGAGGTTTGCTGTCTGTGACTGAATTGTTTATGATTTTTATGTTTTTATAAAAAACATTATTATAGTTTTTAGCGTTTGTTATCAACAGTGGATTTGTTTATTGGTTTATTGCTCTCTTCTTTTTTTTCTATTACTTCTTACTTTTTTAATTTTAATAATTTTTAAAATATCTTGATGTTAATTATTCTATTTTTAAAATTTTTCTTTCTTTCTTTTTTTCTCCCTTTACTTCTGAACCGTGTGGCAGACAGGGACTTGGTGCTCCGGCCAGGTGTCACGTCTGAGCGTGTGAGGTGGGAGAACCGAGTTCAGGACGATGGATCACCAGAGACCTCCTGGCCCTATGTAATATCAATCAGCAAGAGCTCTCCCAGAGATCTCCGCCTCAATGCTAAGACCCAGCTCCACCCACAGCCAGCAAGCTCCAGTGCTGGATGCCCCATGCCAAACAACTAGCAAGACAGGAACACAACCCCACCCATTAGCACAGAAGCTGCCTAAACTCATACTAAATTCCCAGACACCCCAAAACACACCACCAGAAGCAGCCCTGTTCACAAGAAAGACAATATCCAGCCCCACATACCAGAACACAGGCACCAGTTCCCTCCACCAGGAAGCCTACACAACCCACTGAACCAACCTTAGCCACTGGGGGCAGACACCAAAAACAACGGGAACAAAGAACCTGCAGCCTGTGAAAAGGAAACCCCAAACACAGTAAGTTAAGCAAAACGAGAAGACAGAGAAACACACAGCAGATGAAGGAGCAAGGTAAAAACCCATCAGGCCAAACAAATGAAGAAGAAACACACAGTCTACCTGAAAAAGAATTCAGAGTAATGATAGCAAAGATGATCCAAAATCTTGGAAACAAAATAGAGAAAATACAAGAAACATTTAACAAGACGTAGAAGAACTAAAGAGCAAAGAAACAGTGATGAACAACAGAATAAATGAAATTACAAATTTTCTAGAAGGGATCAATAAGAGAATAACCGAAGCAGAAGAACAGGTAAGTGACCTGGAACATAAAATAGTGGAAATAACTACCACAGAGCATCATAAAGGAAAAAAAATGAAAAGAATTGAGGACAGTCTCAGAGACCTCTGGGACAACGTTAAACACACCAACATTCAAATTATAGGGGTCCCAGAAGAAGAAGAGAAAAAGAAAGGAACTGAGAAAATATTTGAAGAGATTACAGTTGAAAACTTCCCTAATATGGGAAACAAAATAGTTACTCAAGTCCAGTAAGCACAGAGAGTCCCATGAAGGATAAATCCAAGGAGAAACATGCCAAGACACATATTACTCAAATTATCAAAAAATAAATATGAAGAAAAACTATTAAAATCAGCAAGGGAAAAACAAAAAAAAACACACAAGGGAATCCCCATAGGGTTAACAGCTGATCTTACAGCAGAAACTCTTTAAGCCAGAAGGCAGTGGCAGAACATATGTAAAGTGATGAAGGAGAAAAACCTACAACCAATATTACTCTACCCAGCAAGCAACTCATGCAGATTTGACAGAGAAATTGAAAACTTTATAGAAAAGCAAAAGCTAAGAGAATTCAGCACCACCAAATCAGCTTTAAAACAAATGCTAAAGGAACTTCTCTAGGCAGGAAACACAAGAGAAGGAAAAGACCTACAATAACAAACCTAAAACAATTAAGAAAATGGTAACGGGAACATCTGTATCAATAATTACCTTAAATGTAAAGGGATTAAATGCTCCAACTAAAAGACATAGATGGCTGAATGAATACAAAAACAAGACCCGTATATATGCTGTCTACAAGAGACCCGCTTCAGACCTAGGAACACATACAGACTGAAAGTGAAGAGATGGAGAAAGATATTCCATGCAAATGGAAACCAAAAGAAAGCTGGAGTAGCAATTCTCATATCAGACAAAATAGACTTTAAAACAAAGACTATTACAAGAGACAAAGAAGGACACTACATAATGATCAAGGGATCAACCCAAAAAGATATAACAGTTTTAAATATTTATGCACCCAAAATAGGAACACCTCAATACATAAGGCAAATACTAACAGCCATAAATGGGGAAAACGACAGTAACACAATCATATTAGGGGACTTTAACACCCCACTTTCACCAATGGACAGATCATCCAAAATGAAAATAAGGAAACACAAGCTTTAAATAATACATTAAACAAGATGGACTGAATTGATATTTATAGCACATCCCATCCAAAAACAACAGAATACACATTCTTCTCAAGTGCTCATAGAACATTCTCAGGATAGATCATATCTTGGGTCACAAATCAAGCCTTGGTAAATTTAAGAAAATTGAAATTACATCAAGTAACTTTTCCAACCACAACACTATGAGACTGGATATCAATTACAGGAAAAAACCTGTAAAAAATACAAACACATGGAGGCTAAACAATACACTACTTAATAACCAAGAGATCACTGAAGAAATCAAAGAGGTAATCAAAAAATACCAAGAAACAAATGACAATGAAAACATGACTACCCAAAACCTATGGCATGCACCAAAAGCAGTTCTAAGAGGGCAGTTTATAGCAATACAATCCTACCTTAAGAAACAAGAAACATCACAAATAAACAACCTAACCTTACAACTAAAGCAATTAGAGAAAGAAGAACAAAAACACCCCAAAGTTAGCAGAAGGAAAGAAATCATAAAGATGAGAGCAGAAATAAATGAAAAAGAAATGATGGAAACGATAGCAAAGATCAATAAAACTAAAAGCTCATTCTTTGAGAAGATAAACAAAATTGATAAACCATTAGGCAGACTCATCAAGAAAAAAGGGAGAAGACTCAAATCAATAGAATTAGAAATGAAAAAGGAGAAGTAACAACTGACACTGCAAAAATACAAAGCATCACAAGAGATTACTACAAGCAACTATATGCCAATAAAATGGACAACCTGGAAGAAATGGAAAAATTCTAGAAATGCACAACCTTCCAAGACTGAACCAGGAAGAAATAGAAAATATGAAAAGACCAATCACAAGCACTGAAATTGAAACTGTGATTAAAAATCTTCCACAAACGAAAGCCCAGGACCAGATGGCTTCACAGGCGAATTTTATCAAACACTGAGAGAAGAACTAACACCTATCCTTCTCAAACTCTTCCAAAATATAGCAGAGGGAGGAACAATCCCAAACTCATTCTACAAGGCCACCATCACCCTGATACCAAAACCAGACAAGGATGTGACACAGAAAGAAAACAACAGGCCAATATCACTGATGAACATAGTTGCAAAAATCCTCAACGAAGTATTAGCAAACAGAATCCAACAGCACATTAAAAAGATCATACACCATGATCAAGTGGGGTTTATGCCAGGAATGCAAGGATTCTTTAATATATGCAAATCTATCAATGTGATACACCATATTAACAAATTGAAGGAGAAAAACCATATGATCATCTCTATAGATGCAGAGAAAGCTTTTGACAAAATTCAACACCCATTTATGATAAACACCCTCCAGAAAGTAGGCATAGAGGGAACTTCCCTCAACATAATAAAGGCCATAGATGACAAACCCACAGCCAACACCGTCCTCAATGGTGAAAATCTGAAAGCATTTCCACTAAGATCAGGAAAAAGACAAGGTTGCCCACTCTCACCACTCTTATTCAACATAGTTTTGGAAGTTTTAGCCACAGCAATCAGAGAAGAAAAGGTAATAAAAGGAATCCAAATCGGAAAAGAAGTAAACCTGTCCCTGTTTGCAGATGACATGATACTATACATAGAGAATCCTAAAGATGCTACCAGAAAACTACTAGAGCTAATCAATGAATTTGGTAAAGTAGCAGGATACAAAATTAATGCACAGAAACCTCTTGCATTCCTATACACTAATGATGAAAAATCTGAAAGTGAAATCCAGAAAACACTCCCATTTACCACTGCAACAAAAAGAATAAAATGTCTAGGAATAAACCTACCTAAGGAGACAAAAGACCTGTATGCAGAAAACTATGACACTGATGAAAGAAATTAAAGATGACACAAACAGATGGAGAGATATACCATGTTCTTAGATTGGAAGAATCAACATTGTGAAAATGACTCTACTACCCAAAGCAGTCTACAGATTCAATGCAACTCCTATCAAACAGCCACTGGCATTTTTCACAGAACTAGAAGAAAAAATTTCACAATTTGTATGGTAACACAAAAGACCCCAAATAGCCAAAGCAATCTTGAGAAAGAAAAACGGAGCTGGAGGAATCAGGCTCCCTGGCTTCAGACTATACTACAAAGCCACAGTAATCAAGACAGTATGGTACTGGCACAAAAACAGAAATATAGATCAATGGAACAGGATAGAAAGCCCAGAGATAAACCCACACACACATGCTCACCTTATTTTTGATAAAGGAGGCAAGAATATACAATGGAGAAAGGACAGCCTCTTCAATAAGTGGTCCTGGGAAAACTGGACAGCTACATGTAAAAGAATGAAATTAGAACACTCCCTAACACCATACACAAAAATAAACTCAAAATGGATTAAAGACCTAAATGTGAGGCCAGACCCTATAAAACAGAAAAATGAAAACATATGAAGTACACTCTTTGACATAAATCACAGCAAGATCCTTTTTTACCCATCTCCTAGAGAAATGGATATAAAAACAAAAATAAACAAATGGGACTTAATGAAACTTAAAAGCTTTTTCACAGGAAAGGAAACCATAAACAAGAGAGAAGATAACTCTCAGAATGGGAGAAAATATTTGCAAATGAAGCAACTGACAAAGGACTGGTCTCCAAAATTTACATGCAGCTCATGAAGCTCAATATGAAAAAATGAAACAACCCAATCCGAAAATGGGCAGAAGATCTAAACAGACATTTCTCCAAAGTAGATATATAGATTGCCAACAAACACATGAAAGGATGCTCAAGATCACTAATCAGTAAAGAAACGCAAATCAAAACTACAATGAGGGATCACCTCACACCGGTCAGAATGGCCATCATCAAAATATCTACAAACAGTAAATGCTGGAGAGGGTGTGGAGAAAAGGGGACCCTCTTGCAGTGTTGGTGCGAATGTAAATTGATAGAGCCACTATGGAAAACAATATGGACATTCCTTAAAAAACTAAAAATAGAGCTAACATATGACCCAGCAATCCCGCTACTGGGCATATACCTTGAGAAAACCGTAATTGAAAAGGAGTCATGTACCACAATGTTCACTGCAGCACTATTTACAATAGCCAGGACATGGAAGCAACCCTGCTGTCCATCAACCGATGAATGGATAAAGAAGATGTGGCACATATATACAATGGAATATTACTCGGCCATAAAAAGATATGAAATTGAGTTATCTGTAGTGAGGTGGATGGACCTCGAGTCTGTCATACAGAGTGAAGTAAATCAGAAAGAGAAAAACTAATACCATATGCTAACACATATATATGGAATCTAAAAAAACAAAAAGCAAAAAAACCCAATGATTCTGATGAACCTCGGGGCAGACAGGAAAAAAGACACAGATGTAGAGAATGGACTTGAGGACACAGGGAGGGGGAAGGATAAGTTGGGACGAAATGAGAAAGTGGCATTGACATATATACACTACTAAATGTAAAATAGCTAGCTAGTGGGAAGCTATCTATTGCATAGCACAGGGAGATCAGCTCAGTGCTTTGTGACCACCTAGAGTGGTGGGATAGGGAAGGTGGGAGGGAGACACAAGAGGGAGGGGATATGGGGATATATGTATATGTATAACTGATTCACCTTGTTATACAGCAGAACTAACACAACATTGTAGAGCAAATATACTCCAATAAAGATATTAAAAGAAAGCTCATCAAATATGGTAAAAATTCATGAATTCATAATGATATTTCCACCTTTGGAAGAAACCAGGAAACCAATTGAGAACTGATAGTTAAGGGAAAGGGAAAGAAGTGAACATTTACTCTGCCTTTGCAGGGAACGCAAACAGGCAACAAGGAAAAGTTATTCTTTATAAAGTGTCTAATAAATGTTGAAGAAATGTTAGAATATCACCATTTTGCAATTCCTAATGAAATAATTGATGCAGAAAATGATTATCATTGACTGAAAGAGGATGAGGAACTTTACAATGAATGGTTGGATTGTCTCAGCCAATCTTAACAACACAAAATTGAGAGATAACCAGATAAATATTAACCATATACAATGTGTGGACATTGTTTGCATCCAATTCAAACCAACTGTCGAAAAAACATTATGAGGCCAGTGGTGAAATTTGGCCGATGACTGAATTTGGTTATATTAGAGGAATTTTCTTCAATTTTTAGGTGTGCTAATGGTATTGTAGTTAGGTTGAAACATATAGAATTGCTGATATTACAACATTTCAACCTACAAAAATGACAGTTTCATATGGTCAGTCTTAATATCTTTTTAAAAAGAGTCCTTACCTTTTAGAGAGCCATATTAAAGTATTTATGAATGAAGTTACATGACCTCCTGAACTTGCTTCAAAATAATCCAGTGGGTGAAGGGGGATGGATGAAGAGATGAGACAAGATTTGCTGTGTTCTCTGATAAGTGTTGAAGCTGGATGATGGGTACACAGGGGTTCATTATACTATTCCTCCAATTTATATATATGTTTGAAATATGTGTTTTCATTTGTATAGTTCTAAATTTTTAAACTTTTATGTAAGTTGAAATGTTTTGTTAAAAATGCCTGAGGCTACTTCAAAAATAAAAATAAGTAAATAAAATTTTTAAAAAAGGAAAAAAAAAGACTTAATCAATATTATTCCAGTGGCATAGAATACTAAACATTGTATAGACCTTTCCATTGAAAACAATTAAAATTATGGATAAAATAGGAAAAAAATATGCTTAATGCTTCATTAAGAAGCATGAAAATAAGAATAAGAATCCACCATAATTCGTTCAATTCCACTTAGAACAAAGATGTAGAAGGCCACAAGAGAATGCTGCTCTCACACTAATAATGAGAGACTGATAATCTATAAAATCATAATTTTTCTAGAGCCCATCAGAGAGCTGAGTTCTCCAGACAACCAAGGAAACTGAATTCTACAGAGTGACAAGCCTATAAGAGTAGAGACAGGACTTATAGACTGTTTCACCTATGACAGAACAAACGAGAAGGAGGTGGTCATCAAACAAGCAGATAAAAATAAATAAGCTAAAATTTTAACAAAATTTTAAAGGACAACTATGGGGAACCTGTCAGTTGTCATATCTGGGAAGCCAGAAACAAGGGGAGTTTGAATTCACTTGCAAGCTCTTTTCTGTGGCTTTCCCCTAGTGATCCTGAGAAAGTCTGGTACAGGGAGGGAGACTGGAGAGAGTTCTCCCCACTTGGCACAGGCATTCAGGATATAACCTGCTATTGCACAAAGTCTCTTCTATTTCCCTATACCCTTCTTTCTATGAACAAAAGTTTTAAGCTACTGGGAGAAGAGCAGCAAACTCTCTCATTCGCTGAGACGTAGGTAAAAAATCCATTATTTTGGTACAGGGGTAGAATGAAAACCCATTAGGGTTGGGATAGAAATACTCCCCAGTCACAGGACACAGGCAAAAATACTTTGCTGCTGCGAGAGGTATATAAGCAAAAGCCTTACACTATGAGGCAAATGCAGAAAAGCCTCCTGAACCCAGGATTCAATACCAATAGCAAGCAGAGATTAGCTAGCATTAAATAAGGGGCAAGAAATTATCTCTGCCCTAGACCAACCGCAGCTACAACTCAGAGTCTGGCTATCATGGGAAGGAAGAGAAGGAATGAAAGCAAAGGTCCACCTTTGAGGCCCAGGGACACAGAGCCTGCCAAATACTGAAGATGGACACACACAAAAGAAGTAAAAGAGGAAACCCCTCCTGATCCTTAACATGAGACTAACACCAAGTAACAAGCAACAGCAGCCTAACACTAGAGAAGGGGCAAGAGCATAGACAAAGGCTCCACTCTATTGTTCAGGTGTGCAGCAATTTCTAAAGCTGAAGTACAGCAAGAATGCTGAGAAAAAGACAAGGTAACTCCTTCCAACCACTGGATAAATTTGAAGCCCCTGTTGCCCTGAAGGTAATCATAACAACAACAAATCCTAAACCATGCTCAATTCCTGACTAGACTGATGCATACTAATGATCTGATGCATAGCGAACGTACTGAATACATACTGAAGAAGAGGAATTTCTAGAATAAACACTGCTAATTAACCTCAGTCTCTATTATTCTATAAATTATGACAGAATTCAATAAAAAATTATGAGACAATTAAAAAAAAAGAAGAACAATGACCCATTGTGAAGTGATAAAGCAATCAACAGATTCATACTTAGAGTTGACCTGTAAGTCTATGCTATCAGATAAGGACTTAAAAATGACTATAATAGTCATGTTAAATGATCCAGAGGAAAAAATAGACAATATGTATGAACAGATAGGGGATTTCATCACAGAGATGGAAACTATGAGAGTCTAATGGAAATGCTAAAAATAATAAAAATAAACATGGTAACAGAGATGACAAATTCCTTTGATGTACTCATTACCTGAGCAGAAACAGCTAAGGAAAGAATCAGTAAACCTGAAGACAGAGCAAAATAAATCATCCAAACTAAAATAAAAAGAGAAAAAAAGACTGGAAAACACAGAATAAAGAATTTAGAGCTGCTGGAAAACATCAACCTAATATATATTCCAAATACAAAACAAAACAAAACTGAACATACCTAGTCAAACTGCTGAAAGATGAAGAGAAAATCTTGAAGGCAGGCTAAGAAAAATGAAACATTTCATAGAGGAAAACAAAGATAAGGTTTACCACAGACTTAAACAAGTCAGAATACAACAGCATATCTTTAAAGCACTGAAACAGAAAAATCTATTGATTCTAAGTATTCTTCAAAACTGATAGCAAAGTGGTCTTTTTTTTTTTCAGATAAAATAAAGATGAATTCATTGGCAATAACACACCTACAGCAAGAAATGTTAAAGGAAGTTCTTCAAGCCAAAGAAATGTGATACCAGAAGCAAATGTGGCCATACACAAAGAAATGAGAAGATCGCAAATAGTAAAATAATCACAGAAGATTTTTTTTCTTATTTTTGATCACTTTAAAGATAAATTAACTGTCTAAAGCAAAAATAGTAACATGATTGTGGGGTTATAAGATATGCAGAAGTAAAATGTGTGACAACCATAGCATAAAAAATGAGAGGGGGTAGATATAATGGTAGTGTTACAAGCTGCTTAAACTTTACATGAAGTGATATAGTAATATTTGGAGGTTGTGATATGTGACAAATGTATACTGCAAATCCTAGAGCATTCACTAAAAAATGTTTTTAAGTGTATTAACTAATAAACCAATAGTAGAAACAGAAGAGAATCATAAAAATACTCAATTTAAAAAAAGCAAAGAACAGATGAGACAAATAGAAAACAACTAGATGGTGGGTATAAATCTTTTAAAACAACGTAAGTAACAATAACTGCACTACATTTAAATGATCTGATAATCCCAATCAAAAGGCAGATACTGTCAGATTGGACAATGGGATAAGAACCAAATAAAGAAATTATGAAACAATTTAAACATAAACGCACACAGAGGTTAAAAGTAAAAGGATAGAAAAGATATGTCATGCAAGCACTATGCAGAAGAAAACTGAAGTGACTGTATTGGTGTCAAATAAAAATAGACTTCAAAACAAGGAATAGTACCAGGACTTACATAATTAGAAGAAAATCAATTCATCAAGAATTGTTGAATTATATAGATTCACTACCATTATATAGATCATAACAATCTTAAATGTTTATGTACCTAAAAACAAAATTTTATAACACATCAAAGAATAACTGATAGAACCAAGGAAAAATAGACAAATCCATTGTTATAGCTGGAAACTTCAACACTCTTCTCTCAGTAAAAGGCAGAAAAAGTAGAAAGAAATTCATAAAGATATAGGAGACCTGAAGAACACTATCAACCAAGTTAACCCAGCTGATATTTATAGGGCACTCTCCCAATCAGAGAAGAATGTGCACTGTTTTCAAATACAATGGAATGTTCGCCAAGACAGACAATGTTTTGGGCTAGGAAATGAACCTCAACAAATTGAAAAGAATTGAAATCATACAAGATATATTTACAGACCACAATGGAATTAAACTACAAATAATGTGAAAAAAACGAATATTCAGAAATTAAATAACACACCTGTAAATAATCCATGTGTCAAAGAGATAATCACAAGGGAAATGAGAAAAATGTTCTGAATATAATGAAAATAGAAACCCAATATAACAAAATTTGTGGGCTGCCATAAAAGCATTAAATTTATAGTAACATATTTTTACATTAAAAAAACAACAGATAGCCCAAATAACTAATCTAGGTTTTCACCTTGAGAAGGAAGGACAAAATAAATTCAAAATAAGTACAAGGAAAGAAATAATAAAGATAAAAGCAGAAATCAATGCAGTACCAAAAAGAAAAACTCAGTGAATCATACCATGCTATAAAAATAATTTGTCAATGCCATAGTACTTAAATCAAGCTTGTACTTTACTATTAGAATCAAGAAGATTAAATGACATAATGTTTATTAATTATTTATAATTTCCACATATAATAGAATATGCCATTTCTGCAACATCTATGTTGCAGTATTATCTACTGACATTTTCCCAAGCAATTATTTTAAAGAAAGAGAGTACCTCTATGTAATTTATCTTTTATCAGCTTCTTTATACCTTTTCTAAAATTATGGTAGGAAGTAGTGTTGGGAAAGATGCATGGAGTCTTTTTACCCCCAATCAGTCACTTAAGAATGGGCCTTGGGCCTGGAACACTTCCTTACCAAGAGATGAACAGCCTCACAGTCTGTGCTGGGCTTATCACCTGTGTAAGAATATCTTTCCCTGTTACAAGCCCAATATATGCTCTTTTTTTCTGCGTAAGCACCTGGCCAACCCCACTGTTATATCTGTACTCTGTGGAGAGCACACATGCTCCTTCCACTACAGCATGAGAGGGGGGCGCATAGGCCAACTGCCCTTCATTTGCGCTGGGAAAGACCCACTGGCCATGGGGGACTGACACCCACTATTGAAGCAACTTCTCCAAAGTAAGGTTATATGTCACTTCCTTTAAAAATAACACATTCAATAATGTAGAATTAAAGGAAAGGATATCTGATATTTATTAAAATGTATTTATTAATAATCTATAATGTGCTATACATTTAAGCAGTGTCCATCCACAAACCTCATTCCAGAATATATCCTAAGATTAAAGGTCCTCTTCAACTGGTTACTGTCTCCATTCTAGCTTTATTTTCAGCTATTGATACTTTTACTGAAGCATGACTTAGACTAGACTGGAGTTTCTGCTCACCCAAAATTCAACTTTATATCTTTCAGACTCTGATGAGAATTGTCTTTTGTATTCTTATGGCTAATTGAATGTTCACACTAGTGTATCTCCAATTCCCTGTTTATTAATCCAGAATTAATCTCTATCTCCTCTGAATTTCCAAACTGCATTGTTTATATCAGTCAAACAATGTCTATATCATTCTTCCTTATATCATACACATTTTTCAAAATGATTTGTATTTTCTTTGTGGAAATATTCTCCCCATCTACATTCAGTAACATAATCTTTGAACCGGCTTCCTAGATAATCTTCCATCCTCCCTTGAATGTAGGTGTGTTCATATGATAAAAATCTCATCGAGGGAAGGCAAGCAGAAGTAATATGAGCAATTTCCACATCACCGCCTTAAAAAGAGTGATGTATTAGTCTTTCTGTCCCTTCTTCCAGCATTCTATCCCCAGGATGTGGTGGTGTTTGTGAAACACTCTAGTCCTAGAAATGGTGAAGCAACTAGATAGACAACTAGAAGACACCTGGGTCTTTGACATCATGGATCCACCATATCAACCCTGAATCACTTATATTATAATCTGAAAAATAAATACTATTTTATTTTATTGAATCCACTGCTATTTTGGTCTTTGTTAAAGCAAAGATTTGTTAAACCTAAATCTCCATTAAAATGAATATGTCCTACAAATTCCTTAGGGGCAGGAATCACATCTTCTTTTTGAATCTTTTGTATTCATCATCTTGCTTAGCAGAATGCCTTATGCATAATGAGTACTCGATAAATACTTGTTGCACTGAACATACCGCTCCAAATGTTCATTACATAACATCTTTATATAAGCAGACCAGTCACCAAAGAAATAAAATTGGATCACATAGTAGAGGAATCAAGATAAGCCTTCTTCAGTAAGCCTTGCATGAATTGAAAGTTTGTAATAAGAAAGAGAGAGAGGGGAGGGGCCCAGGGGTAGGGGAAGGGAAGGGAAGAGAAGGGAAGGGAAAGGAAGGGAAGGGAAGGGAAGAGAGGAAAAATGATTGCTCTTTTACATGACTGAGTTTTAGGTGATTTGTTAAGCAGCACTATATAACTAGAACAGTCGTAATCATACTCCTCCTCTTTATATTCTTATTAAAGTAACTTTTGGGAATTCCCTGGTGGTCCAGTTGTTAGGACTCCGCACTTCCATCGCAGGACTGCACGGGGCATGGGTTCAATCCCTGGTCAAGGAATTAAGATCCCTCAAGCCACAGTGTGGCAAAAAAAAAAAGAGTTAATCCTTGCAAATGGCACCTAACACGTTGTAGCGCTCATTAAATGTTAGTTGTAAAAAAAGGTAGCTTTTAAACACAAATACAAATGAGTAAGATGATTACTTAAAGCCTGTACTCTGTAGTTCAAAAGAGATGAAGCTCAGGGGATTTTTAGCTATTTTGTATGACATTATTGTGATGAATATATGACACTATGTATTTGTCAAAACCCATAAAACTTTGCAACACCTTAATGTATGCTAATTAAAAATAACGAAACATTTAGGAGGTCTGAGGATCTCAGAATGGAGTGTAGAATGTGACAAAAGGATCTAACTGTACTACAAATGTATGAAGGGACATCATTAATATGTATTGAATGAATGAATGAATGAATGAATATAAAGATATACTTGGAAGGAAAGGTGTTTCTAAGTCCACCTGGCTGGTATATCTAACTCTCAACTCTATCCCAGCCAAGTCAGTTTAAAACAATAATAAGTATTACGTCAAAAATATGTTTAGAATTTCTGTACATCTATGTTTCATCAATTTTTGTAGATATTGTTTACATTTAAAAAGCATTCATTTTTTTTAAAGTTTTAAATAACTTTTATTGAAATATAGCTGACTTACAATGTTGTGTTTTCTATTTTTTTTGTTGCTGTTGTTTTTTTTTTTGGCTGCACTGGGTCTTCGTTGCTGTGCTCAGGCTTTCTCTAGTTGCGGCGAGTGGGGGCTACTCTTCGTTGTGGTGCGCAGGCTTCTCATTGCGGTGGCTTCTCTTGTTGCGGAGCACGGGTTCTAGGTGAGTGGGCTTCAGTAGTTGTGGTGCACAGGCTCAGTAGTTGTGGCTCGCAGGCTCTAGAGCACAGGCTCAGTAGTTGTGGCACACAGGCTTTGTTGCTCCGTGGCATGTGGGATCTTCCTGGACCAGGGCTCGAACCTGTGTCCCCTGCACTGGCAGGCGGATTCTTAACCACTGAGCCACCAGGGAAGTCCAAAAGCATTATTTTAAAATAAGTCAAACCTCATTAATTTGGACTACACAAATTTAAGATTTATGATAATTAAACCTGGAGTATGTACTATGAAAAAGCTATTGTTCATCAAATTAACAGTGTAGACAAAATTATAGGAGATGATATTGGGTTTCTAAATAGGCTAAGAATCATTTTTTATAGATTTTTAACAAATGTTTACATAAATGGATGTTCTTAATTACAAGTCACTCTCATTAATTCTTTAAAAGAAGACCCATAGGAGCTCTGCTTGGAATGGTTTGAGAACAACTTGTTTAAATAACCGTGTGTTCTTAAGAAAAACAAGACTGCATGTCTTCACAAATAGTCTATCATTCAGGCTTTTTAGGAATACGGGGTAGTCTTTCCTTCCATTAGTCCAAAATCTTGAGTCTTAAAACATCTGCCTGGTTTTAGTTTCTCTGCTATGTATTTTTTTCAATTTGCTTGGGTTGTAAAATAAAACTCCGTGTATTACTTTCATGACTTAAGACCTTAACACTGCTCAAGGTAATGGAAGAGTCTAGAACTGATGAAGAAAAATTATATCCAGCATAACAACACTTTCTTTTTCATGTGCTCTAATTGTCATTTACTTCATATCTCCACGGAACAAAGCTTAGAAACAACTACTGTTGTCAATCAGTTTAAAAAATTATTTTCCATTATTTTAAAATATTTCAGTTACTTGAATATTAGTCTAATTTCTATTCTGTTGGATGAATCTTATAGAATCTGAAGCTCAAAGAAAAAATAATGGCATACCTTCTTACTAGCTACACTATTTTTAAACAGTTTTCATGTTCTATAATTCAAAATTGTTTTAGAAAATAAGCTACTTAATATGGAACCATGACCCACTACCATAAAGGGTGATGGGTTTATTTTTACTCTATATGTAGGCATCCTTTCTCAATTTTCATAAATGGATCTTAGTGCTATACTCTTTGATTACAAACAAACCTTTCCCTTAATTAACAATGTAGAATCTGGGCTTCAATGCACAGTGATGAAACAGTCATTTATTGTGGCCAGCATCCATTTGGTCTGTGCCATCTTCAGATTGGTATATGCCAACTGGTTGTTAAATATTTTTAATATCATACCTACATGAGACATTCTTTCTAGGTTCTTGCCAAGGGGTACAATTATGCCTTATTAGAAAATTCTAATCAAAAGCCTACTTTAGAAAAACAATATTTATAAATAATTCCCCTATATCAGGAGTTCTTGGTATTTTGGACACAGATACTTTGAGAATTTAGTAAGATATGTGGATCATCTCCCTAGAAAACTTCACACGTACATCTATAGACCGAAAATTTACATTAAATTTCAAAAGTCTTGAAGGCCCTTTGAAGTTCATATAGTTCCCAGGCTAAGAACCCCTAAATATATATGCTAAAATTGACCCCTAGATCAAGCCTCAAAGAGTTGTATACTTAGATGTCATTATTCTTATCACTTATAGAATTCCTTATATTGTTTAATATGCCATTCTCCACTTTCCACTTCTGCCCATCTTCCCCACCATTCTAGTTCAAGTCACTATTTATTGTATCTTGTATCTAGGCTCCTATAATAACTTTTTTCTTCTTTCTAATTTTGTTTCCTTCAAATCTATTACAAACAGCAATCAAAGTGATATTTTATAAGGTCACATCACCACTTACGTAAAATCCTTCAAATGTTTTCCATTGCATTCAGAACAAAATCCATATTCCTTACAAAGTTGACAAGGCCCTGGATGCCCTGATCCCTAATTTTTTCTACAGTTTCACCTTTGGGTAGTCTCCCCTTTCCCAGGACACTCCAATAACATTGGTCTTATTTCAGTTCTTCAGAGGTATCAAGTTTTCTCCTATCTTTACATACGCTGTTCTTTCTGTCTGGGATGTTCTTTCTTCCCCCTTAAGCTGATGAGTTCCTTCTCACCAGCTTAAATATTACTTTCTGAGGGAGGGCTTTCCTATAAATCTCTCCAATGTAAAATCAGTCCCTCAAAACATTCTGTAATAGTCATTTATGTGTAAGAATATTTATTTATGTATTTCTCCCCAACTAGACAATAAGCTCTATGAGAGTGAGCATAATTCATGTGAAATGTATATAGCACAGTGTCTAACACAAGTGACCTCTCAATAAATTTGTAAGTATATAAAAAAGTTAATAAAATAATGATATAACTTAAGAACAAGAAATATACTTCTTTATTATATACATTATACGGACAGGATGTTATCTACTGCAACACATAGTTTCCTATATATGAAGAGTCTTGGCTAAGACATCTGATCAATATGTTTGATCTGCCATGCTCCAAACATATAAAAATGTAAATAAATTGTATTCAAAATATTTTTAATATATGGTCAAATTTGAATGAATGAAAGAAGAAAGGAAGGAAGAGAAAATTCCATGTTCCAGAAACAAAATCTATTCACAACAATAATTTGGAGCAAAAGCCAAATGGTTCATTAGGATCATAGTGGCAGGGGCTGAAAATTTAATTCTTGCACATAAATGCAACAGAGGTCTCAAGACAGTATAAAGCAGAGAGGTGAACTTTAAGCCCATATATAAAGCTAAGATCCATAAAGGGCAACCCTGACCATGCATAGAAACTAGAAAAATTCTGTTCCCTGGTTCTTTGAACATGATTAAAGCTTGCTATCTGTTCCCAACATGGGTGAAAACACAGTTTTTCCAAGAAACTGAAATTCTAAGCTAAACAGGTCAAAACGTTGATGCTTGCCTGCTGCTGAAAACCAAAGAAAAGGAGTAAACATTTATTAAAATTTCCAGCAGAGAACTTAATGAAACACCAAGAGACTCATGCTTCTGTAGTCCAGGATGCAACAGGTCCTCCACTAAAATTAACCACTGCTAAAAATGAGCTCAAAGTCACAAAGTATAAGTAATATGAATACTACAAAGAGGAAGAGATAGAAAACAATACAAATAGAAAAATTCTAACCTCAAGAAATAAATAAAACAAAATAATATAATCTGAAAGGTTAATTTTAATTAGCACATATAAATTTCAAAAAGATGAAAGAAAGAACAAAAACTGTAAAGCAATTACAGTTACATGAAAACAGCAGACTCATCTGAAAAATAGCCAGATAGAGATTGCAAAAATTGCATATATAGTTACTTAAATTTTTTTTAAAAAACCTACTGGATGAATTCAGTGGTTACGTTAGTGACTAGAATAGACAGCTAAAGCAGAAGTAAGGTAAGTAGAAGTTATATCCGAGGACGTTATCTGGAATGCCACACAATAATTTAAAGAGATATAAAATAGGAAAGATAGGTTGGAAGCCATGCAGTATGAATTAAGAGGAAACAATTGGTTCAAACAAGGATTCTGAAATGAAAGAACAGATAATTAAGGAGAGTCATTGTTTACAGGGGTACTAGATTAAGGTTTAACAAAATGAAATTTTTAAAATTTTAAAACATTCTCAGATTGAAGAAAACCACCACATACTTAGCAGGACTGATGAAAACAAAATGCAAAGAGAATTTGATGGAACCTTAAGAACATAAAGTATCTGAAGAGTATCAATTACAAGGGGATACTGTAAAAGAGTCCATCTGCAGGAAAAAGACAGATTCCTTCTAACAGAGCTCTTAACAGACAGAAGACATTGCATTAGTATCAAAAGAAATTAGAAGACAGTAGAAATAGGTGTTCAAAGTACAGAGGAAAAATAACTATCAAACCTAGAATTATAAATCTAGTTAAAAAAGAAATTCATGAAACAGCCAAAATAAAAACTGTTTTTGACAAACATGGACTGAGAAAGTTTACACATCATGAACACATTCTCAAATTAACACTGAAAGACAATACTCAACAGGAAGGAAATTAATCCCCGATGGAAAGAGTTGAATACAAAAATCAGTGGTAAGTAAATAAATTACAAAGTAGATTAGTAGATCTAAATAATTATATAAAAAGTATAAAAATTATTAATTGGGGAGAGGTTAAAAACAAGGTGGCATGACAATAGCACAAAAGGTGAGGGTAGTACAATGCCAAGAAACATGAAACATTATCAAGAGAAAATAAAGGCCTAAATTAATTGAGGAATATGTCATGTTCATAAATTGTAAAACTCAATTTTGTAAAGATTTTAAGCCTTCCCAAAATGACCTATAAATTTAATGAGATACCAATCAAAATATTGGCATGACTTTTTTTTTAATCGGCACGACAATTCAAACTTTAGGTGGAAAAGCAAAGAGGTAAATATAACCAGACAATCTTAAATAATACATAGAACAAACTTGGAGGATTAACTTGGTTATCAAGACTTGCTTTAAAGCTATAGTAATTAAGGCACTGTGGTATTGGTGCAAGGATAAACAAAAAGACCAATGGAACAGAAGAAATAGTCGAGACAGACCTACATTTATATAGGCTCTTGATTTATGGAAAAGATGGCATTGCAGTACAGTGAAGAATAGGACGATCTTTTTAAAAAAATTAGATTAATTACATATCCATAACAGAAAAATAAAGTGACCCATGTAATATACCATGCGTAAAAAAATCACTTCCAGGTAGATTGTAGATCTGAATGTGAAAGTTAAAACAATGCAGCCTCTAGAAGATAAAAATTTTGGTGTAGGCCAAGATTTTGTAAACAAGACAAAATGATAAACTGGACTACGTTAAATTAAGAACTTCTGTTGTGAAAAGATACCATTAAGAGAATGAAGAGTCAAGGAGAATATATTTGCAATATATTTATCTGAAAATGGACTTGTATCCAGAGCATATGTAGAACTTCAACAAATCAATAATTAAAAAAAAAAACAAAACAAATGTTTAATAAAAGAGGCAAAGCACTTTAAAGGGGACTTCAAAACAAAACAGATAATCAAATGGTCAACAGGCATTTGAAAAGGTGCTCAATATTATTATTCATCAGGGACATGCCAATTAAGAGCACAGTAAAATACAACTACCCACACACCATGCTGAAATGAAAAAGACTGGCAATACCAAATATTGGCAAGGATGTGGAGCAACTGATATTCTCAAACACTTTATGTAAGAGTGTAAATTGGAATAATCACTTTTGGTAGACTGCTTGGCAATGTCTGGTAAGTTGAACGTGTTTTCTCATGTTATAGTAATTCTACTCCAACAGAAATGCACACATATATGCAACCAAAGACATATATAAAAATTTTCATAGCATTTTCACAGAATCATTGGTATCATATCAGCATAGGTGTTATTAGTATCAGCTAAAAACCGGAAACATCACACATACCCCTCAATAATAAAATGGATAAATAAAAACATATATCCATACATTGTAATACTTTACAACAATGAAAATAAACAATCTACTGCCACATGCAAAAATATGGATAAACCTCATAAATAATACTGAGTGAAAGATGCCAAACATAAAAAAGTAATATTTTATTTATTCTACTTATATAAAGTTCAAAACCATAACTCAGTCAAAATTAATCAATGGACAAAACTGTGGTTACATGTGAGAGAGGTAATGACTGAGAGGGTATACAAGGGTCTCTGGAGTGCTATAAATATTCTTTTTCAGAAATACTCTATTTCTGATCTGAATAGTGAATACACAGCTGTGTTCACTTTGTAAAATCTTTGTAAAATTTCATTGAGCAAGTACATTAAGTTTATTTTTCTCTATGTATGTTATATTGCAATTACAAGTTTAAGAAAAATGATAGCACTTAACATGCTAAATAAAAATACATGGAAGATAGGAAGAGAAGATTTACAGTTATACTGATATAATGTGCTTGTGTTATTCTAAATGAGGATAGAAAGACTAAAATATTGTTAAGTATGCATAATAAAATTTAAGGGTAACAGTGACAACAAAAGAATGCAAATGGAACGTAAAACTTCCAAGCTAGGACTGTAAAAATAGGAAAAGGAGGAAAGCTCTATGTGTACAATAGAAGAAAGAAGATCGTAGTATAACAATCTACAGGTGAAAAAGAGACAGTAATTTGGGTAAGGTAGAGATCCTCAAAGCTACAATCTCAATGAAATGATGAACTTAGAAAAATATCTACCTACAGGTAAAAGTAACAGGAAAACTTTTCAGTCTCCTCCTGGGCTTTGGATTCTAGGATCTGGCTCAGCAGGCAAGGAAGTCACCCTTGATAATTCTGGCAATAGTTTCACCTTTAGTTAATGGTAATTAATTTAAAGGATCTCATATTGGGGTCCTCCAGGGTACCTGGCTGAAGCAAATTCAAATCCTTTCTATAGGTATGATCTCAAGCTAGGTCACTGAAGCAGGCCTAATGGAACGTGTGCTTACATTCCAAAATTACCAAACACATGAGAAAATAAGGCACCATGAGGAAGAGACGGCAAAGAAAACACTATGAAATTTCAAAGAATTCAGATATTGGAATTATCAAAAACAAAAATTTTAAATGTGTTTTGAAATGTTTAAAGTAAGTAAAAGATGAAACTGAAAACATGAATAAGAGACAAGAGACTTTTTTTTGTCTGGCAGATTTTTTTTAAAAACATGAAATTTTTAGAAAAAAGCATAATTGTTGATATCAAACACTCAATGGACAATTTAAATAAGCATAATAAAAACAACTGAAAAGAGAATTAGTAACTGAGATAATGAGACACAGGGAACCAAAGAGATGGAAGAAATAAAAGAGATGTTTAAAAAACCTGAAGAATATAATAAGTAAGCCAATATATGTTTAATCACAGTTTTGGAGTAGAAGAAAGAATTGGAAATTGACATTCTTTTGGGATTTTATGCTGCTTAAATAAATATAACAGTTTTGAGAAGGGCTAGAACCAAGAGAATGCCCACCAAAATCTCTGTACAAGCCTTCTACAGTTCCATAGAAGCTGACAGAAGACGCAAGACTCCTGGGCCACAGAAAAGGACTTTATTGCAGAAGAACAATACAAGGATTATCAGTCTACTTGCACTGGTTCACTGATTCCCAAATTCTACAGAGCAACGAGGAGAGCCGGAGGAAATCTGCAAACATATGAGGATGTGCTACAGGAGAGGAAACTTGAACTTAGAGAATCCATTGCTTTTATAACAAGAAGTAAGCACAACTTCTTTGTCCAGAGGGATACCTGATGTAGTGCAAGAACCTCACTTTTCAAGATTGTCTTCGGCATAAAGAAGTTCTGATAAGTGGCTCAATCAAGGACTTGCAATTTTGGCCTAGCAAGACTCAGCAAGACAAGCAGATGCACAAGAGGCCCAGAGCAAACAGACCCTCAACAGCTCATCCCAACATAAAAATAATTTCTCAGAAAAAAGAAAAGACACCATTCTTCCAATGTAGCAATCACAATGAATTCAGGAATTCCTGCTTTCATTTTTGACCTCTGCAAATTCCTAAGCTTCCTGTCAGATCATCAACTCACTTTAAAGTATTTTTTGTCTGCTCAGTCACCTTAAAGAAAAAAAAAACAACTCTATATATTTAAGATTAGTTTAAAATTTACAGAAAAACTGCTTACAATCTAGCTTTAGGAATAAGGCAATAAACAAACAAGATACTTTCAAACTGGGGTAAGTGATGGCAGGGACTAAACAGAAAAACATAAGAGTATGACTGGGACTAGAAGAAGCACTTAGGTAGGGCAGTCTGGAAATAATCTTACTGAGAGGGAAACTTTCATGAAATGTCCTAAAGGATAAAAAAGGATCAGCCATTATAAAAAAGAAAAACAAAACTCAAAAAAATAATTGAGGAAAGAGTTTTTTAGTCAGGGCAATAACAACAAAACCCAAAAGCTGGAAAGACCTTACATGTCTGAGAAACAGAAACAAGGCAGAAATTACCTTGACAAGGCTAATCAGCAACATTAGAGTATAGTGAGCAAGGAGAGATTTACAATATGGTAAGGGGAGTAGACAGGGCCAGATAGCACAGGGCCTTGGAAGCCATGGTAACATTTGATTCCATTCTAAGTACAATGAAAAGAGTTTTGAGCAGTGGCATTAGATGATTACCTATATTTCTAAACGATCCTTGTATTGAGAACAGACTAAAGGCAAGAGTAAAAGCAAAGAGACCAGTTACAAGGCTATTGAAGGAGTTCAGGCAAAAGGCAATGGTTGCTTTTATGAGAGTGGTAGCAGTGAAAAGAAGAAAAGTGAAAATATTTCATATATTTTGAAGGTAAGATTAATGAGATTTGCTGGAAGGGAAAGAGCTAAATCAAAGATGAAACAGTTTTTTGGATAGGTGTTAAATGAACTGGGAAGACAATGAAAGGAGCAGGTTTGGGTGTGAGGGGTGATGAGCAGCTCAGTTTTTAGACATTTTAAATTTGAGATGGAAGAGAAATCCAAATGAAAATATCAAAGAGACTACTGAATAAATGATCCTGAAGCTCTAAACACCTGGACTAGAAAGATAACTTCGGAAGCCTTTGACACACAGATAATATTTAAAGTAATGGTGATGAATGTGATCACGTAGAAAGGACATGGTGCTCAAGAAGAGGAACCAATATGCCTGCCTTCCAGCATCTGGAGGTTAAGTAAGGAGAAGCGCCAGCAAAGAACATGGTGAAAGAGTCACTAGGAGAAGCCAAAAGGAAAACCACAAGTGGCTGATGTCCTTACAATTAAGAAAGAATGAAGAGAGGTCTGCTGTATCTAATGGTACTAAGAAGTTTCTACTGAATTCAGCAACCTGGACATCACTGGGGCCCTGAACAATATCAATTTTAGTGGAGTGGTGGGGCCAGAGCCTCAGTGTAATGAGTTGAAAAGTAGCCACAGGCAAGAGAATGATAATAGCTCTGATCCCTATCGGCAATGAATCTTCATGTTCAGAGAATGTTCCATATCTGTTTCAAATTTTCTGTTACCACCACAGTGATATTAAAGCTGGGAATCTATGACAAATTTCTTAATTTCAAAGTGATTCTCTTTATAAGAATTCTAATTCTTCCTTTGGTGAAGCCTATAACTGCAAATTAAAAGGGATGTTAATGGAGTTCTCTTAAATTTAATTCTATTTTTACAAGATGCTGTATTCTATATTAGAAGTGTTATTTATTACTGCAAGTAAAAAAAAGATGTACTAAATATTCTGAAATCTAGCCAATCTGAAATTCATAATCACTTCATTTTTATGGGATTAAAGCAAATATTTTGGTAGGTTAAAAAAAGTCATTATTACTTTTAGTAAAGAAAGAAAGAAACTAATGCTGAGATTAAGAGCAGAAGAGATACAGATGAACTGGTGTGCAAGGCAGAAATAGAGACACAGATGTAGAGAACAAAAGTATGGACACCAAGGGGGGAAGTAGAGGTGGGGGTGGTGGTGGGATGAATTGGGAGATTGGCATTGACATGTATACACTAATATGTATAAAATAGATAATGAATAAGAACCTGCTGTATAAATAAAATTAAATTTAAAAAAAAGAGCAGAAAAGAAACCAAATCATTTAATCAATCTCTCGGATTATTTAATGTGAATATATTCCAAAGTTATCAAGATCATGCAAACCAAACACTAGAAAAAAATTGGTCTAGCAAATTCAGAATATTGTACACTGCTTTACCAGGATTTACCAATAATTTAGAAGTTTGACAGTGTTTCTTAGTCTTGCTGATGGGGCAATAATGGAGTGATTAGAGGCAGTGGTTCTCTTCTCTGTGTCTCCTGCAAACAGCAGAATCCTCATTCTGCCACTTTATCTTGACTAAACCTGAACTCCTTACTTAATCTTTCTGAGTCTCACTTTTCTCATTTAAAATAAAGATTTATTTATTTATGCAACAAACATTTATTGAACCCCTACAATTTACCGAAATTAGTATCTATATCATAATACCTATATCATAGAGTCATTGTGAGAATAAAAGTTCCTGACTCAGAGTTAGTACTCTGAGACATCATATACTTTCTCATTTTTTTCCTGCATCAGGGTCTTTACACATGCTGTTTCCTCTGCCTGGAATACTCTTCATCTCCTTACTCCCCAATTTCACCTGACTAACTCATATGTATCTTTCTGATATCAGTCTTCCTTGACCCTCTCACACTACATGAGGTCCCTCAGTTATACAATATTCTAGCACCCTATGCTTTTTCATCATAGCATTTATCACAATTACAATTATTTGATGAATTATTTGCTTATTGTTTGCCTTCTCACTATTTTGTTTACATTGCCTAGGATGTTATCTTGAGTGAGTGAGGTGGAATTTCATTAGAGGAAAGGATGAAGGGGATTAATTCAAAGATGACTCCCAGCTTTCTAGATTGAACAATGTCATCATTAATAAAAGGAAACAGAAGATATATAAGGGAGAAAAGATCATGAGCTTTTGCTTTAAACCTGCTGGAACAAAAGGGCCTGAAGAGAATGCAGGGGGGAGATATTCAAGAGTCAGCTGGAACTATGATAAGAGATGAGAACTGAAGGTTTTATGTGGTAGTTTAGCCTTGGAGATTGCCAAGGGGGGCTAAAAACTGTATGCTGCAGAAAACAATAAAGCACATGTAAAGAGTTGTATGATGGTTAATTTTATGGGTCAACTTGGCTAGGCAGATATTTAGTACCCAGATATTTAGTCAAACATTCTAGATGTTTCTGTGAAGGTGTATTTTTAGATGAGATTAACATATAAATCAGACTGCCTTCTATATTGTGGGTGGGTCTCATCCAGTCAGTTGAAGGCCTTAGTAGGAAAAAAAAAAACCTTGTCCTCCCCAAAAGAAGAGGGAATTCTGCCAGCAGACTGCCTTCACATTCAAACTGCAACAATTCCATTCTCCAATGTGCTGGCCAACCCTCAGATTTTGGACTTGCCAGCCTCCACAACTGCATAATCCTGTTCCTTTTTAAAAAACTCTCTTTCCAGATAGACAGGGAGATAGATAGAGATATAAACATTCTATTGGTTCTGTTTCTCTGGAGAACCCTGATGAACACAAGCTGATTTTAAAAAGGGTAAAAGGGATAACTGATTTAACATGATTCAAAATCACAAACGAGGCAGAAAATTAAATTCAAAATATTGACAATCGGTCCAGAATCTATGGTTCTGAATTTTGAATTACTGATGGTCTGTTTCCATGACAACAATAGTACGTAGGGGTTTCTGTGAACCATCTTTCATGAAAACAGGGGGGAAAAAAGAAAAAGAAAGGTTAGTTTAGGTGTTAGTTTGACTGATGAAATATTTACTCATAACTCTGCAAGCCTCAGGCAAAAACAAGCAAGAATCCCTATGACCAAAATAGTGAGTACTTTGTAACAGAATCTGTAATGTGAAGATAAATTGGATAGGGAACCCAATGATGGAGACAATCTCAGTTCCATTCATCCACATGCAAACAGGAAATGCTGAGTCTGAAGGTCCTTTCTGTGCCTGGTGTCCCAGATTTCAAAACAAAGAATAAGCAGCATGAATGTGGTAGAATACTATAAGACTGGAATGGACGTTAATAATCATCTACTCCAATCCCTTTGTGTTCCTATAAAGTAAGCTATTTTTCCGAAGAGGTTAAGTGACTAACCCAAGGTCATACAGGTACGATCTTTAGAAATAAAAAAAAGGATACTAGCAGATCTTCAACAAAGCAGTCTTATACTTCCAAACAGGAATTCAGGTAAATCCCACACAACTGGAAGAACTTAATGAACATATAGTATTGGATCTAGAGCCCCAATTCTCTGACTACAGTCCAATAATTTTCATTGGGAAAATTTGGTTGCCTTAATAATATGTAGATATATGAACAAATAAATGAATAAATATCATTTTCTACCTCACAAAAGACCTGCAATACTCTATTCTACTAAGCTCACAACACGCTGAGGTAAAATGTAATGAGTCTCTAGGGTCATACGGTTCCAAAGAGCTGAACTGGAACCTAGGTTTTCTGATCTTTATCTGCACACTTTTTGACACATTCCTATTTAGACCTAAGGTCATATAATTAACCTATATGATGGGATAAGACCTCAGGCTTGAGCAATGTGGACAAGTGGTTTAATTTTCTGGCTGACTTGATAAGAAGAGACAGTTAAAAAAAAAAATAGAGCCTCCAGCCAGTTTTATCATTTGGGTTTTGCAGTCTTCAGCATCATCAAACTATTAAGTATAAACAGCCAAGCCTTTGTATTCCTGATTTATAAGAAACTAAAACTTAACTTAAAAAAAAAAAAAGCAATTAGTAAAGGCAGAAGTAAATTTGTACAACTGAAGTACATGTTTTTTACAGCACTCAAAATCTCATTCCAGGGGGCTTCCCTGGTGGCACAGTGGTTGAGAATCTGCCTGCCGATGCGGGGGACACGGGTTCGTGCCCCGGTCTGGGAGGATCCCATGTGCCGCGGAGCAGCTAGGCCCATGGGCCATGGCCGCTGGGCCTGTGCGTCCGGAGCCTGTGCTCCGCAACGGGAGAGGCTGCGACAGTGAGAGGCCCACGTACCGCAAAAAAAAAAAAATCTTATTCCAGGTTATCAGGGAATATGAATTCATTCTTAAATGTTTTACTTAAGTTCTTCCCTTGTTCCCTAATGAAGCAATAAATCCTTCAGGACTAGGCATATCCACAGATTGTGACACTTAGCTTTCAGATTCACATGGCATTCTGATAAATCCATTAGTATATGCAGTGATGACAGATGTGATAAAGAGATCATCGTGGCTCTCACTGCCTATATTTTATTGTTTGTTACAGCCATCTTCTATTTCTGGAAAACACTCCCAGCTGCCTGCAGCAGAGCTAGGAGCCAGAGTTGGAAAATATGTTGTTTTTCTCACAGTTTATAACCTAACTTGCCTACCACTAATTATGCAGTACAGATAGGCAGAAATAATACAAGAAAACATGTCCTGAACACTAGTTTCATTATCTGGTTTCATTATAATAACCTTATTTCTGATCTTTCTTATTTCAGAGTTTTGAAAGACTCATTAAAAACATCTTCTCTGCAGTGTTTTATAACCTTTTGACATTTTCTTCTTATACCAGTCATGCCAATTTTTTTTCTTAAGTCTA
Source organism: Monodon monoceros (assembly GCF_005190385.1). NCBI lineage: Eukaryota > Metazoa > Chordata > Mammalia > Artiodactyla > Monodontidae > Monodon > Monodon monoceros. The sequence continues at coordinate 69,310,653 of NW_021703776.1, read as the reverse complement.
TAAATAGGAAGGTTGAGAAGGAAGAAATGGACACGTTAACCCCTATACATTTGGAACCTGACAATCAGATTTGAGGTGGGGAGGTTATATCATTATCTTGGTTTTTGTTTTCTTTTGAGGGTATATTGTAAGATGGCTAAAGCATTCCATGTGAATTCGGTTACCATCTTAATCATCAGTGAAATACACATGCATTTCATACATAATATATTTACAACTAATATAAAAAGAACAGGGAACTGTGTTCTTTTGCATGAGTTTCTGAAGACAATATTAGCCGCTTTTAAAGTATTAAAGCATTTTCATAGTTGTTAGTATGATCTGCAATTATTTTACACTTTTCCAGGGAGAAGAAGACAAATTATAAGTGACACAAAATCCTGGGTCCTTTGATCACTTTTATGAGTCTAGTTTAACCCTAATTATTATTGTTACTTTGTATTTCTATTTTTCAGTTATTTTTCCCTCTGTAAAATGATAAAAAGCACTATAATAATTTGCTTTCTATATTACTTGAATTTAGTTGTAAAGTTAATATATTCCCATCATATAACAGAAACCATTTATTTAATAAATAACCTATAAAGTTAATGTTAATCGATAGTTAAAACCTCCAATCATTCATCCTTTACCACAACTACTATGCTGATTAAAATTTTCTTACTTTTAATAACGCTTCCCCACCATTTTTTACAGGTTATATATGATCAGACAAATGAATGGAGGAGAAATAATGAAGCAAAATACTTCACACACTAGTTGATCAACCCTAATTAAAAAGTGACTATCATACAGAAATATATTAACTGAAGATTCATATTTATTATTAGAGCAACCTCTGAGCATCACAATCTCTTCAAAGATCATCATTTTTACTCATATAGGAACAGTACATTTTTGTATATCTTATAAATAGCCCTTGAGAAATGTATTATAATGTGAAAGAAGATATTTTTTATAAATAAAGACAGTTTGACATTTAAGATGAACTGAGTCACACATCAAAAAAAGAGTGGAGGGGGTTTCCCTGGTGGCGCGGTGGTTGAGAGTCCGCCTGCCGATGCAGGGGACACGGGTTTGTGCCCTGGTCCGGGAAGATCCCACATGCCATGGAGCGGCTGGGCCCGTGAGCCATGGCCGCTGAGCCTGCGTGTCCGGAGCCTGTGCTCCGCAATGGGAGAGGCCACAACAGTGAGAGGCCCACGTACCGCAAAAAAAAAAAAAAAAAAAAAAAAGAGTGGAGGAGCTAGGGTAGAGAGGTTTACTGAGTCTACTATTTAAACCATTCGATCTGATGCCTTGACTGATGAAGCAGGCATAACCTATGCTATCAAAGCTACAACAAACATCACTGCTGCAGTGGAAGATAAAAGACATTTCAATTAGAAATGGTGGTCTGTGGTCATTTAAGTGACTCTAATACCAAAAATAACTGATAAATTAACTACATGAAAGACTCATCTAAAATTAAGATAAGACAAAAAAAGGAAGCTTCTTGTGCATTTAAAATAAAGCAGTGTCAAACTGAGGGCAACAAAAGGATTTATTACCAATTTGTACTCAAAGAAGGTATCATTTAATATTCTGTAATAGGTTTTATTCCTCTGAACCAATTCCATAATATGTTGTAATCCTTTCCAGTGCAGCATCTAAAAATTTTCTTGTTGAATAAACTTGTTATTCTTCTTAAATTTATAAAATGATGTGAATTAACATGAAGCATTATGAAATGGACATTTTATACTCAGAATATCTTTTAAAGAGATATATATGTTTCAATTTAAATATTGTCTGAGATACTATAATTGATTTCATTTATTCTTAGGTTTCTTGAATCTGAGTTGGTATTGACTTTTCTTATAATTCTGTGACGATTCAAGTAACAAGCTCACACAAGTGAGCAGCAGTTTCTTGCTCATTTACAATAGCCATTTTAGAACTAGCCTCTTTCAGTATCTTATATAAGATAGAATGTATTAGTTTGCTAGGGCTGCCCTAACAAAACATCACAGACAGGGTGGCTTAAACAACAGAAATTTATTTCTCACAGCTTTGGAAGCTGGAAGTCCAAGATCAAGGTGTTGGCAGCTTTGGTTTCATCTGAGGGCCTCTCTCCTTGTCTGGCAGATGGATGCCTTCTTGCTATGTCCTCAAATAATTTTTTCTCTGTGCACACGCATCCCTGGTGTCTTTTTGTGTATGCTAATTTTTTTATAAGGACATCAGTCAGATTCAATTAGGGCCCACACTAATGGCCTCATTTTAACTTAATTACTTCTTTAGAGGTATTCTCTCCAAATAAAGTCCCATTCTGAGGCGCTGGAAGTTAGGACTTTAACATACGAATTTTGAGGGAACACATTTCAACCCATAAATAGAGTCATATCCAGTAATAAATGTTGTGTGGCTTTTCAAAATATTACCTGAACTACTTTTCACATAATGAACTACTTTTTCACATAATTAAATACTGTGTATGTAAAAGCATTCTGCAAGTTTTTAAGTGTAATGACTCTGTATGTACCACTAGAGTCAAACTACAACATTACACAAACACAATTTTCATCAAGTTTTTAATTTTAGTTAAAGCTATCTCTTCTTCTTTGTGTTCAGTTTGTTTGTTTTGCTAGTTCCCATTACAGAATTATTCCCAAATCCTGATACCTTCTCTAACAGTCAAGCATTATGACTTCTCCTTTCTTTTTCTTAAAGATGCAACAGCAATCAATGCTGAGCATTCCTTTACATTTTTCAGACTGCCTTTATCCCTAACCTACAATAAGTCTTTCCAATGATATGCAGACAATGCTCCTTTCTTGTGCTTCCCATATGTGATATTTTTTAACGACAATTTTTCAGAACATTAGAATCATTTGGTCACCTTACTCACCTGGCCTGTTCGCTTTAAGCTGCTTTTTCAACTGAGCCTCATAAAATTCATAGGTTATATATCAAAATTACATTATCTGAATGAAGTCAAGATCACAGGTATGATACTATATATATTACTATATCAAAAGAAGAAATTTTTCACTGATAGGAAAAATCAGATTAAACCATGCATAGCTGAAGATGCCTATATATTTGAATTGAATTGCACTTAAAACCACCAAAAACTGGCTTTTGTATGTTCTTTACAGTGGGTTGTTCATGTATGATATAAAATGCTTAATAGTACTTATACCTACTTAAAAGGTACCATTTTTTATTACTTCTGAAACTGAGCAGGACCCTGCGGGGCCCTCCTGGGTACAGAAGCTCCTTCGTGTTCCCTCTTTCTTGTTTGTAGAAAAAGGCTTTAGTCTCCTAGGCCTTCCCTGAGTTCCAACCAGCAGGCTCAAGCAGTTAACTAATTAGGGAAGTGAGGGAATGCAGAAACAAAAGAAAAGCAGTCAAGCAAGAAAAGTAATGATATCTTAAACAACAGTTCAGCAAAAAAACTGAGTCCTGGTTTCTCTTCATGGGATGTACATAACAATCTGACTCATATCTGTGAGTTGTTCTGCAGAAACTAAGACACCACCCCCCACGTGGATAACAGTGACTACATACTGACCACAAGCACACAGACCCCAGACTGGTTGGTACCAGAAGGGTAATGATTAAGATTCCCAAAACATCACCCTGCTACCTTACTACCAATTAATCAGAGGAAAATCATATACCCTGTAACCCTCACCCCAAATGTTGCCTTGAAAAATCCTTCCCGGGGAGTTCCCTGGGGGTCCAGTGGTTAGGACTTGGCACTTGCAGTTCAGTGGCCTGGGTTCAATCCCCGGTTGGGGAACTAGGATCCCACAAGCCGCATAGTGAGGCAAAAACAAACAAACAAAACCCCTTCCCTGAAAGCCATTGAGAAATTCTGGTCTTTTGAACACGAGTTGCCTATTCTCCTTGCTTGGTGCCCTGCAATAAACGTTATAATTTCCTTTACCACAACCTGGTGTCAGTGGATTGGCTTTGCTGCGTGGCAGGTGAGAGTACCCAAGTGCAGTTTAGTAACACTTCTTTGCATGAAAGTTCAGAAATCACATTTGTTTAACTTTAAACTGTGTGACAGTGAAGTACACAACTGGTTACTTTCCAAATAGCACCAAAACAACAACTTTGAGAGTGAGTGCCTAAAATCAGAGAAAAAGGTAAGAAGAAAACCATTAACTTCCTATTTGGTCTGTTTTCTACTAGATTATCTTAAGGAGAGATCTGCAGTCCAGGGCCACTAACTGACATTGCCCTATATTACAAGAGGGTGCCAAATTGTCATATGTTTTTCTTGCAGCTTTTGCCACTTGGAAAAATAAAATGATTGCCTCCTTAAGTGCTGAATGACAAAGTCTCCTAACATCATAAAACAAAAAATACTTTTTATGAGTAAGATAATAATTCCTCTGAATGATTATAGAAGTGTACAAATCCAAAGGGACTTCAGAAATACTGGTTGGAGGATACAAAGCCAATAAATTCTTTACATGGTAAGAAAAACATTTTAACGATTTTTGCAAGTTCTAGTTCCCCTTCCTCATGAACAATTTTTTAAAAATGAAACAGCAAGGACAATAGCAAGTAGCAGGATGTGCAATAAAGAAATACATTTTAGAAGCTAGAACATGGTTCTATTTCTACTGGACAGAGTTCATTCTGGTTGAATAAGATAGGGATTTGCAACTCAGAAAGAACTATTTTGTTGTGATTTGCCTGTTGATTTTTGTTTTTGAGTATGTGTGATCAGAAGCATTGAGTTTTCTTTGAAACCACAAATCACCCTATAAAAGTAATACCCAGCCAAGTACATTATAGTTTGAAAGGTGACTAGCAGTGCTTCCCAGACCAATGACTGATGAGAAAAAAGAATTCCTGCTAGTATTTCAACCCAGCTAATATTCCTAGAGTGACTTAGAGGATTCTCTCTGTACTATTTTCTGTAATTAAAAAATCTCCCTTTGGTTCTTGCTCAAGTGCTAATTAGTTGCCAAGAATTAACCACTGCAACTATTCTCCAAAGTTATGAACAGTTTTTCAAAAACCATACATTAATTTGCTCTTCCAAACAACTTGCAAATTTGAAAATTAATTTAAAAATTATTGAGTGTCATTTCCACATTTTCATAAACAGGACTCTGTTAGTCCAAAGAATTTAAAAGATCTCAGGAGGGCTTCGCTGGTGGCACAGTGGTTGAGAGTCCGCCTGCCGATGCAGGGGACTCGGGTTCGTGCCCCGGTCCGGGAAGATCCCACATGCCGCGGAGCGGCTAGGCCTGTGAGCTATGGCCGCTGAGCCTGCGCTCCACAACGGGAGAGGCCACAACAGTGAGAGGCCTGCATACCACAAAAAAAAAAAAAAAAAAAAAAAATCTCAGGAAAGACAGAAACAGAGACAGCTCTGAGCACTAGCCTATTCACCTTTATCTCAACTGTCCCTCCTAGCTTCTCTATCTCCTCTTACTATCTACTTTGTTTTCACTTAACTACTTAGGTTCCTTATAAGCCTTTGCCCCAGTGGTTCTTATCTTGGGTTAGATCAGAAACCCCAGGTGAAAGCCATGATCCTCCTGAAGTATACACTTAAAAATCTGCACATAATTTTAGGGGTTCATTGGCCTACAAGGTCTAACCATGGGCCCTTTTGCTGTATCTTATATTAGGTATAAGCCTTCAGGTTCAATTACCTATAATAACTGGTAAATTTTCTGTGTCTTAGTTCAAGACTTTGATCATGAGGCAGTTCCAGTCAGCTCTTCTTTTCAAACCACATCCTCAAAATTACTCCATAGTACCTCACAGGTTACCCCATAGGTCAGGAGTTCACCTCTGGCCCAACATACTATCCCATAGGATAGGTTCACATGGTGCTCTACCAGCTCAATAAGGACAGTGGGTGAGAATTTTTCAGAAAGGGGTAGAGTAGAGCAGGCAATATTGGCATCTAATAGAGATATTATAAAAAGATTCACAAGTTATAAAATTTTTACATACAAAAGAACACAGAGAATATTAAGTAGGTTATAAAACACAGCAATAAATGAACATCCATAAATTCACCATCTAACTTAAGAAATGGAATATTACAAATACAATAGAAAGTGCTTCTTGATCTCATTTTCCAGCCTCCATATCCCAAATTGTGTCTTAATCAATCTATCTTCCTTATTAGATATCCATCTTCCTTAGTAAGACATTAAGTAACAAGACCTAATGCTGAGTCTAATAAGTACTGCATTTCAAAGTAGTAGCAAATGTAAACATACTGAGATATTTACACCAGCTATAATGTGATATGAAAACATCTCTGATTTATAACGGTGACAAACTCATAATTACTGCCAATATTACTGTGATTATTTTCATTCAAAATTAAATACTTAATTTCAATTAGAGTAAAAAAAATTTTTTTCCATCTAAATAAAGATGAATTCTGTCTCTAGACCCCAGGTTAAGAACATGTACTCTAGATTGAGCAGAACTAGCAAACTGCCAGCTGATAAAAGAATGTAGCCCAGAGATTTGTCTTTGTATATCAGAATGTACCAAAATGTTAAAAAGGAAATACATTTTAATGCCTCTAGGCAGGTTCGTCATACTCCAGTAATAGGACCATCACTCCCTACGTCACAGGATGCCTTCCCTGCAGAAGTCCCCTGAAATATTTGAGTGTGAGATCCCTACTCCAGAAGAATGATGTGGAACCCTGGAGTAATGCTGTCTGGTAATAGCAAGGGAGGCAGCTTGACAAGAGTAAATACACGTGTTAATGTTAAGAGTAGAAGGCTGAGCAGCAATTCAGAAAGTTATTGATTGAAGCGACAACTGATCTTCTCTATGTCAGTTCTTTCTTAGAAATAAATTACAAACAGAAAATTCAAATATTTTTAACTTAAAAATGCATAGTAAAACTTAAGAAAATATTGAAAAATGTAAGTCTATCATCCTAACGTTACAAATTGTCTTTTGTACTTTGCCCATATTTATTAAAATGAAGGCAGTCATTATATACATAACTTCCATATTTTACTTCTATTACTTATATTTTATATTTCTCATTTGTATTTATTACAGTTATAAATGGAAAATCAAAAAAGAAAGGGAACTAAAACCTATAAAGTTACGAAAATAAGGCCAATGACCGTACTCAGTTACATTTCCTGAAAGAAACCAAGTGAAGAATTACAACCCATTCTCCCTTTATGCCCAAGGTGGAATCATCGACCATTAAAAATATTCTCTGCCATCTAGTCCATCAGTTGTCCTGTATGGGGGCATTTCTTTCAAAATAAGGTTTGATTCTAACAATGGTAATAGAAGCAAATTTTTTTTTATATAATGGAAATAAAAACATGCTTGAAATGATATTGAAAAATGTCCATAACCTCACCTAGATTGGAGGGAGGCAAATATTTATTCAGCATCTACTCTAGGTTAAACTATTACAAACTGATGACCTCATTTCTATGAATTAGAAAATGTAATTTTTCTACTGCCATACTGATACTAAGTAGTAGAGTTGGGATTATATTTATATATTATGTTGTAGTCCATCTATCTGACTCTAAAATCAGTTAAGAGCAGAATGTCTCACCTTAATTACTGTGTAGACAATAAGGAAAGAAAAACGAGATACAGTCCCTGTACTAAGTTCATTATACAACAGATAGAGAATAGTCATATAAACAGATCCTTTCAATGTATGCTCAAGTTGCTATGGGAACACAGAACCTCCATATGGTTCTCCAGAGTCCTCTTTCTCTACATTATGCTGCTATTCACCAGAGAATATGCCTACTAATATATGCACTACAGTCCATAGAGAATAAAAATAATTATGCTTCAGTCATAAGGTTCCTCCAAAAAGGTGCTATTCTGGGGCTTCCCTGGTGGCGCAGTGGTTGAGAGTCCGCCTGCCAATGCAGGGGACACGGGTTCGTGCCCCAGTCCGGGAAGATCCCACATGCCACGGAGCAGCTGGGCCTGTGAGCCATGGCCGCTGAGCCTGCATGTCTGGAGCCTGTGCTCCACGACGGGAGAGGCCACAGCAGTGAGAGGCCCGCGTACCACACACACACAAAAAAGGTGCTATTCTTCTTAAGATGATACCACTGGTGACGCAAAATGTAAAATGTGTGTATTTTCATTTATCCCAGGGTCATGGGTAAATTTAATCAAAGTCCTAATAAAGCTTGGAAATCAAAGAAAAATTAGAATCATAACTTACATATTTGGTAAAAGTTTTCCTGTATGGGAGGTATCACCTAATAGTTTGTTTTGAATCATAGCAGATGTAATTTCCAAAACTGCACGATTCTATAATTACATGTCCTTTTTGACATATCTTCAAATACAGATTGTCTCCAAGGCAGATGTTTCATACAGAATCCCAAGTAACTTATATTCTAAGTAGTTATTCCTGATATTTTATAAATGTATGTATTGATATTTCCCTCTTTAATTTAGAGATGCTTCTATTTCAGCTTTTTCCCATTACTAAGTTTTCAGATAGTTGGTCCTTTTCTTATTCCAGTATGCCATATGGTATTTTGGCTAATTTTTCTTGGTATATGAAATTAAGAAAAAGAAAAATGCAATTTGTTACAGATTGTCTTTTATCCGAGCATGGTGTCATTTTCTTTCTTCTAGCATAGTGTTGAATTAAACTGAATGCCTGAGAAAGCATTATAAATAGTCTAGGAATACATTTTCATATATCAACAAAAGGGATTGCCTAGCAAATGCATTTTTTAATTAACTAAAACTGTTTTAATTCATACTTCCTTAGTTTTTACCTAATGTTCTTTTTCTGTTCCAGGATATCACACTACATTTAGTTGTCATTTCTCCTTAGGTTCCTCTTGGCTGTGACATTTTCTCCGGAGTTTCTTGCTTTTGATAACCTTTGCAGTTTTGAGGAGTACTGGTCAGGTAATTTTTAAAATTTCCCTCAACTGGGATTTTTCTGATGTTCTTCTTATGATTAGACTTAGGCTACAGGTTTTAGGGAGGAAGACTACAGAAGTAAAGTGCGATTCTCAATACATCATATCAAGGGCACATACTATTCAATATTTCTTATTATGTTGATTTTTAGCCTTGACCACCTGGCTGAGATACTGTTTATCACATTTCTCTTCTATAAAGTTATTATTTTTCCCTCTTTACTCTTAGGAACAAAGTCATTATCCACAGCTCATGTCTAAGGCATAGGAAGTCATGGTCCCCCTCCTTGAGAGTGGAGTATCTACATAATCATTTGGAATTCTTCCACACAGATTTCTCCATTCTCTCCCTTTTAAAAAATTTATGCATTAATTTATATCAGTATGGACTCATGGATGCAGATGCAATTTTTATATCATCATTCCCATAGAAAAAAGGGATTTGAGGTTTCAAAAGTAAAAGTTGTCCTTGAAAAAAACAAACATAAAATGATACCATTAAGGAATTCAAGTTTAAAAATGCTGGGAGAAAGTCTGAGGAAAAACTAATCTCAAGTAGCTCATAAAAAAATACTCTTGCTACTATTTAATATTTATAAGATATAATAAGAAAGCCAGGAGATACAAGATACATAGCTCAAAGTGGAGATTCAAAAATTATCTGGCAAATCCAATCAGGAAGAAAAACACATGATTCACGGTTCAGAATGGAGGTTTGAGACTGCTTTTGCTTATTTATTAATCAAGTTCATTTAGTAATTGCTAGTTGTTAAAAACAATTATTTTAACAGAGTGCAATAGTCCAAATTCTATTTAATCACATTTGAATACAACGAAACTTCAATGATTCCAAAAAGGAATAATATATCAAACAGAATACACGTATGAAAAAATCACAGAAAACTTTAAAGCATTGTGTTATTATTTATTTCAAATATAGCCTATATAGATCAAGTGCAAATGCATATTATGGTATAAAATGACAGAAATTAATACAAAATTGCCAGTGTCACTTGTTTCAAAGTACATAGTCATGTGTCCTAAAGAGAAATGGCGTAAAACCAAAAAATTAATTGCTTGACTCAGAATTTGAAATTACATTGAAGGAATAATTATATTGTTGACCTTTTTTTAAGCTACTAATGTTAGTCTGGTTCTCCTTTATAATTAAAATGCCTAAAATTTGAAAAGAAAGCTCTAACTTATATTTTCCTACTACATAAAATTGCATGTGGAATCCAAATTAATCTTGAGATGGGATATCTTTTTTTAATGAAGAGACACACGAACAGCTAAAATGTGCCCAAAACTTACATTCATACTTCACCGCACTACATATGAGGAGTTATAGGTTGTTTACTTCTATTTTAACTAATTTAAATCAACTATTCACAGAATACTGTCTACAATCACAATCACTTGAGGAAAATATGATGGAGTAACCCTCAAAAGCAATTCTGAGGCTCTGTGAACTCCAGACGCTATATATTCCTACAACACTTTTTGGCCTTCGAGCATTTGTTCATCAAGGCCACAGTATGAAATGGACAGCTTCTTCAGATCTTCAAAGCCTCCATCAGCCTCAGTCCATGAAAATGCTAATTAGGATTTTATACCCAAATGTCTACAAGCTATCAAACCTGGAAAGCTGAGTTTTTCTCAGGAAAGCTGAGTTTTTCTCACTCAAGACCTCGAGGACACTTCCCCTTGGCTCTTTTCTAACAAGGTCTAAACCAAAATCTAGCCTAAACATCATTTTATGTCCATTCTGTTGGGCATTGTCTTAGCTTTGACTCTCCAAAACTCTGACCCTGCAAAACTTATCGCTCAAATGGCAAGGGTAGAAAAAATGAAGTCTGCAAGAGTCTTTCCTCCTACTAAAAATGCCCTAAGTCTGATACTTGATGTTTCTTTCCTCTTGGTCTTCCTCACTTTTGTCCCACCTGAACTTCAAGATGGAGAGAATTTTATGAAATGGGAGGAAACTGTAGGTCCTCAACCACACTACTGGAATCACAGGCTGGTAAAAAGAAATAAACAGCTAAATCTGCTGTTCTCACAATTCATTAATTAATCATTCCATTATTCTTTCTAATAAAGACTCAACCCCCCAGGAAAATTATTAATTTCTGAGTTATTGACAAATTAATTTTGTCTTTGAATAATATCAGAAAAATATTATAGAAAGAGGATTGGAAATCTTGATGTCTCCATAGAGTATGTGACCTAGAATATCAGCAACACTCCTGACCCATTGCTTACACAGATTTTGTAGACAAGGAAATTTGGTTAAGACCAACTCATGACAATTCTTGGAGAAAACCCAGTTATTTACTATTATTACTATAATTGTAGTGGTGTTAATGATATATTTAAGAAGATATATCCAACATTCACCCTAGCTATGAAAAAATTACCCAATAAAAGACCCACAAAATGTCTAGTCTTCACCAGTGTAACTCCCTATTGTATCCTCCAAGATAAAATTATTACAAACTAAATTAAATACCTTACAGAACAAGGTTACTAAAGTTGCATGACATCTACCAAAAATGACTTTTTGGTTCAAAGTTTATCTGTGGTACTCCCTTCCAGCAATATAGTTAGAATTAAAGCTGTTTTTTACTTTATGAGGATAAAATGAAATGATTTGTACATAGAAGATTGCTAGTTCCTTTATTCCTTGAGTCAATAAATATGTTACATTTAACAAGAAAAAACAACCAATAATTTAAAAGTAAGATTCTTTCCATGTAGCTTCAAATTCTAAATAATTTTTAGATAATACACTTTCTTATGGGTACGTGCATGCACTAGGAGTCCACTGAGAATTAAAACATTTATAATAATTTAAGTAATTATGATGATTACATAAGTTCTGTATTTTGAAGAAACAATATAGAATTCTATGATGTGGTGATGAGAGAAGAAGTAATTATGTTTACAACTCATTATCCAAACATGGCATCATAATTATAAATTAAAAAGTCTCAACCATTTCCCTATTTTAATCCATTAGAAATTATTATCTGATTTGCCAAAATACTATTGTTATTGACCTTCACACTAGCATTAAATAATACAGGCTTATATAAGCATTATCAACAGAGTCAAAGGCAATGAAAAGCTATTAAAACTTACTTTATTATTAATGAGTATTGGTAATTATTTATAATCATCCTGTATCCAAGCAATCATGTCTGTTGTTTGCTTGTTTGGTAAATTAGATCTTAAAATATGGCACATCTTTACTCATTCAAATATATCCTCCAATAAATGTACATTTAATGTGAAAATTATTTCAATTATTTTTAGGTTTCTTAGTTTAAATTCTGCCTTTTTCTTTGAAGAACACACAAGTCTCTCTTAGTATTAATCTAGTTAAATGATTGTCCTCCCACATATTTATCAATAAAATCTTCTGTAAGCTTCTCCCAGCTTCTCTCTTAACTACAGCTGCATCTGTACTAACAAAATGGCTTAACAGAGTTGGCCAGCTGGACTGAATAATTTGGTGTGTGTGCTCTGTAACCCAAACAAACAGCTTACAATTAATAGTCCAGTGCTTAAGTAAAAATAGGAACTCTGTGCTTATACATATAAAAAGAAGAGAATGGAGGCAACATGATTAATACCCAAATAATAGAGATAAAATTTTGAGGGAAATCCCAAATTGTTCAGGTAGAAATCTTTTCTTTTCTTCAAAAGAGATATCTAAAGTTAAGTTGTTAGCATATCTTTAAGAAAGCTCCATAAGCATGGAAGATATGGAAGCAATGATTCCTATAAGAATCTGTTCTGACTATGCTTTTAAATATAATGTACATGATGAGCCAAGACATGTTAAGACTACACAACCATCAAGGAAACAGTATAACATAATGCCTTTCAAATGCCTGCAATATGAAACACAAAACATTAAAAAAAATCTATTTCAGCCATTTTTATAGCACTTCTTATTGATAATAGCAAATCAACTTTCTCCAAGTAAAATCTTGAACTTGAGATCAAACCAACTGGTTTGAGAAGTAAAATATACTTTAATGTTCTCTTAGTTTTAAGTCAAATAAAAAGCATATATCAGAAATAAAGAAAAAAAACTCTACATATTTAGGGACTAAATGAACATTTTCAAATTTTGCACTGAATTAAAACTTAGATGTAGAGACCTTCAAGATGGCGGAGGAGTAAGACGTAGAGATCACCTTCCTCCCCACAAATACATCAGAAATACATCTACATGTGAAACAACTCCTACAGAAAACCTACTGAATGCTGGCAGAAGACCTCAGACTTCCCAAAAGGCAAAAAACTCCCCATGTACCTGGATAGGGCAAAAGAAAAAAGCAAAAACAGAGACAAAAGAATAGGGATGGGACCTGCACCTCTGGGAGGGACCTGTGAAGGAGGAAAAGTTTCCACACACTAGGAAGCCCCTTCACTGGCAGAGATGGCAGCTGGGCAGAGGGGGTAAGCTTCAGAGCCACAGAGGAGAGCGCAGCAACAGGGCTGCAGAGGGCAAAGTGGAGAGATTCCCGCACAGAGGATCGGTGCCAACCAGCACTCACCAGCCTGAGAGGCTTATCTGCTCACCCGCCAGGGCAGGTGGAGGCTGGGAGCTGAGGCTCAGGCTTCGGAGGTCAGACCACAGGGAGAGGACTGGGGTTGGCTGTGTGAAGACAGCCTGAAGGGTGCTAGTGAGCCCCAGCTAGCCGGGAGGGAGTCTGGGAAAAAACTCTGGACCTGCTTAAGAAGCAAGAGACCATTGTTTCAGGGTGCATGAGGAGAGGGATTCAGAGCACCACCTAAATGAGCTCCAGAGACGGGCGCAAGCCACAGCTATCAGCGCGGACCCCAGAGATGGGCATGAAACACTAAGGCTGCTGCTACAGCCACCAAGAAGCCTGTGTGCAAGCACAGGTCACTGTCCATATCTCCCCTCCTGGGAGCCTGTGCAGCCCGACACTGCCAGGGTCCCGAGATCCAACATTCCCAGGAGAACACGTGGCGCACCTCAGGGTGCTGCAACATCATGCTGGCCTCTGCTGCTGCAGGCTCGCTTAGCATTCCACACCCATCCTTCCCCGCAAGCCTAGTGAACCAAAGCCCCCTAATCAGCTGCTACTTTAACCCCGTCCTGTCTGAACAAAGAACAGATGCCCTCAGGTGACGTACATGCAGAGGCGGGGCCAAATCCAAAGTTGAACCCCAGGAGCTGTGGGAAAAAAGAAGAGGAAGGGAAATTTCTCCCAGCAGCCTCAGGAACAGTGGATTAAATCTCCACAATCAACTTGATGTACCTTGCATCTCTGGAATACCTGAATAGACAACAAACCATCCCAAAATTGAGGCAGTGGACTTCGGGAGCAACTGAGACTTGGGGTTTGCTTTCTGTACCTAATTTGTTTCTGGTTTTATATTTATCTTAGTTTAGTATTTAGAGTTTATAATCATTGGTAGATTTGTTATTGATTTAGTTGCTCTCCTCCTTTTTTTAATATATATATATAGATTATATATTTATTTCCTTTATCTTTTTCTGTGATTGTGTATGTGTATGCTTCTTTTTGTCATGTTGTCTGTATAGCTTTGCTTTTACCATTTCTCCTGGGGTTCTGTCTATCCGTGTTTTTGGTTTGTTTGTTTGTTTTTATAGTTTTTAGCACTTGTTATCATTGGTGGATTTCATTTTTGGTTTGGTTACTCTCTTCTTTTTACTTTCTTTTTTATACTTTTTAACTTTTTTCTATTTTTAATAATATTTTTATTTTAATAACTTTTATTTTATTTTTTTTTACTTTGCTTTATTTTCTTCCTCCCTCCCTCCCTCCCTCCCTCCCACCCTCCCTTCCTTACTTGTGGCTGACAGGGTCTAGGTACTCCAAACAGGTGTCACCCCTGTGCCTCTGAGGTGAGGGAGCCGAGTTCAGGACATTGGTCCACCAGAGACCTCCCAACTCCATGTAATATCAAACAGCGAAAGCTCTCCCAGAGATCTCCATCTCAAAGCTAAGAGCCAGCTCCACTCAACAACCTGCAAGCTCCAGTGCTCAATACCCTATGGCAAACAACTAGCAAGACGGCAACACAACCCCACCCATTAGCAGAGAGGCTGCCTAAAATCATAATAAGGTCACAGACACCCAAAAACACACCACTGGACATGGTCCGGCCCACCAGAAAGACAAGATCCAGCCTCATCCACCAGAACAAATCCACTACTCTCCTCCACAAGGAAGCCTACACAACCCACTGAACCAACCTTACCCACTGGGGGCAGCCACCAAAAACAACGGGAACTATGCAGCCGGCAAAAAGGAGACCACAAACACAGTAAGTTAAGCAAAATGAGAAGACAGAGAAAAACACAGACGAAGGATAAGGCAAAAACCCACCAGACCAAACAAATGAAGAGGAAACAGGCAGTCTACCTGAAAAAGAATTCAGAGTAACGATAGCAAAGATAATCCAAATGCTGGAAATAGGATGGAGAAAATAAAAGAAACATTTAAGAGGGACCTAGAAGACTAAAGAGCAAACAAACAATGATAAACAACACAATAAATGAAATCAGAAATTTTCTAGAAGGAATCAAGCACAGAATAACTGAGGCAGAAGAACGGATAAGTGACCTGGAAGATAAAATAGTGGAAATAACTATTTCAGAGCAGAATAAAGAAAAAAGAATGAAAAGAATTGTGGACAGTCTCAGAGACCTCTGGGACAACATTAAACAGACCAACATTTGAATTATAGGGGTCCCAGAAGAAGAAGAGAAAAAGAAAGGGACTGAGACAATATTTGAAGAGATTATACTTGAAAACTTCCCTAATATGGGAAAGGAAATAATCAATTCCAGGAAATGCACAGAGTCCAATACAGGACAAATCCAAGGAGAAACATGCCAAGACACATATTAATCAAACTATCAAAAATTAAACACAAAGAAAAAATATTGAAAGCAGCAAGGGAAAAACAACAAATAACATACAAGTGAATCCCCATAAGGTTAACAGCTGATCTTTCACCAGAAACTCTGCAAGCCAGAAGGGAGTGGCAGGACATATTTAAAGTGATGAAAGGGAAAAACATACAACCAAGATTACTCTACCCAGCAAGGATCTCATTCAGATTCGACGGAGAAATCAAAATCTTTACAGACAAGCAAAAGCTAAGAGAATTCAGCACCACCAAACCAGCTCTACAAGTGCTAAAGGAACTTCTCTAAGTGGGAAACACAAGAGAAGAAAAGGACCTACAAAAAAACCCCCAAAACAATTAAGAAAATGGTAATAGTAACATACATAAACATAATTACCGTAAATGTGAATGGATTAAATGTTCCAACCAAGACACAGGCTTGCTGACTGGACACAAAAACAAGACCCATATATATGCTGTCTACAAGAGATCCACTTCAGACCTAGGGACACATACAGACTGAAAGTGAGGGGATGGAAAAAGGTATTCCATGCAAATGAAAATGAAAAGTAAGCTGGAGGTGCAATACTCGTATCAGATAGGATAGACTTTAAAATAAAGAATGTTACAAGAGACAAGGAAGGACACCACATAATGATCAAGTGATCAATCCAACAAGAAGATGTAACAATTATAAATATATATGCACCTAACATAGGAGAACCTCAATACATAATGCAACTGCTAACAGCTATAAAAGAGGATATCAACAATAACACAATAATAGTGCGGGACTTTCACGCCTCACTTACACCAATGAACAGATCATCCAAACAGAAAATTAATAAGGAAACACAAGCTTTAAATGACACAGTAGACCAGATAGATTTAACTGATATTTATAGCACATTCCATCCAAAAACAGCAGATTACACTTTCTTCTCAAATGCACATGGAACATTCTCCAGGATAGATCACATCTTGGGTCACAAATCAAGCCCTGATAAATTTAAGAAAATTGAAATCGTATCAAGTATCTTTTCCGACCACAATGCTATATGACTAGGTATCACTTACAGGAAAAATAAACTGAAAAAAATACAAACACATGGAAGTAAACAATACACTACTAAATAACCAAGAGATCACTGAAGAAATCAAAGAGGAAGTCAAAAATACCTAGAAACAAATGACAGTGAAACACAACCACCCAAAACCTATGGGATGCAGCAAAAGCAGTTCTAAGAGGGAAGTTATTTATAGCAATACAATCCTACCTCAAGAAACAAGAAACAACTCAAATAAACAACCTAAACTTACACCTAAAGCAATTAGAGAAAGAAGAATGAAAAAACCCTAAAGTTACCAGAAGGAAAGAAATCATAAAGAGGAGAGCAGAAATAAATGAAAAAGAAATGAAGGAAACAGAAGGAAAGATCAATAAAACTAAAAGCTGGTTCTTTGAGAAGATAAACGAAATTGATAAACCATTAGTCAGACTCATCAAGAAAAAAAGGGAGAAGACTCAAATCAACAGAATTAGAAACGAAAAAGGAGAAGTAACAACTGACACTGCGGAAATACAGAGAATCATGAGAGACTACTACAAGCAACTATATGCCAATAAAATGGAAAACCTGGAAAAAATGGACAAATTCTTAGAAAAGCACAACCTTCTGAGATTGAACCAGGAAGAAATAGAAAATATAAACAGACCAATCACAGGCACTGAAATAGAGACTGTGATGAAAAATCTTCCAACAAACAAAAGCCCAGGACCCAATAGCTTCACAGGCAAATTCTATCAAACACTGAGAGAAGAGCTAACACCTATGCTTCTCAAACTCTTCCAAAACATAGCAGAGGGAGGAACAATCCCAAATTCATTCTATGAGGCCACCATCACCCTGATAACAATACCAGACAAAGATGTCACAAGGAAAGAGAACTACAGGCCAATAGCACTGATGAACATAGATGCAAATATCCTCAACAAAATACTAGCAAATAGAATCCAACAGCACATTAAAAGGATCATACACCATGATCAAGTGGGGTTTCTCCCAATAATGAAAGGATTCTTCAATATATGCAAATCATCAATGTAATAAACCATATTAACAAATTGAAGGAGAAAAAGCATATGATCATCTCAATAGATGCAGGAAAAACTTTCGACAAAATTCAACACCCATTTATGATAAAAACCCTCCAGAAAGTGGGCATAGGGGAAACTTATCTCAACATAATAAAGACCATGTATGACAAACCCATAGCCAACATCGTTCTCAATGGTGAAAAACTGAAAACATTTCCTGTAAGATCAGGAACAAGACAACGTTGCCCACTCTCACCACTATTATTCAACATAATTTAGGAAGTTTTAGCCACAGCAATCAGACACGAAAAAGAAATAAAATGAATCTAAATCAGAAAAGAAGAAGTAAAGGTGTCACTGTTTGTAGATGACATGATACTATACATAGAGAATCCTAAAGATGCTACCAGAAAACTACTAGAGCTAATCAATGAATTTCATAAAGCAGCAGTACACAAAATCAATGCACAGAAATCTCTTGCATTCCTATACACTAATGATGAAAATTCTTAAAGAGAAATTAAGGAAACACTCCCATTTACCACTGCAACAAAAAGAATAAAAATCCTGGAATAAACCTACTTAAGGAGCAAAATGACCTGTATTCAGAAAACTATAAAACACTGATGAAAGAAATTAAAGATGATACAAATAGATGGAGAGGTATACCATGTTCTTGGATTGGAAGAATCAACATTGTGAAAATGACTCTACTACCCAAAGCAATCTACAGATTCAGTGCAATCCCTATCAAACTACCACCGGCATTTTTCACAGAACTAGAACAAAAAATTGCACAATTTATATGGAAACACAAAAGACCCCGAATAGCCAAAGCAATCTTGAGAAAGAAAAACGGAGCTGGAGGAATCAGGCTCCCAGACTTCAGACTACACTACAAAGCTACAGTAATCAAGATAGTATGGTACTGGCACAAAAACAGAAAGATAGATCAATGGAACAGGACAGAAAGCCCAGAGAAAAACCCACGCACATATGGTCCCCTTATTTTTGATAAAGGAGGCAAAAATATACAATGGAGAAAAGACAGCTTCTTCAATAAGTGGTGCTGGGCAAACTGGACAGCTACATGTAAAAGAATGAAATTAGAACACTCCCTAACACCATACACAAAAATAAACTCAAAATGGATTAAAGACCTAAATGTAAGGCCAGGCACTATAAAACTCTTAGAGGAAAACACAGGAAGAACACTCGTTGACATAAATCACAGCACGATCCTCTTTGACCCTCCTCCTAGAGAAACGGATCTAAAAACAAAAATAAACAAATGGGACCTAATGAAACTTAAAAGCTTTTGCACAGCAAAGGAAACCATAAGACAAAAAGACAACCCTCAGAATAGAAGAAAATAGTGGCAAATGAAGCAAATGACAAATGATTAATCTCCAAAATATACTAGCAGCTCATGCAGCTCAATATCAAAAAAAACAAGCAACCCAATCCAAAAATGGGCAGAAGACCTAAATAGACATTTCTCCAAAAGATATACAGATTGCCAACAAACACATGAAAGGATGCTCAACATCACTAGTCATTAGAGAAATGCAAATGAAAACTACAGTGAATTATCACCTCACGCCAGTCAGAATGGCCATCATCAAAAAATCTACAAAGAATAAATGCTGCAGAGGGTGTGGAGAAAAGGGAACCCTCTTGCACTGTTTGTAGGAATGTAAATTGATACAGCCACTATGGAGAAGAGTATGGAGGTTCCTTAAAAACTAAAAATAGAACTACCATATGACCCAGCGATCCCACTACTGGGCATATACCTTGAGAAGACCGTAATTCAAAAGGAGTCATGTACCACAATGTTCATTGCAGCACTATTTACAATAGCCAGGAGATGGAAGCAACCCTGGTGTCCATCAACAGGTGAATGGATAAAGAAGATGTGGCACATATATACAATGGAATATTACTCGGCCATAAAAAGATATGAAATTGAGTTATCTGTAGTGAGGTGGATGGACCTAGAGTCTGTCATACAGAGTGAAGTAAATCAGAAAGAGAAAAACAAATACCATATGCTAACACATAAAATATGGAAACTTAAAAAAAAATTTGTTCTGAAGAACCTAGAGGCAGGACAGGAATAAAGATGCAGACACAGAGAATGGACTTGAGGACACAGGGCGTGGGAAGGGTAAGCTGGGACAAAGTGAGAGAGTGGCATGGACATATATACACTACCAAATGTAAAACAGATAGCTAATGGGAAGCAGCCACACAGCACAGGGAGATCAGCTCAGTGCTTTGTGACCACCTAGAGGGGTTGGATAGGGAGGGTGGGAGGGAGACGCAAGAGGGAGCAGCTATGGTGATTTATGTATATGTATAGCTGATTCACTTTGTTCTAAAGCAGAAACTGACATACCATTGTAAAGCAATTATATTCCAATTAAGATGTTAAAAAAAATAAAACTTAGATGTAGCATATTCAAAGGAGTTTAGATTTTTTATTTAAATTCATCATATCGGTTTGAGCCCAACCTTACTTCTCTCTGTATCTTTTTTTCTTTCCCTGTGAATGAGTTGGTAAGAATGCCACATCCATTCTGATTAGCCAACAGATAAGCAATGTGGAAACTGATTTAAAGTCTCTACCACTAGAAATGTCAAAACAGATTTTACTTTCTTATAGGATGACAGCACTGGGCCTGAGATGTCAAACATAATTAAAAATTTTATTTTCTAATATACTCCACAGTTTATACGTACTGAAAGGATATCTTACCTTTTGAACTTACAGAGTGCTGTCCTTTGCAAAATGTGAGAGGCTTTATTTTAGTTTAGACTCCATTTGGGAGTGAAATCATTTCATCAATCATACCCAGAGGTTTCCTTCAGGATTTGGCATGGAAAGAGTGGCATTTCATTAAAATGTGCTGACAACTGAAAGAGCAATTCTAGCAGGACTGATTTCTCTCACCCTCCTATCTATGACTATCAAAGATTTTTCCCAGTTGGTCATCCAAATTAGAGAATAAATTATAGTGTCTTTCTTTTTATAGTAATCACTCATTTCGTTTTCTGAAAGGGGAGAGGCTCAAAAGTTGCGTTCTACTTAGTCATATTTATTTATAAATTTACTTACTAAGTTTCTCCCAAAGTCGTTTCCTTGGCCATATGAGTAACAAAATGCCTGGGTGGGGAAGTCTCATTGTCTTTTTAGGACATGCAATCAAAACACTGAAAGTATAGAACTCACCATAAACTTCAGAGAATATCACCATAGATTTGTGGCCCATAAGGGAAAAAAAAAAAAAGGAACTCCCAAAGCATGGATATTCCAAAGAAGGTTCTCTGCCTCTTCATCCCCAAAGTGTAATTTGAGGAGCTCTGACCTACCCACAGCCACAGTCAAACACCCTACATCCAGCCTTGAAATATAATTGGTTATTCACTGGTATTGTCTCTTTGGCTAGAGAATTAGTTCCTGAGGGCAAGAAATATGTCATATTCATGTGTTTATCAGCTACAAAGTCTTCATGATATCTTGCACATAGGTGGCTCTCAGTAAATTTTTAAAAATCGATTTTGTTGGCAGGTTGAAAGCCAAACATACAGTATCTGCCCTCCAAAAACCAAGGAAGCACAGTGGAGTGGCTCAGAGCAGTGGCTGGGGCAGCTGGCTGTTTGATTTTGAATCTCAGCCTCACTGCTTGAGTGCTTAACCATGTGCCAGGCACTGTTCTAATGATCTTATATATATTAACTTATTTAATCCTCACGATAATCATATTACATATAAAGAAACACTGGCACAGTGATGAAATATAATTTACTCAGAGTCACACAGCTAGTGAATATTTTGTTTCTCTATTTCACAACAGATAGCTTAGTGGGAACCTGCTGTATAGCACAGGGAGCTCAGCTTGGTGCTCTGTGGTGACCTAGATGGGTGGGATGGAGGGGTGGGGTGGGAGGGAGGTCCAAGAGGGAGGGGGTATATATATACATATAGCTGATTCACTTCGTTGTACAACACAAACTAACATAACATTGTAAAGCAACTATACCCCAATTTAAAAAAAAAGTTATTTTGTAAAAGTTTTTAAAACTTTATATTTATTTACTCTTCTCAATGTTTGAAATGTTTATTTTTCTAAATGTTACTTAGTTTCTTAAATGTTTGAAAATAATTTTCATTGTTTACTCCTTTTCTTTGTCATGGACTTCTAATTTTTATTGCACTGTGATTAGAAGGTATAGTTGCACTCTTTCCAATCTAAAGCATTTATTAAGGTTTTCTTTGTGGACTAATGTATGGTCATTTTTGTAAATTTATCATAGCATTTAAACTATTTGGTTTTTTTTTTAAGGGCATTAAGTATGGTACATTCTATTAATGAATATATTTATAATCACTGTTCAAATTCATTTTGTCTATTTTTTAATCTTCCTGCCCTGTCAGGCCCAAATTACTGATATAATACATAGCTCTCTACAAATGAGAATACAATTGTTATCATTATTTAAACAAAAGCTACGTAAGATAAAGACAAAAAGATTAATGATACCAGAGAATAAAAAAAGAAAACAGAACTACACATTTGCTAATTCCTTACCTATTATAAGAGGAGATCAATATGTATCATTTTATTCCTCAAGCTGTAAAATGAGAACTTATATTAATGGAGTTAATTATTAGTAGACCTAAAAATATGCTGCAGTATATACTTTCAAGTTACTGGGATGTGACGGAGGAGTTGGGAGGGGGTACCAAGGAAACAGGTACCCCCTGTTTATATTTAAACAGAAAGGAAACAGGACATAGCGAGAAAGACAAAAATAAGATCATACATAAAGAAACATGAGTACAAGAGAATTAAGCCCAAACATTTATCACAGCAATGAAGGTGAGATAAAAATCACTTTTTAAGAGAAATTGACTAAAATTGAGAAGAGGTAAGACAAACAATGTCTCAAACATATACTGTACACAAGATGATATCTAAAATATCTAAACATATATCTAAACTATAATTCATAGCATGAAAATAAAAGAGTAGGCAAAGGAAAACCAGAAGTATACAAATAAAAAGAGAACAAATGGAGTAACATCAATGTTGGGCAAAAGTGAACACAATATACAGAGCATTAAACAAAAACAAAGAGAGGTGCTCCTTTTTTTTGATGAAGGATTCTTTGTTTAGGTAAGTTTCTTAGCGAGAACACACAGTTGATATATCTGAGGATTCCTTGCATATTTGTTTTTAGGTTACATTCATACATGAATGAAAACATGGCTGATGTGAAACACTGGGGGCATGTTAGTCTATCCTTATTGACTCTTTATGTATTTATGTATTGCTTGGTTGACTACTGGTATCTAAGGTCCCCAAGAGAATACTGAAGCTAGCTTGATTTTTTACATATTTTTGAGCAAACTGTTTCTTCTGATTGGATACTTAATATTAACAGCATAATTTTGTTTTTTATTTGTATTATGTACCTGGCATACATTACTGCCTTTAATTATTGAAACAGCTCTATGATAGCTGAGGTTCATTGCAACACATCCAAAGTGATCAGCTCTGGTCTTAGCGATAAAGAAGCAAGATTCTATGGTCCTTCGGATAAACCACCCCAAAACTGTTCCACTTCTACAGGACTTTTTTGGACAAATGCCAAGAAATTTGCTAAAACCCTGTTGCTAATATAAAGATCTTCCTAACATTGCATTTTATCAGAGCCCATAATATCAAGCTTATATCAACATATCAAGATATGACTTAGGATGTAACATCCCAAAAGCAAATTTTTACCTACCAGTTAATTTTTCCACAAGATTTTCTCACTCGTTTTAAAATACTTTTATATTTTCAAACATACAGAAAATTACAGTATAAGATAACAGATACCAGAGAACCTTCAACATGGCAGAGGACTACGACATGGAGATCACCTTCCTCCCCACAAATACATCAAAAATACATCTACATGTGGAACACCTTCTACAGAACACCTACTGAACGCTGGTAAAAGACCTTAGACTTCCCAAAAGGCAAGAAACTCCTTACGAACCTGGCCGTGTGGCTGACAGGGTCTTGGTGCTCCAGCCAGGTGTCAGGCCTGTGCCTCTGAGGTGGAAGAGCCGAGTTCAGGACACTGGTCTACCAGAGACCTCCCAGCCCCTCATAATATCAATCAGCAAGTACTCTCCCAGAGATCTGCATCTCAATGCTAAGACCCAGCTCCACTCAACGACCAGCAAGCTCCAGGGCTGGACACCCCATGCCAAACAACTAGCAAGGCAGGAACACACCACCACCCATTAGCAGAGAGGCTGCCTAAAATCATAATAAGGTCACACACACACCACCAGACATGGTCCTGCCCACAATAAAGACAAGATCCAGCATCATCCACCAGAACACAGGCACCACCCCCTACACCAGGAATACCTACACAACCTACTGAACCAAACTTACCCACTGGAGGCAGACACCAAAAACAACAGGAACTACAAACCTGCAGCCTGTGAAAAGGAGACCCCAAACACAATAAATTTTATTGACAGTAACACAATAATAGTAGGAGACTTTAACACCCCACTTTCACCAATGGACAGGTCATCCAAAATGAAAATAAATAAGGAAACACAAGATTTAAATGATACATTAAACCAGATGGACTTAATTGATATTTATAGGGTATTTCATCCAAAAACAACAGAATACACTTTCTTCTCAAGTGCTAATGGAACATTCTCCAGGATACCTCATATCTTGGGTCACAAATCAAGCCTTGGTAAATTTAAGAAAATTGAAATCTTATCAAGTATCTTTTCAGACCACAACACCATGAGACTAGATATCAATTACAGGAAAAAATCTGAAAGAAATAAACACACATGGAGGCTAAACAATACACTACTTAATAACCAAGAGATCACTGAAGAAATCAAAGAGGAAGTCAAAAAATACCTAGAAACAAATGACAATGAAAACACGACGACCTAAAACCTATGGGATGCAGCAAAAGCAGTTCTAAGAAGGAAATTTACGGCAATACAATCCTACCTCAAGAAACAAGAAACATCTCAAATAAACAACCTAACCTTACACCTAAAGTAATTAGAGAAAGAAGAACAAAGAAACCCCCAAAGTTAGCATAAGGAAAGAAATCATAAAGAGGAGAGCAGAAATAAATGAAAAAGAAATGAAGGAAACAATAGCAAATATCGATAAAACTAAAAGCTGGTTCTTTGAGAAGATAAACAAAATTGATAAACCATTAGTCAGGCTCATCAAGAAAAAAAGGGAGAAGACTCAAATCAACAGAATTAGAAAAGAAAAAGGAGAAGTAACAACTGACACTGCAGAAATACAAAGGATCATGAGAGATTATTACAAGCAACTACATGCCAATAAAATGGACAACCTGGAAGAAATGGACAAATTCTTAGAAAAGCACAACCATCTGAGACTGAACCAGGAAGAAATAAAAATATAAACAGACCAATCACAAGCAATGAAATTGAGACTGTGATGAAAAATCTTCCAACAAACAAATTCCCAGGACCAGATGGCTTCAAAGGCGAATTCTATCAAAAACTAGAGAAGAGCTAACACCTATGCTTCTCAAA